>NW_026870870.1:355804-711609 GCF_033118175.1 Dama dama
TGTGTGGGACGGGGCAGAGCCGACCTAGGGGCAAGTTGGGCCTCTTGCTCTCCCTGCTGCCCTGAGGCTGCTGGGTCAAAGAGGTCTTGGGCATCCAGCCCTTTGCTGGTCCCTTCCCTCTGACGAGGCCCTCTGAGCTCCAGCACCTTGCAGTGTGGAGACAGCCCCTGCCAGCAACCTCCTCTCCAAAGAGGCCTCAACCGAGGCCTACGCCCAGGGGAAAAGCACCAGCGGGGATGATCCTGGGGAGGCGCACGGACATGTCTGGACCCAGTCCCCGCAGCCTGCCCCTTGGTGGGGCAGTACCCCCGGAGGCCAGGAAGGTCTGGGCAAGGCTGGCCAGGGGCAGGGTCCCTGCTGGGTCCTGCCCCTGGCCTGTGAGGCCTCTGAGCACAACCGGCCCTCTCCCACTGGAAGACCTCCCCAGCTGCCTCCAAAGTCCTGTTTGCAAACACTCCCGCCCGCTGTTCACGCCAGGCTCGCACAATGCTCCCAAGCCCGGGAGAAAAGCGCTTCGGGGTGGTGCTCTCTCCGGGCCCTTGCCCCTGAGCCTGGGGGCCAGGCAGGGGGAACACACTCCCAGACCAAGGCAGAACCACATGCACACGTCTGTTCCTGACCCCTGCACCGGCAGAGAGCTCGGGGGAGCCAGAGTCTGTCAGGCAGCTGCTGGGTTGGCTGCCTGTGTGGGAAGGGGCAGAGCCGACCTAGGGGCAAGTTGGGCCTCTTCCTCTCCCTGCTGCCCTGAGGCTGCTTGGCCAAAGAGGTCTTGGGCATCCAGCCCCTTGCTGGTCCCTTCCCTCTGACGAGGCCCTCTGAGCTCCAGCACCTTGCAGTGTGGAGACAGCCCCTGCCAGCAACCTCCTCTCCAATGAGGCCTCAACCGAGGCCTAGGCCCAGGGGAAAGGTACCAGCGGGGATGAGCCTGGGGAGGCGCCCGGGCATGTCTGGACCCAGTCCCCGCAGCCTGCCCCTTGGTGGGGCAGTACCACTGGAGGCCAGGAAGGTCTGGGCAAGGCTGACCAGGGGCAGGGGACCTGCTGGGTCCTGCCCCTGGCCTGTGGGGCCTCTGAGCACAACCGGGCCTCTCCCACTGGAAGACCTCCCCGGCTGCCTCCAAAGGCCGTTTTGCACGCACTCACGCCCACTCTTCCCACCAAGCGCGCACAATGCTCCCAAGCCCGGGAGAAAAGCGCTTCGGGGTGGTGCTCTCTCCGGGCCCTTGCCCCTGAGACTGGGGTCCAGGCAGGGGGTCCACACTCCCAGGCCAAGGCAGAACCACATGCACACGTCTGTTCCTGACCCCTGCACCGGCAGAGAGCTCGGGGGAGCCAGAGTCTGTCAGGCAGCTGCTGGGCTGGCCGCCTTTGTGGGAAGGGGCAGAGCCGACCTAGGGGCAAGTAGGGCCTCTTGCTCTCCCTGCTGCCCTGAGGCTGCTGGGCCAAAGAGGTCTTGGGCATCCAGCCCTTTGCTTGTCCCTTCCCTCTGACGAGGCCCTCTGAGCTCCAGCACCTTGCAGTGTGGAGACAGCCCCTGCCAGCAACCTCCTCTCCAAGGAGGCCTCAACCGAGACCTAGGACCAGGGGAAAGGCACCAGCGGGGATGAGCCTGGGGAGGCGCCCAGGCATGTCTGGACCCAGTCCCCGCAGCCTGCCCCTTGGTGGGGCAGTAACCCCGGAGGCCAGGAAGGTCTGGGAAAGGCTGGCCAGGGGCAGGGGACCTGCTGGGTCCTGCCCCTGGCCTGTGGGGCCTCTGAGCACAACCGGCCCTCTCCCACTGGAAGACCTCCCCGGCTGCCTCCAAAGTCCTGTTTGCCAACACTCCCACCCGCTGTTCACGCCAGACTTGCACAATGCTCCCAAGCCCGGGAGAAAAGCGCTTCGGGGTGGTGCTCTCTCCGGGCCCTTGCCCCTGAGCCTGGGGGCAAGGCATGGGGAACACACTCCCAGGCCAAGGCAGAACCACATGCCCACGTCTGTTCCTGTCCCCTGCACCGGCAGAGAGCTTGGGGTAGCCAGAGTCTGTCAGGCAGCTGCTGGGTTGGCCGCCTGTGTGGGAAGGGGCAGAGCCGCCCTAGGGGCAAGTTGGGCCTCTTGCTCTCCCTGCTGCCCTGAGGCTGCTGGGCCAAAGACGTCTTGGGCATCCAGCCCCTTACTGGTCCCTTCCCTCTGACGAGGCCCTCTGAGCTCCAGCACCTTGCAGTGTGGAGACAGCCCCTGCCAGCAACCTCCTCTCCAAGGAGGCCTCAACCGAGGCCTAGGCCCAGGGGAAAGGCACCAGCGGGGATGAGCCTGGGGAGGCGCCCGAGCATGTCTGGACCCAGTCCCCGCAGCCTGCCCCTTGGTGGGGCAGTACCCCCGGAGGCCAGGAAGGTCTGGGAAAGGCTGGCCAGGGGCAGGGGACCTGCTGGGTCCTGCCCCTGGCCTGTGGGGCCTCTGAGCACAACCGGCCCTCTCCCACTGGAAGACCTCCCCGGCTGCCTCCAAAGGCCGGTTTGCAAGTGCTCCCGGCCACTGTTACCAGCAGGCGGGCACAATGCTCCTAAGCCCGGAAGAAAAGCGCTTCAGGGTGGTGCTCTCTCTGGGCCCTTGCCCCTGAGCCGGGGGGCAAGGCAGGGTGTCCACACTCCCAGGCCAAGGCAGAACCACATGCACACGTCTGACCTGCCCCCTGCACCGGCAGAGAGCTCGGGGGAGCCAGAGTCTGTCAGGCAGCTGCTGGGCTGGCCGCCTGTGTGGGAAGTGGCAGAGCCGACCTAGGGGCAAGTTGGGCCTCTTGCTCTCCCTGCTGCCCTGAGGCTGCTGGGCCAAAGAGGTCTTGGGCATCCAGCCCCTTGCTGGTCCCTTCCCTCTGACGAGGCCCTCTGAGCTCCAGCACCTTGCAGTGTGGAGACAGCCCCTGCCAGCAACCTCCTCTCCAAGGAGGCCTCAACCGAGGCCTAGGCCCAGGGGAAAGGCACCAGCGGGGATGAGCCTGGGGAGGCGCCCGGGCATGTCTGGACCCAGTCCCCGCAGCCTGCCCCTTGGTGGGGCAGTACCCCCGGAGGCCAGGAAGGTCTGGGCAAGGCTGGCCAGGGGCAGGGGCCCTGCTGGGTCCTGCCCCTGGCCTGTGGGGCCTCTGAGCACAACCGGCCCTCTCCCACTGGAAGAACTCCCCGGCTGCCTCCAAAGGCCAGTTTGCCAACACTCCCGCCCGCTGTTCCCACCAGGCACGCACAATGCTCCCAAGCCCGGGAGAAAAGCGCTTTGGGGTGGTGCTCTCCTCGGGACCTTGCCCCTGAGCCTGGGGGCCAGGCAGTTGGTCCACACTCCCAGACCAAGGCAGAACCACATGCACACGTCTGTTCCTGACCCCTGCACCGGCAGAGAGCTCGGGGGAGCCAGAGTCTGTCAGGCAGCTGCTGGGCTGGCCGCCTGTGTGGGAAGGGGCAGAGCCGACCTAGGGGCAAGTTGGGCCTCTTCCTCTCCCTGCTGCCCTGAGGCTGCTGGGCCAAAGAGGTCTTGGGCATCCAGCCCCTTGCTGGTCCCTTCCCTCTGACGAGGCCCTCTGAGCTTCAGCACCTTGCAGTGTGGAGACAGCCCCTGCCAGCAACATCCTCTCCAAGGAGGCCTCAATCGAGGCCTAGGCCCAGGGGAAAGGCACCAGCGGGGATGAGCCTGGGGAGGCGCCCGGGCATGTCTGGACCCAGTCCCCGCAGCCTGCCCCTTGGTGGGGCAGTACCCCCGGAGGCCAGGAAGATCTGGGCAAGGCTGGCCAGGGGCAGGGGCCCTGCTGGGTCCTCCCCATGGCCTGTGGGGCCTCTGAGCACAACCGGCCCTCTCCCACTGGAAGACCTCCCCGGCTGCCTCCAAAGGCCAGTTTGCCAACACTCCTGCCCGCTCTTCCCGCCAGGCACGCACAATGCTCCCAAGCCCGGGAGAAAAGCGCTTCGGGGTGGTGGTCTCTCCGGGCCCTTTCCCCTGAGCCTGGGGGCCAGGCAGGGGATCCACAGTCCCAGGCCAAGGCACAACAACATGCACACGTCTGTTCCTGCCCCCTCCACCGGCAGAGAGCTGGGGGGAGCCAGAGTCTGTCAGGCAGCTGCTGGGCTGGCCGCCTGTGTGGGAAGGGGCAGAGCCGACCTAGGGGCAAGTTGGGCCTCTTGCTCTCCCTGCTGCCCTGAGGCTGCTGGGCCAAAGAGGTCTTGGGCATCCAGCCCCTTGCTGGTCCCTTCCCTCTGACGAGGCCCTCTGAGCTCCAGCACCTTGCAGTGTGGAGACAGCCCCTGCCAGCAACCTCCTCTCCAAGGAGGCCTCAACCTAGGCCTAGGCCCAGGGGAAAGGCACCAGCGGGGATGAGCCAGTGGAGGCGCACGGGCATATCAGGACCCAGTCCCCGCAGCCTGCCCCTTGGTGGGGCAGTACCCCCGGAGGCCAGGAAGGTCTGGGCAAGGCTGGCCAGGGGCAGGGTCCCTGCTGGGTCCTGCCCCTGGCCTGTGGGGCCTCTGAGCACAACCGGCCCTCTCCCACTGGAAGACCTCCCCGGCTGCCTCCAAAGGCGGGTTTGCCAACACTCCCGCCCGCTGTTCCCGCCAGGCACGCACAACGCTCCCAAGCCCAGGAGAAAAGCGCTTCGGGGTGTTGCTCTCTCCGGGCCCTTGCCCCTGAGCCTGGGGTCCAGGCAGTGGGTCCACACTCCCAGACCAAGGCAGAACCACATGCACACATCTGTTCCTTACCCCTGCACCGGCAGAGAGCTCGGGGGAGCCAGAGTCTGTCAGGCAGCTGCTGGGTTGGCTGCCTGTGTGGGAACGGGCAGAGCCGACCTAGGGGCAAGTTGGGCCTCTTGCTCTCCCTGCTGCCCTGAGGCTGCTGGGCCAAAGAGGTCTTGGGCATCCAGCCCCTTGCTGGTCCCTTCCCTCTGACGAGGCCCTCTGAGCTCCAGCACCTTGCAGTGTGGAGACAGCCCCTGCCAGCAACCTCCTCTCCAAGGAGGCATCAACCGAGGCCTATGCCCAGGGGAAAGGCACCAGCGGGGATGAGCCTGGGGAGGCGCCCAGGCATGTCTGGACCCAGTCCCCGCAGCCTGCCCCTTGGTGGGGCAGTACCCCCGGAGGCCAGGAAGGTCTGGGCAAGGCTGGCCAGGGGCAGGGGCCCTGCTGGGTCCTGCCCCTGGCCTGTGGGGCCTCTGAGCACAACCGGCCCTCTCCCACTGGAAGAACTCCCCGGCTGACTCCAAAGGCCAGTTTGCCAACACTCCCGCCCGCTGTTCCCGCCAGGCACGCACAATGCTCCCAAGCCCGGGAGAAAAGCACTTCGGGGTGGTGCTCTCCTCGGGCCCTTGCCCCTGAGCCTGGGGGCCAGGCAGTTGGTCCACACTCCCAGACAAAGGCAGAACCACATGCACACGTCTGTTCCTGACCCCTGCACCGGCAGAGAGCTCGGGGGAGCCAGAGTCTGTCAGGCAGCTGCTGGGCTGGCCGCCTGTGTGGGAAGGGGCAGAGCCGACCTAGGGGCAAGTTGGGCCTCTTGCTCTCCCTGCTGCCCTGAGGCTGCTGGTCCAAAGAGGTCTTGGGCATCCAGCCCCTTGCTGGTCCCTTCCCTCTGACGAGGCCCTCTGAGCTCTAGCACCTTGCAGTGTGGAGACAGCCCCTGCCAGCAACATCCTCTCCAAGGAGGCCTCAACCGAGGCCTAGGCCCAGGGGAAAGGCACCAGCGGGGATGAGCCTGGGGAGGCGCCCAGGCATGTCTGGACCCAGTCCCCGCAGCCTGCCCCTTGGTGGGGCAGTACCCCCGGAGGCCAGGAAGATCTGGGCAAGGCTGGCCAGGGGCAGGGGCCCTGCTGGGTCCTCCCCATGGCCTGTGGGGCCTCTGAGCACAACCGGCCCTCTCCCACTGGAAGACCTCCCCGGCTGCCTCCAAAGGCCAGTTTGCCAACACTCCTGCCCGCTCTTCCCGCCAGGCACGCACAATGCTCCCAAGCCCGGGAGAAAAGCGCTTCGGGGTGGTGCTCTCTCCGGGCCCTTGCCCCTGAGCCTGTGGGCAAGGCAGGGGGAACACACTCCCAGACCAAGGCAGAAACACATGCACACGTCTGGTCCTGTCCCCTGCACCGGCAGAGAGCTCGGGGGAGCCAGAGTCTCTCAGGCAGGTGCTGGGCTGGCCGCCTGTGTGGGAAGGGGCAGAGCCGCCCTAGGGGCAAGTTGGGCCTCTTGCTCTCCCTGCTGCCCTGAGGCTGCAGGGCCAAAGACGTCTTGGGCATCCAGCCCCTAACTGGTCCCTTCCCTCTGACGAGGCCCTCTGAGCTCCAGCACCTTGCAGTGTGGAGACAGCCCCTGCCAGCAATCTCCTCTCCAAGGAGGCCTCAACCGAGGCCTAGGCCCAGGGGAAAGGCACCAGCGGGGTTGAGCCAGGGGAGGCGCCCGGGCATGTCTGGACCCTGTCCGCGCAGCCTGCCCCTTGGTGGGGCAGTACCCCCGGAGGCCAGGAAGGTCTGGGCAAGGCTGGCCAGGGGCAGGGGCCCTGCTGGGTCCTGCCCCTGGCCTGTGGGGCCTCTGAGCACAACCGGCCCTCTCCCACTGGAAGACCTCCCCGGCTGCCTCCAAAGGCCGGTTTGCAAGCACTCCCGCCCACTGTTCCCGCCAGGCGCGCACAATGCTCCCAAGCCCGGGAGAAAAGCGCTTCGGGGTGGTGCTCTCTCCCGGCCCTTGGAAGACCTCCCCGGCTGCCTCCAAAGGCTGGTTTTCAAGAACTCCCTCCCGCTGACCCGCCAGCCGCACACAATGCTCCCAAGCCCGGGAGAAAAGCATTTTGAGGTGGTCTCTCTCCGGGCCCTTGGAAGACTCCCCGGCTGCCTCTAAAGGCCGGTTTGCAAGCACTCATGTCCTCTGTTCCCGACAGCCGCGAACAATGCTCCCAATTCCGTGAGAAAAGTGCTTCGGGATGGTGCTCTCTCCGGGCCCTTGGAAGACCTCCCAAGCTGCCTCCAAAGGCCGGTTTGCAAGCACTCCCGCCCGCTGTTCCCGCCAGCCTCGCACAATGCTCCCAAGCCCGGGAGAAAAGCGCTTCGGGGTGGTGTTCTCTCCGTGCCAATGGAGGACCTCCCTGGCTGCCCCCAAAGGCCGGTTTGCAAGCACTCCCACTCGCTGTTCCCGCCAGCCACGCACAATCCTCCAAAACCCCGGAGAAAAGCGCTTCGGGGTGGTGTTCTCTCCGTGCCCATGGAAGACCTCCCGGGGTGCCCCCAAAGGCCGGTTTGGAAGCACTCCCACTCGCTGTTCCCGCCATCCGCGCATTATGCTCCCAAGCCCGGGAGAAAAGCATTTTGGGGTGGTGCTCACACCGGGCCCTGGAAGACCTCCCCGGCTGCCTCCAAAGGACGGTTTTCAAGCACTCCTGCCTGCTGTTCCCGCCACCCGCGCAGAATGCTCCCAAGCGCGGGAGAAAAGCGCTTCGGGGTGGTGCTCTCTACAGGCCCTTGGAAGACCTCCCCGGCTGCCTCCAAAGGCCGGTTTGCAAGGACTCCTTCCTGCTGTTCCCGCCAGCCACGCACAATGCTCCCAAGCCCGGGAGAAAAGCATTTTGGGGTGGTGCTCACTGCGGGCCCTGGAAGACCTCCCCGGCTGCCTCCAATGGCCAGTTTGCAAGCACTCATGTCCGCTGTTCCCACCAGCCGCGCACAATGCTCCCAAGCCCGGGAGAAAAGCTTTTTGGGGTGGTGCTCACTCCGGGCCCTGGAAGACCTCCCCGGCTGCCTCCAAAGGCCAGTTTTCAAGCACTCCTGCCTGCTGTTCCCGCCACCTGCGCACAATGCTCCCAAGCCCGGGAGAAAAGCGCTTCGGGGTGGTGCTCTCTACAGGCCCTTGGAAGACCTCCCCGGCTGCCTCCAAAGGCCGGTTTGCAAGGACTCCTTCCTGCTGTTCCCGCCAGCCACGCACAATGCTCCCAAGCCCGGGAGAGAAGCATTTTGGGGTGGTGCTCTCTACAGGCCCTTGGAAGACCTCCCCGGCTGCCTCCAGTGGCCAGTTTGCAAGCACTCATGCCCGCTGTTCCCACCAGCCGCGCACAATGCTCCCAAGCCCGGGAGAAAAGCTTTTTGGGGTGGTGCTCACACCGGGCCCTGGAAGACCTCCCCGGCTGCCTGCAAAGGCCGGTTTTCAAGCACTCCTGCCTGCTGTTCCTGCCACCCGCGCACAATACTCCCAAGCCCGGGAGAAAAGCGCTTCGGGGTGGTGCTCTCTACAGGCCCTTGGAAGACCTCCCCCGCTGCCTCCAAAGGCCGGTTTGCAAGGACTCCTTCCTGCTGTTCCCGCCAGCCACGCACAATGCTCCCAAGCCCGGGAGAAAAGTGCTTCGGGGTGGTGATCTCTCCGGGCCCTTGGAAGTCGTCCCCGGCTGCCTCCAAAGGCCGGTTTGCAAGCACTCATGCCCGTTGTTCCCACCAGCCGCGCACAATGCTCCCAAGCCCGGGAGAAAAGCATTTTGGGGTGGTGCTCACTCCGGGCCCTTGGAAGACCTCCCCGGCTGCCTCCAAAGGCTAGTTTGCAAGCAGTCCTGCCTGCTGTTCCCGCCAGCCGCGCACAATGCTCCCAAGCCCGGGAGAAAAGCGCTTCGGGGTGGTGCTCTCTCCGGGCCCTTGGAAGACGTCCCCGGCTGCCTCCAAAGGCCGGTTTGCAAGCACTCATGCCCGTTGTTCCCACCAGCCGCGCACAATGCTCCCAAGCCCGGGAGAAAAGCATTTTGGGGTGGTGCTCACTCCGGGCCCTTGGAAGACCTCCCCGGCTGCCTCCAAAGGCCAGTTTGCAAGCAGTCCTGCCTGCTGTTCCCGCCAGCCGCGCACAATGTTCCCAAGCCCGGGAGAAAAGCGCTTCGGGGTGGTGCTCTCTCCGGGCACTTTCAAGACCTCCCCGGCTGCCTCCAAAGGCCGGTTTGTAAGTACTCATTCCCGCTGCTTCCGCCAGCCACGCACAATGCTCCCAAGCCCGGGAGAAAAGCATTTTGGGGTGGTGCTCTCTCCGGGCCCTTGGAAGACCTCCCGGGCTGCCTCCAAAGGCCGGTTTGCAAGCATTCATGTCCGTTGTTCCCGACAGCCGCGCACAATGCTCCCAAGCCCGAGAGAAAAGCATTTTGGGGTGGTGATCAGTCCGGCCCTTGGAAGACCTCCCCGGCTGCCTCCAAAGGACAGTTTGCAAGCACTCATGCCCGCTGTTCCCGCCAGCCGCGCACAATGCTCCCAAGACCGTGAGAAAAGCGCTTCGGGGTGGTGTTCTCTCAGGGACCATGGAGGACCTCCCCGGCTGCCCCCAAAGGCCGGTTTGCAAGCATTCCCACTCGCTGTTCCCGCCAGGCACACACAATGTTCCAAAACCCCGGAGAAAAGCGCTTCGGGGTGGTGGTCTCTCCGGGCCCCTGCCCCTGATCCTGGGGGCCAGGCAGGGGATCCACAGTCCCAGGCCAAGGCAGAACCACATGCACACGTCTGTTCCTGCCCCCTCCACCGGCAGAGAGCTGGGGGGAGCCAGAGTCTGTCAGGCAGCTGCTGGGCTGGCCGCCTGTGTGGGAAGGGGCAGAGCCGACCTAGGGGCAAGTTGGGCCTCTTGCTCTCCCTGCTGCCCTGAGGCTGCTGGGCCAAAGAGGTCTTGGGCATCCAGCCGCTTGCTGGTCCCTTCCCGCTGACGAGGCCCTCTGAGCTCCAGCACCTTGCAGTGTGGAGACAGCCCCGGCCAGCAACCTCCTCTCCAAGGAGGCCTCAACCGAGGCCTAGGCCCAGGGGAAAGGCACCAGCGGAGATGAGCCAGTGGAGGCGCACGGGCATGTCTGGACCCAGTCCCCGCAGCCTGCCCCTTGGTGGGGCAGTACCCCCGGAGGCCAGGAAGGTCTGGGCAAGGCTGCGAGGGGCAGGGGCCCTGCTGGGTCGTGCCCCTGGCCTGTGGGGCGTCTGAGCACAACCGGCACTCTCCCGCTGGAAGACCTCCCCGTCTGCCTCCAAAGGCCGGTTTGCAAGCACTCCCGCCCGCTGTTCCCGCCAGGCACGCACAATGCTCCCAAGCCCGGGAGAAAAGCGCTTCGGGGTGGTGCTCTCTCCGGGCCCTTGCCCCTGAGCCTGGGGGCCAGGCAGTTGGAACACACTCCCAGGCCAATGCAGAACGACATGCACACGTCTGTTCCTGCCCCCTACACCGGCAGAGAGCTCGGGGGAGCCAGAGACTGCCAGGCTGCTGCTGGGCTGGCTGCCAGTGTGGGACGGGGCAGAGCCGACCTAGGGGCAAGTTGGGCCTCTTGCTCTCCCTGCTGCCCTGAGGCTGCTGGGCCAAAGACGTCTTGGGCATCCAGCCCCTTGCTGGTCCCTTCCCTCTGACGAGGCCCTCTGAGCTCCAGCACCTTGCAGTGTGGAGACACCCCTGCCAGCAACCTCCTCTCCAAAGAGGCCTCAACCGAGGCCTACGCCCAGGGGAAAAGCACCAGCGGGGATGATCCTGGGGAGGCGCACGGACATGTCTGGACCCAGTCCCCGCAGCCTGCCCCTTGGTGGGGCAGTACCCCCGGAGGCCAGGAAGGTCTGGGCAAGGCTGGCCAGGGGCAGGGGCCCTGCTGGGTCCTGCCCCTGGCCTGTGGGGCCTCTGAGCACAACCGGCCCTCTCCCACTGGAAGACCTCCCCGGCTGCCTCCAAAGGCCGGTTTGCAAGCACTCCCACCCACTGTTCCCGCCAGGCGCGCACAATGCTCCCAAGCCCGGGAGAAAAGCGCTTCGGGGTGGTGGTCTCTCCGGGCCCTTGCCCCTGAGCCTGGGGGCCAGGCAGGGGGTCCACAGTCCCAGGCCAAGGCAGAACCACATGCACACGTCTGTTCCTGACCCCTGAACCGGCAGAGAGCTCGGGGGAGCCAGAGTCTATCAGGCAGCTGCTGGGTTGGCTGCCTGTGTGGGAAGGGGCAGAGCCGACCTAGGGGCAAGTTGGGCCTCTTGCTCTCCCTGCTGCCCTGAGGCTGCTGGGCCAAAGAGGTCTTGGGCATCCAGCCCCTTGCTGGTCCCTTCCCTCTGACGAGGCCCTCTGAGCTCCAGCACCTTGCAGTGTGGAGACAGCCCCTGCCAGCAACCTCCTCTCCAAGGAGGCATCAACCGAGGCCTATGCCCAGGGGAAAGGCACCAGCGGGGATGAGCCTGGGGAGGCGCCCGGGCATGTCTGGACCCAGTCCCCGCAGCCTGCCCCTTGGTGGGGCCGTACCCCCGGAGGCCAGGAAGGTCTGGGCAAGGCTGGCCAGGGGCAGGGGACCTGCTGGGTCCTGCCCCTGGCCTGTGAGGCCACTGAGCACAACCGGCCCTCTCCCACTGGAAGACCTCCACGGCTGCCTCCAAAGTCCTGTTTGCAAACACTCCCGCCCGCTGTTCACGCCAGGCTCGCACAATGCTCCCAAGCCCGGGAGAAAAGCGCTTCGGGGTGGTGCTCTCTCCGGGCCCTTGCCCCTAAGCCTGCGGGCCAGGCAGGGGGAACACACTCCCAGGCCAAGACAGAACGACATGAACACGTCTGTTCCTGCCCCCTACACCGGCAGAGAGCTCGGGGGAGCCAGAGTCTCTCAGGCAGGTGCTGGGCTGGCCGCCTGTGTGGGAAGGGGCAGAGCCGACCTAGGGGCAAGTTGGGCCTCTTGCTCTCCCTGTTGCCCTGAGGCTGCTGGGCCAAAGACGTCTTGGGCATCCAGCCCTTTGCTGGTCCCTTCCCTCTGACGAGGCCCTCTGAGCTCCAGCACCTTGCAGTGTGGAGACAGCACCTGCCAGCAATCTCCTCTCCAAGGAGGCCTCAACCGAGGCCTAGGCCCAGGGGAAAGGCACCAGCGGGGATGAGCCCGGGGAGGCGCCCGGGCATGTCTGGACCCAGTCCCCGCAGCCTGCCCCGTGGTGGGGCAGTACCCCTGGAGGCCAGGAAGGTCTGGGCAAGTCTGACCAGGGGCAGGGGACCTGCTGGGTCCTGCCCCTGGCCTGTGGGGCCTCTGAGCACAACCGGCCCTCTCCCACTGGAAGACCTCCCCGGCTGCCTCCAAAGGCCGTTTTGCACGCACTCCCGCCCACTGTTCCCACCAAGCGCGCACAATGCTCCCAAGCCCCGGAGAAAAGCGCTTCGGGGTGGTGCTCTCTCCGGGCCCTTGCCCCTGAGCCTGGGGGCCAGGCAGGGGGTCCACAGTCCCAGGCCAAGGCAGAACCACATGCACACGTCTGTTCCTGACCCCTGCACCGGCAGAGAGCTCGGGGGAGCCAGAGTCTGTCAGGCAGCTGCTGGGCTGGCCGCCTTTGTGGGAAGGGGCAGAGCCGACCTAGGGGCAAGTTGGGCCTCTTGCTCTCCCTGCTGCCCTGAGGCTGCTGGGCCAAAGAGGTCTTGGGCATCCAGCCCTTTGCTTGTCCCTTCACTCTGACGAGGCCTTCTGAGCTCCAGCACCTTGCAGTGTGGAGACAGCCCCTGCCAGCAACCTCCTCTCCAAGGAGGCCTCAACCGAGACCTAGGACCAGGGGAAAGGCACCAGTGGGGATGAGCCTGGGGAGGCGCCCGGCCATGTCTGGACCCAGTCCCCGCAGCCTGCCCCTTGGTGGGGCAGTACCCCCGGAGGCCAGGAAGGTCTGGGAAAGGCTGGCCAGGGGCAGGGGACCTGCTGGGTCCTGCCCCTGGCCTGTGGGGCCTCTGAGCACAACCGGCCCTCTCCCACTGGAAGACCTCCCCGGCTGCCTCCAAAGTCCTGTTTGCCAACACTCCCACCCGCTGTTCACGCCAGACTTGCACAATGCTCCCAAGCCCGGGAGAAAAGCGCTTCGGGGTGGTGCTCTCTCTGGCCCCTTGCCCCTGAGCCTGGGGGCAAGGCAGGGTGTCCACACTCCCAGGCCAAGGCAGAACCACATGCACACGTCTGATCTGCCCCCTGCACCGGCAGAGAGCTCGGGGGAGCCAGAGTCTGTCAGGCAGCTGCTGGGCTGGCCGCCTGTGTGGGAAGTGGCAGAGCCGACCTAGGGGCAAGTTGGGCCTCTTGCTCTCCCTGCTGCCCTGAGGCTGCTGGGCCATAGAGGTCTTGGGCATCCAGGACCTTGCTGGTCCCTTCCCTCTGACGAGGCCCTCTGAGCTCCAGCACCTTGCAGTGTGGAGACAGCCCCTGCCAGCAACCTCCTCTCCAAGGAGGCCTCAACCGAGGCCTAGGCCCAGGGGAAAGGCACCAGCGGGGATGAGCCTGGGGAGGCGCCCGGGCATGTCTGGACCCAGTCCCCGCAGCCTGCCCCTTGGTGGGGCAGTACCCCCGGAGGCCAGGAAGGTCTGGGCAAGGCTGGCCAGGGGCAGGGGCCCTGCTGGGTCCTGCCCCTGGCCTGTGGGGCCTCTGAGCACAACCGGCCCTCTCCCACTCGAAGAACTCCCCGGCTCGCTCCAAAGGCCAGTTTGCCAACACTCCCGCCCGCTGTTCCCGCCAGGCACGCACAATGCTCCCAAGCCCGGGAGAAAAGCGCTTCGGGGTGGTGCTCTCCTCGGGCCCTTGCCCCTGAGCCTGGGGTCCAGGCAGTTGGTCCACACTCCCAGACCAAGGCAGAACCACATGCACAGGTCAGTTCCTGACCCCTGCACCGGCAGAGAGTTCGGGGGAGCCAGAGTCTGTCAGGCAGCTGCTGGGCTGGCCGCCTGTGTGGGAAGGGGCAGAGCCGACCTAGGGGCAAGTTGGGCCTCTTCCTCTCCCTGCTGCCCTGAGGCTGCTGGGCCAAAGAGGTCTTGGGCATCCAGCCCCTTGCTGGTCCCTTCCCTCTGACGAGGCCCTCTGAGCTCCAGCACCTTGCAGTGTGGAGACAGCCCCTGCCAGCAACATCCTCTCCAAGGAGGCCTCAACCGAGGCCTAGGCCCAGGGGAAAGGCACCAGCGGGGATGAGCCTGGGGAGGCGCCCGGGCATGTCTGGACCCAGTCCCCGCAGCCTGCCCCTTGGTGGGGCAGTACCCCCGGAGGCCAGGAAGATCTGGGCAAGGCTGGCCAGGGGCAGGGGCCCTGCTGGGTCCTCCCCATGGCCTGTGGGGCCTCTGAGCACAACCGGCCCTCTCCCACTGGAAGACCTCCCCGGCTGCCTCCAAAGGCCGGTTTGCAAGCACTCCCGCCCACTGTTCCCGCCAGGCGCGCACAATGCTCCCAAGCCCGGGAGAAAAGCGCTTCGGGGTGGTGCTCTCTCCGGGCCCTTGCCCCTGAGCCTGTGGGCAAGGCAGGGGGAACACACTCCCAGACCAAGGCAGAAACACATGCACACGTCTGTTCCTGTCCCCTGCACCGGCAGAGAGCTCGGGGGAGCCAGAGTCTGTCAGGCAGCTGCTGGGCTGGCCGCCTGTGTGGGAAGGGGCAGAGCCGACCTAGGGGCAAGTTGGGCCTCTTGCTCTCCCTGCTGCCCTGAGGCTGCAGGGCCAAAGACGTCTTGGGCATCCAGCCCCTTACTGGTCCCTTCCCTCTGACGAGGCCCTCTGAGCTCCAGCACCTTGCAGTGTGGAGACAGCCCCTGCCAGCAATCTCCTCTCCAAGGAGGCCTCAACCGAGGCCTAGGCCCAGGGGAAAGGCACCAGCGGGGTTGAGCCAGGGGAGGCGCCCGGGCATGTCTGGACCCTGTCCCCGCAGCCTGCCCCTTGGTGGGGCAGTACCCCCGGAGGCCAGGAAGGTCTGGGCAAGGCTGGCCAGGGGCAGGGGCCCTGCTGGGTCCTGCCCCTGGCCTGTGGGGCCTCTGAGCACAACCGGCCCTCTCCCACTGGAAGACCTCCCCGGCTGCCTCCAAAGGCCGGTTTGCAAGCACTCCCGCCCACTGTTCCCGCCAGGCACGCACAATGCTCCCAAGCCCGGGAGAAAAGCGCTTCGGTGTGGTGGTCTCTCCGGGCCCTTGCCCCTGAGCCTGGGGGCCAGGCAGGGGATCCACAGTCCCAGGCCAAGGCACAACAACATGCACACGTCTGTTCCTGCCCCCTCCACCGGCAGAGAGCTGGGGGGAGCCAGAGTCTGTCAGGCAGCTGCTGGGCTGGCCGCCTGTGTGGGAAGGGGCAGAGCCGACCTAGGGGCAAGTTGGGCCTCTTGCTCTCCCTGCTGCCCTGAGGCTGCTGTGCCAAAGAGGTCTTGGGCATCCAGCCCCTTGCTGGTTCCTTCCCTCTGACGAGGCCCTCTGAGCTCCAGCACCTTGCAGTGTGGAGACCCACCCTGCCAGCAACCTCCTCTCCAAGGAGGCCTCAACCGAAGCCTAGGCCCAGGGGAAAGGCACCAGCGGGGATGAGCCAGTGGAGGCGCACGGGCATATCAGGACCCAGTCCCCGCAGCCTGCCCCTTGGTGGGGCAGTACCCCCGGAGGCCAGGAAGGTCTGGGCAAGGCTGGCCAGGGGCAGGGTCCCTGCTGGGTCCTGCCCCTGGCCTGTGGGGCCTCTGAGCACAACCGGCCCTCTCCCACTGGAAGACCTCCCCGGCTGCCTTCAAAGGCGGGTTTGCCAACACTCCCGCCCGCTGTTCCCGCCAGGCACGCACAACGCTCGCAAGGCCAGTAGAAAAGCGCTTCGGGGTGTTGCTCTCTCCGGGCCCTTGCCCCTGAGCCTGGGGTCCAGGCAGTGGGTCCACACTCCCAGACCAAGGCAGAACCACATGCACACGTGTGTTCCTGACCCCTGAACCGGCAGAGAGCTCGGGGGAGCCAGAGTCTATCAGGCAGCTGCTGGGTTGGCTGCCTGTGTGGGAAGGGGCAGAGCCGACCTAGGGGCAAGTTGGGCCTCTTGCTCTCCCTGCTGCCCTGACGCTGCTGGGCCAAAGAGGTCTTGGGCATCCAGCCCCTTGCTGGTCCCTTCCCGCTGACGAGGCCCTCTGAGCTCCAGCACCTTGCAGTGTGGAGACAGCCCCTGCCAGCAACCTCCTCTCCAAGGAGGCATCAACCGAGGCCTATGCCCAGGGGAAAGGCACCAGCGGGGATGAGCCTGGGGAGGCGCCCAGGCATGTCTGGACCCAGTCCCCGCAGCCTGCCCCTTGGTGGGGCAGTACCCCCGGAGGCCAGGAAGGTCTGCGCAAGGCTGGCCAGGGGCAGGGGACCTGCTGGGTCCTGCCCCTGGCCTGTGAGGCCTCTGAGCACAACCGGCCCTCTCCCACTGGAAGACCTCCACGGCTGCCTCCAAAGTCCTGTTTGCAAACACTCCCGCCCGCTGTTCACGCCAGGCTCGCACAATGCTCCCAAGCCCGGGAGAAAAGCGCTTCGGGGTGGTGCTCTCTCCGGGCCCTTGCCCCTGAGCCTGGGGGCAAGGCAGGGGGAACACACTCCCAGGCCAAGCCAGAACCACATGCCCACGTCTGTTCCTGTCCCCTGCACCGGCAGAGAGCTTGGGGGAGCCAGAGTCTGTCAGGCAGCTGCTGAGTTGGCCGCCTGTGTGGGAAGGGGCAGAGCCGCCCTAGGGGCAAGTTGGGCCTCTTGCTCTCCCTGCTGCCCTGAGGCTGCTGGGCCAAAGACGTCTTGGGCATCCAGCCCCTTACTGGTCCCTTCCCTCTGACGAGGCCCTCTGAGCTCCAGCACCTTGCAGTGTGGAGACAGCCCCTGCCAGCAACCTCCTCTCCAAGGAGGCCTCAACCGAGGCCTAGGCCCAGGGGAAAGGCACCAGCGGGGATGAGCCTGGGGAGGCGCCCGGGCATGTCTGGACCCAGGCCCCGCAGCCTGCCCCTTGGTGGGGCAGTACCCCCGGAGGCCAGGAAGGTCTGGGCAAGGCTGGCCAGGGGCAGGGGCCCTGCTGCGTCCTGCCCCTGGCCTGTGGGGCCTCTGAGCACAACCGGCCCTCTCCCACTGGAAGACCTCCCCGGCTGCCTCCAAAGGCCGGTTTGCAAGCGCTCCCGCCCACTGTTCCCAGCAGGCGTGCACAATGCTCCCAAGCCCGGGAGAAAAGCGCTTCGGGGTGGTGCTCTCTCCGGGCCCTTGCCCCTGAGCCTGGGGGCCAGGCAGTGGGTCCACACTCCCAGACCAAGGCAGAACCACATGCACACGTCTGTTCCTGACCCCTGCACCGGCAGAGAGCTCTGGGGAGCCAGAGTCTGTCAGGCAGGTGCTGGGCTGGCCGCCTGTGTGGGAAGGGGCAGAGCCGACCTAGGGGCAAGTTGGGCCTCTTCCTCTCCCTGCTGCCCTGAGGCTGCTGGGCCAAAGAGGTCTTGGGCATCCAGCCCCTTGCTGGTCCCTTCCCTCTGACGAGGCCCTCTGAGCTCCAGCACCTTGCAGTGTGGAGACAGCCCCTGCCAGCAATCTCCTCTCCAATGAGGCCTCAACCGAGGCCTAGGCCCAGGGGAAAAGCACCAGCGGGGATGAGCCTGGGGAGGCGCCCGGGCATGTCTGGACCCAGTCCCCGCAGCCTGCCCCTTGGTGGGGCAGTACCCCTGGAGGCCAGGAAGGTCTGGGCAAGTCTGACCAGGGGCAGGGGACCTGCTGGGTCCCGCCCCTGGCCTGTGGGGCCTCTGAGCACAACCGGCCCTCTCCCACTGGAAGACCTCCCCGGCTGCCTCCAAAGGCCGTTTTGCACGCACTCCCGCCCACTGTTCCCACCAAGTGCGCACAATGCTCCCAAGCCCGGGAGAAAAGCGCTTCGGGGTGGTGCTCTCTCCGGGTCCTTGCCCCTGAGCCTGGGGACCAGGCAGGGGGAACACACTCCCAGGCCAAGGCAGAACCACATGCACACGTCTGTTCCTGACCCCTGCACCGGCAGAGAGCTCGGGGGAGCCAGAGTCTGTCAGGCAGCTGCTGGGCTGACCGCCTTTGTGGGAAGGGGCAGAGCCGACCTAGGGGCAAGTTGGGCCTCTTGCTCTCCCTGCTGCCCTGAGGCTGCTGGGCCTAAGAGGTCTTGGGCATCCAGCCCTTTGCTTGTCCCTTCCCTCTGACGAGGCCCTCTGAGCTCCAGCACCTTGCAGTGTGGAGACAGCCCCTGCCAGCAACCTCCTCTCCAAGGAGGCCTCAACCGAGACCTAGGACCAGGGGAAAGGCACCAGCGGGGATGAGCCTGGGGAGGCGCCCGGGCATGTCTGGACCCAGTCCCCGCAGCCTGCCCCTTGGTGGGGCAGTACCCCCGGAGGCCAGGAAGGTCTGGGAAAGGCTGGCCAGGGGCAGGGGACCTACTGGGTCCTGCCCCTGGCCTGTGGGGCCTCTGAGCACAACCGGCCCTCTCCCACTGGAAGACCTCCCCGGCTGCCTCCAAAGGCCGGTTTGCAAGCACTCCCGCCCACTGTTCCCGCCAGGCGCGCACAATGCTCCCAAGCCCGGGAGAAAAGCGCTTCGGGGTGGTGCTCTCTCCGGGCCCTTGCCCCTGAGCCTGTGGGCAAGGCAGGGGGAACACACTCCCAGACCAAGGCAGAAACACATGCACACGTCTGTTCCTGTCCCCTGCACCGGCAGAGAGCTCGGGGGAGCCAGAGTCTCTCAGGCAGGTGCTGGGCTGGCCGCCTGTGTGGGAAGGGGCAGAGCCGACCTAGGGGCAAGTTGGGCCTCTTGCTCTCCCTGCTGCCCTGAGGCTGCAGGGCCAAAGACGTCTTGGGCATCCAGCCCCTTACTGGTCCCTTCCCTCTGACGAGGCCCTCTGAGCTCCAGCACCTTGCAGTGTGGAGACAGCCCCTGCCAGCAATCTCCTCTCCAAGGAGGCCTCAACCGAGGCCTAGGCCCAGGGGAAAGGCACCAGCGGGGTTGAGCCTGGGGAGGCGCCCGGGCATGTCTGGACCCTGTCCCCGCAGCCTGCCCCTTGGTGGGGCAGTACCCCCGGAGGCCAGGAAGGTCTGGGCAAGGCTGGCCAGGGGCAGGGGCCCTGCTGGGTCCTGCCCCTGGCCTGTGGGGCCTCTGAGCACAACCGGCCCTCTCCCACTGGAAGACCTCCCCGGCTGCCTCCAAAGGCCGGTTTGGAAGCACTCCCGCCCACTGTTCCCGCCAGGCGCGCACAATGCTCCCAAGCCCGGGAGAAAAGCGCTTCGGGGTGGTGGTCTCTCCGGGCCCTTGCCCCTGAGCCTGGGGGCCAGGCAGGGGATCCACAGTCCCAGGCCAAGGCACAACAACATGCACACGTCTGTTCCTGCCCCCTCCACCGGCAGAGAGCTGGGGGGAGCCAGAGTCTGTCAGGCAGCTGCTGGGCTGGCCGCCTGTGTGGGAAGGGGCAGAGCCGACCTAGGGGCAAGTTGGGCCTCTTGCTCTCCCTGCTGCCCTGAGGCTGCTGGGCCAAAGAGGTCTTGAGCATCCAGCCCCTTGCTGGTCCCTTCCCTCTGACGAGGCCCTCTGAGCTCCAGCACCTTGCAGTGTGGAGACAGACCCTGCCAGCAACCTCCTCTCCAAGGAGGCCTCAACCGAGGCCTAGGCCCAGGGGAAAGGCACCAGCGGGGATGAGCCAGTGGAGGGGCCCGGGCATGTCTGGACCCAGTCCCCGCAGCCTGCCCCTTGGTGGGGCAGTACCCCCGGAGGCCAGGAAGGTCTGGGCAAGGCTGGCCAGGGGCAGGGTCCCTGCTGGGTCCTGCCCCTGGCCTGTGGGGCCTCTGAGCACAACCAGCCCTCTCCCACTGGAAGACCTCCCCGGCTGCCTTCAAAGGCGGGTTTGCCAACACTCCCGCCCGCTGTTCCCGCCAGGCACGCACAACGCTCCCAAGGCCAGGAGAAAAGCGCTTCGGGGTGTTGCTCTCTCCGGGCCCTTGCCCCTGAGCCTGGGGTCCAGGCAGTGGTTCCACACTCCCAGACCAAGGCAGAACCACATGCACACGTCTGTTCCTGACCCCTGAACCGGCAGAGAGCTCGGGGGAGCCAGAGTCTATCAGGCAGCTGCTGGGTTGGCTGCCTGTGTGGGAAGGGGCAGAGCCGACCTAGGGGCAAGTTGGGCCTCTTGCTCTCCCTGCTGCCCTGAGGCTGCTGGGCCAAAGAGGTCTTGGGCATCCAGCCCCTTGCTGGTCCCTTCCCGCTGACGAGGCCCTCTGAGCTCCAGCACCTTGCAGTGTGGAGACAGCCCCTGCCAGCAACCTCCTCTCCAAGGAGGCATCAACCGAGGCCTATGCCCAGGGGAAAGGCACCAGCGGGGATGAGCCTGGGGAGGCGCCCAGGCATGTCTGGACCCAGTCCCCGCAGCCTGCCCCTTGGTGGGGCAGTACCCCCGGAGGCCAGGAAGGTCTGGGCAAGGCTGGCCAGGGGCAGGGGACCTGCTGGGTCCTGCCCCTGGCCTGTGAGGCCTCTGAGCACAACCGGCCCTCTCCCACTGGAAGACCTCCACGGCTGCCTCCAAAGTCCTGTTTGCAAACACTCCCGCCCGCTGTTCACGCCAGGCTCGCACAATGCTCCCAAGCCCGGGAGAAAAGCGCTTCGGGGTAGTGCTCTCTCCGGGCCCTTGCCCCTGAGACTGGGGGCAAGGCAGGGGGAACACACTCCCAGGCCAAGGCAGAACCACATGCCCACGTCTGTTCCTGTCCCCTGCACCGGCAGAGAGCTTGGGGGAGCCAGAGTCTGTCAGGCAGCTGCTGAGTTGGCCGCCTGTGTGGGAAGGGGCAGAGCCGACCTAGGGGCAAGTTGGGCCTCTTGCTCTCCCTGCTGCCCTGAGGCTGCTGGGCCAAAGACGTCTTGGGCATCCAGCCCCTTACTGGTCCCTTCCCTCTGACGAGGCCCTCTGAGCTCCAGCACCTTGCAGTGTGGAGACAGCCCCTGCCAGCAACCTCCTCTCCAAGGAGGCCTCAACCGAGGCCTAGGCCCAGGGGAAAGGCACCAGCGGGGATGAGCCTGGGGAGGCGCCCGGGCATGTCTGGACCCAGTCCCCGCAGCCTGCCCCTTGGTGGGGCAGTACCCCCGGAGGCCAGGAAGGTCTGGGAAAGGCTGGCCAGGGGCAGGGGCCCTGCTGGGTCCTGCCCCTGGCCTGTGTGGCCTCTGAGCACAACCGGCCCTCTCCCACTGGAAGACCTCCCCGGCTGCCTCCAAAGGCCGGTTTGCAAGCACTCCCGCCCACTGTTCCCGCCAGGCACGCACAATGCTCCCAAGCCCGGGAGAAAAGCGCTTCGGTGTGGTGGTCTCTCCGGGCCCTTGCCCCTGAGCCTGGGGGCCAGGCAGGGGATCCACAGTCCCAGGCCAAGGCACAACAACATGCACACGTCTGTTCCTGCCCCCTCCACCGGCAGAGAGCTGGGGGGAGCCAGAGTCTGTCAGGCAGCTGCTGGGCTGGCCGCCTGTGTGGGAAGGGGCAGAGCCGACCTAGGGGCAAGTTGGGCCTCTTGCTCTCCCTGCTGCCCTGAGGCTGCTGTGCCAAAGAGGTCTTGGGCATCCAGCCCCTTGCTGGTTCCTTCCCTCTGACGAGGCCCTCTGAGCTCCAGCACCTTGCAGTGTGGAGACAGACCCTGCCAGCAACCTCCTCTCCAAGGAGGCCTCAACCGAAGCCTAGGCCCAGGGGAAAGGCACCAGCGGGGATGAGCCAGTGGAGGCGCACGGGCATATCAGGACCCAGTCCCCGCAGCCTGCCCCTTGGTGGGGCAGTACCCCCGGAGGCCAGGAAGGTCTGGGCAAGGCTGGCCAGGGGCAGGGTCCCTGCTGGGTCCTGCCCCTGGCCTGTGGGGCCTCTGAGCACAACCGGCCCTCTCCCACTGGAAGACCTCCCCGGCTGCCTTCAAAGGCGGGTTTGCCAACACTCCCGCCCGCTGTTCCCGCCAGGCACGCACAACGCTCGCAAGGCCAGTAGAAAAGCGCTTCGGGGTGTTGCTCTCTCCGGGCCCTTGCCCCTGAGCCTGGGGTCCAGGCAGTGGGTCCACACTCCCAGACCAAGGCAGAACCACATGCACACGTGTGTTCCTGACCCCTGAACCGGCAGAGAGCTCGGGGGAGCCAGAGTCTATCAGGCAGCTGCTGGGTTGGCTGCCTGTGTGGGAAGGGGCAGAGCCGACCTAGGGGCAAGTTGGGCCTCTTGCTCTCCCTGCTGCCCTGACGCTGCTGGGCCAAAGAGGTCTTGGGCATCCAGCCCCTTGCTGGTCCCTTCCCGCTGACGAGGCCCTCTGAGCTCCAGCACCTTGCAGTGTGGAGACAGCCCCTGCCAGCAACCTCCTCTCCAAGGAGGCATCAACCGAGGCCTATGCCCAGGGGAAAGGCACCAGCGGGGATGAGCCTGGGGAGGCGCCCAGGCATGTCTGGACCCAGTCCCCGCAGCCTGCCCCTTGGTGGGGCAGTACCCCCGGAGGCCAGGAAGGTCTGCGCAAGGCTGGCCAGGGGCAGGGGACCTGCTGGGTCCTGCCCCTGGCCTGTGAGGCCTCTGAGCACAACCGGCCCTCTCCCACTGGAAGACCTCCACGGCTGCCTCCAAAGTCCTGTTTGCAAACACTCCCGCCCGCTGTTCACGCCAGGCTCGCACAATGCTCCCAAGCCCGGGAGAAAAGCATTTTGGGGTGGTGCTCACTCCTGGCTTTGGAAGACCTCCCCAGCTGCCTCCAAGGCCGGTTTGCAAGCACTTCTGCCTGCTGTTCCCGCCACCCGCGCACAATGCTCCCAAGCCCGGGAGAAAAGCGTTTCGGGGTGGTGTTCTCTCTGGACCCAAGAAAGACCTCCCGGGCTGCCCCCAAATGCCGGTTTGCAAGCACTCCCACTCACTGTTCCCGCCATCCGTGCAAATGCTCCAAGCCCAGGAGAAAAGCCCTTCAGGGTGGTGCTCTCTCCCGGCCCTTGGAAGACCTCCCCGGCTGCCTCCAAAGGCTGGATTTCAAGTACTCCCTCCCGCTGTCCCGCCAGCCGCACACAATGCTCCCAATCACGGGAGAAAAGCGCTTCGGGGTGGTGCTCTCTACGGGCCCTTGGAAGACCTCCCCGTTTGTCTCCAAAGGCCGGTTTGCAGGCACTCATGCCCGCTGTTCCCGCCAGCCGCGCACAATGCTCCCAAGCCTAGGTGAAAAGCGCTTCGGGGTGGTGCTCTCTCCCGGCCCTTGGAAGACCTCCCCGGCTGCCTCCAAAGGCCGGTTTGCAAGCACTCAATCCCGCTGTTCCCGCCAGCCGCGCACAATGCTCCCAAGCCCGGGAGAAAAGCGCTTCGGGGTGGTGCTCTCTCCCGGCCCTTGGAAGACCTCCCCGGCTGCCTCCAAAGGCTGGTTTTCAAGAACTCCCTCCCGCTGACCCGCCAGCCGCACACAATGCTCCCAAGCCCGGGAGAAAAGCATTTTGAGGTGGTCTCTCTCCGGGCCCTTGGAAGACTCCCCGGCTGCCTCTAAAGGCCGGTTTGCAAGCACTCATGTCCTCTGTTCCCGACAGCCGCGAACAATGCTCCCAATTCCGTGAGAAAAGTGCTTCGGGATGGTGCTCTCTCCGGGCCCTTGGAAGACCTCCCAAGCTGCCTCCAAAGGCTGGTTTGCAAGCACTCCCGCCCGCTGTTCCCGCCAGCCTCGCACAATGCTCCCAAGACCGGGAGAAAAGCGCTTCGGGGTGGTGTTCTCTCCGTGCCAATGGAGGACCTCCCTGGCTGCCCCCAAAGGCCGGTTTGCAAGCACTCCCACTCGCTGTTCCCGCCAGCCACGCACAATCCTCCAAAACCCCGGAGAAAAGCGCTTCGGGGTGGTGTTCTCTCCGTGCCCATGGAAGACCTCCCGGGGTGCCCCCAAAGGCCGGTTTGCAAGCACTCCCACTCGCTGTTCCCGCCATCCGCGCACAATGCTCCCAAGCCCGGGAGAAAAGCATTTTGGGGTGGTGCTCACACCGGGCCCTGGAAGACCTCCCCGGCTGCCTCCAAAGGACGGTTTTCAAGCACTCCTGCCTGCTGTTCCCGCCACCCGCGCACAATGCTCCCAAGCCCGGGAGAAAAGCGCTTCGGGGTGGTGCTCTCTACAGGCCCTTGGAAGACCTCCCCGGCTGCCTCCAAAGGCCGGTTTGCAAGGACTCCTTCCTGCTGTTCCCGCCATCCGCGCACAATGCTCCCAAGCCCGGGAGAAAAGCATTTTGGGGTGGTGCTCACTCCGGGCCCTTGGAAGACCTCCCCGGCTGCCTCCAATGGCCAGTTTGCAAGCACTCATGTCCGCTGTTCCCACCAGCCGCGCACAATGCTCCCAAGCCCGGGAGAAAAGCTTTTTGGGGTGGTGCTCACACCGGGTCCTGGAAGACCTCCCCGGCTGCCTGCAAAGGCCGGTTTTCAAGCACTCCTGCCTGCTGTTCCCGCCAGCCGCGCACAATGCTCCCAAGCCCGGGAGAAAAGCTTTTTGGGGTGGTGCTCACACCGGGCCCTGGAAGACCTCCCCGGCTGCCTCCAAAGGACGGTTTTCAAGCACTCCTGCCTGCTGTTCCCGCCACCTGCGCACAATGCTCCCAAGCCCGGGAGAAAAGCGCTTCGGGGTGGTGCTCTCTACAGGCCCTTGGAAGACCTCCCCGGCTGCCTCCAAAGGCCGGTTTGCAAGGACTCCTTCCTGCTGTTCCCGCCAGCCACACACAATGCTCCCAAGCCCGGGAGAGAAGCATTTTGGGGTGGTGCTCTCTACAGGCCCTTGGAAGACCTCCCCGGCTGCCTCCAGTGGCCAGTTTGCAAGCACTCATGCCCGCTGTTCCCACCAGCCGCGCACAATGCTCCCAAGCCCGGGAGAAAAGCTTTTTGGGGTGGTGCTCACACCGGGCCCTGGAAGACCTCCCCGGCTGCCTGCAAAGGCCGGTTTTCAAGCACTCCTGCCTGCTGTTCCTGCCACCCACGCACAATACTCCCAAGCCCGGGAGAAAAGCGCTTCGGGGTGGTGCTCTCTACAGGCCCTTGGAAGACCTCCCCCGCTGCCTCCAAAGGCCGGTTTGCAAGGACTCCTTCCTGCTGTTCCCGCCAGCCACGCACAATGCTCCCAAGCCCGGGAGAAAAGTGCTTCGGGGTGGTGATCTCTCCGGGCCCTTGGAAGTCGTCCCCGGCTGCCTCCAAAGGCCGGTTTGCAAGCACTCATGCCCGTTGTTCCCACCAGCCGCGCACAATGCTCCCAAGCCCGGGAGAAAAGCATTTTGGGGTGGTGCTCACTCCGGGCCCTTGGAAGACCTCCCCGGCTGCCTCCAGTGGCCAGTTTGCAAGCAGTCCTGCCTGCTGTTCCCGCCAGCCGCGCACAATGCTCCCAAGCCCGGGAGAAAAGCGCTTCGGGGTGGTGCTCTCTCCGGGCCCTTGGAAGACGTCCCCGGCTGCCTCCAAAGGCCGGTTTGCAAGCACTCATGCCCGTTGTTCCCACCAGCCGCGCACAATGCTCCCAAGCCCGGGAGAAAAGCATTTTGGGGTGGTGCTCACTCCGGGCCCTTGGAAGACCTCCCCGGCTGCCTCCAAAGGCCAGTTTGCAAGCAGTCCTGCCTGCTGTTCCCGCCAGCCGCGCACAATGTTCCCAAGCCCGGGAGAAAAGCGCTTCGGGGTGGTGCTCTCTCCGGGCACTTTCAAGACCTCCCCGGCTGCCTCCAAAGGCCGGTTTGTAAGTACTCATTCCCGCTGCTTCCGCCAGCCACGCACAATGCTCCCAAGCCCGGGAGAAAAGCATTTTGGGGTGGTGCTCTCTCCGGGCCCTTGGAAGACCTCCCGGGCTGCCTCCAAAGGCCAGTTTGCAAGCATTCATGTCCGTTGTTCCCGACAGCCGCGCACAATGCTCCCAAGCCCGAGAGAAAAGCATTTTGGGGTGGTGATCAGTCCGGCCCTTGGAAGACCTCCCCGGCTGCCTCCAAAGGACAGTTTGCAAGCACTCATGCCCGCTGTTCCCGCCAGCCGCGCACAATGCTCCCAAGACCGTGAGAAAAGCGCTTCGGGGTGGTGTTCTCTCAGGGACCATGGAGGACCTCCCCGGCTGCCCCCAAAGGCCGGTTTGCAAGCATTCCCACTCGCTGTTCCCGTCAGGCACACACAATGTTCCAAAACCCCGGAGAAAAGCGCTTCGGAGTGGTGGTCTCTCCGGGCCGCTGCCCCTGAGCCTGGGGGCCAGGCAGGGGATCCACAGTCCCAGGCCAAGGCAGAACCACATGTACACGTCTGTTCCTGCCCCCTCCACCGGCAGAGAGCTGGGGGGAGCCAGAGTCTGTCAGGCAGCTGCTGGGCTGGCCGCCTGTGTGGGAAGGGGCAGAGCCGACCTAGGGGCAAGTTGGGCCTCTTGCTCTCCCTGCTGCCCTGAGGCTGCTGGGCCAAAGAGGTCTTGGGCATCCAGCCCCTTGCTGGTCCCTTCCCTCTGACGAAGCCCTCTGAGCTCCAGCACCTTGCAGTGTGGAGACAGCCCCTGCCAGCAACCTCCTCTCCAAGGAGGCCTCAACCGAGGCCTAGGCCCAGGGGAAAGGCACCAGCGGAGATGAGCCAGTGGAGGCGCACGGGCATGTCTGGACCCAGTCCCCGCCGCCTGCCCCTTGGTGGGGCAGTACCCCCGGAGGCCAGGAAGGTCTGGGCAAGGCTGCGAGGGGCAGGGGCCCTGCTGGGTCGTGCCCCTGGCCTGTGGGGCGTCTGAGCACAACCGGCACTCTCCCGCTGGAAGACCTCCCCGTCTGCCTCCAAAGGCCGGTTTTCAAGCACTCCCGCCCGCTGTTCCCGCCAGGCACGCACAATGCTCCCAAGCCCGGGAGAAAAGCGCTTCGGGGTGGTGCTCTCTCCGGGCCCTTGCCCCTGAGCCTGGGGGCCAGGCAGTTGGAACACACACCCAGGCCAATGCAGAACGACATGCACACGTCTGTTCCTGCCCCCTACACCGGCAGAGAGCTCGGGGGAGCCAGAGACTGCCAGGCTGCTGCTGGGCTGGCTGCCTGTGTGGGACGGGGCAGAGCCGACCTAGGGGCAAGTTGGGCCTCTTGCTCTCCCTGCTGCCCTGAGGCTGCTGGGTCAAAGAGGTCTTGGGCATCCAGCCCTTTGCTGGTCCCTTCCCTCTGACGAGGCCCTCTGAGCTCCAGCACCTTGCAGTGTGGAGACAGCCCCTGCCAGCAACCTCCTCTCCAAAGAGGCCTCAACCGAGGCCTACGCCCAGGGGAAAAGCACCAGCGGGGATGATCCTGGGGAGGCGCACGGACATGTCTGGACCCAGTCCCCGCAGCCTGCCCCTTGGTGGGGCAGTACCCCCGGAGGCCAGGAAGGTCTGGGCAAGGCTGGCCAGGGGCAGGGGCCCTGCTGGGTCCTGCCCCTGGCCTGTGGGGCCTCTGAGCACAACCGGCCCTCTCCCACTGTAAGACCTCCCCAGCTGCCTCCAAAGTCCTGTTTGCAAACACTCCCGCCCGCTGTTCACGCCAGGCTCGCACAATGCTCCCAAGCCCGGGAGAAAAGCGCTTCGGGGTGGTGCTCTCTCCGGGCCCTTGCCCCTGAGCCTGGGGGCCAGGCAGTGGGTCCACACTCCCAGACCAAGGCAGAACCACATGCACACGTCTGTTCCTGACCCCTGCACCGGCAGAGAGCTCTGGGGAGCCAGAGTCTGTCAGGCAGGTGCTGGGCTGGCCGCCTGTGTGGGAAGGGGCAGAGCCGCCCTAGGGGCAAGTTGGGCCTCTTGCTCTCCCTGCTGCCCTGAGGCTGCTGGGCCAAAGAGGTCTTGGGCATCCAGCCCCTTGCTGGTCCCTTCCCTCTGACGAGGCCCTCTGAGCTCCAGCACCTTGCAGTGTGGAGACAGCCCCTGCCAGCAACCTCCTCTCCAATGAGGCCTCAACCGAGGCCTAGGCCTAGGGGAAAGACACCAGCGGGGATGAGCCTGGGGAGGCGCCCGGGCATGTCTGGACCCAGTCCCCGCAGCCTGCCCCTTGGTGGGGCAGTACCCCCGGAGGCCAGGAAGGTCTGTGCAAGGCTGCCAGGGGCAGGGACAGTGCTGGGTCCTGCCCCTGGCCTGTTGGACGTCTGAGCACAACCGGCACTCTCGCGCTGGAAGACCTCCCCGTCTGCCTCCAAAGGCCGGTTTGCAAGCACTCCCGCCCGCTGTTCCCGCCAGGCACGCACAATGCTCCCAAGCCCGGGAGAAAAGCGCTTCGGGGTGGTGCTCTCTCCGGGCCCTTGCCCCTAAGCCTGCGGGCCAGGCAGGGGGAACACACTCCCAGGCCAAGACAGAACGACATGAACACGTCTGTTCCTGCCCCCTACACCGGCAGAGAGCTCGGGGGAGCCAGAGTCTCTCAGGCAGGGGCTGGGCTGGCCGCCTGTGTGGGAAGGGGCAGAGCCGCCCTAGGGGCAAGTTGGGCCTCTTGCTCTCCCTGCTGCCCTGAGGCTGCTGGGCCAAAGACGTCTTGGGCATCCAGCCCTTTGCTGGTCCCTTCCCTCTGACGAGGCCCTCTGAGCTCCAGCACCTTGCAGTGTGGAGACAGCACCTGCCAGCAATCTCCTCTCCAAGGAGGCCTCAACCGAGGCCTAGGCCCAGGGGAAAAGCACCAGCGGGGATGAGCCTGGGGAGGCGCCCGGGCATGTCTGGACCCAGTCCCCGCAGCCTGCCCCTTGGTGGGGCAGTACCCCTGGTGGCCAGGAAGGTCTGGGCAAGTCTGACCAGGGGCAGGCGACCTGCTGGGTCCTGCCCCTGTCCTGTGGGGCCTCTGAGCACAACCGGCCCTCTCCCACTGGAAGACCTCCCCGGCTGCCTCCAAAGGCCGTTTTGCACGCACTCCCGCCCACTGTTCCCACCAAGTGCGCACAATGCTCCCAAGCCCGGGAGAAAAGCGCTTCGGGGTGGTGCTCCCTCCGGGTCCTTGCCCCTGAGCCTGGGGGCCAGGCAGGGGGAACACACTCCCAGGCCAAGGCAGAACCACATGCCCACGTCTGTTCCTGTCCCCTGCACCGGCAGAGAGCTTGGGGGAGCCAGAGTCTGGCAGGCAGCTGCTGGGTTGGCCGCCTGTGTGGGAAGGGGCAGAGCCGACCTAGGGGTAAGTTGGGCCTCTTGCTCTCCCTGCTGCCCTGAGGCTGCTGGGCCAAAGACGTCTTGGGCATCCAGCCCCTTACTGGTCCCTTCCCTCTGACGAGTCCCTCTGAGCTCCAGCACCTTGCAGTGTGGAGACAGCCCCTGCCAGCAACCTCCTCTCCAAGGAGGCCTCAACCGAGGCCTAGGCCCAGGGGAAAGGCACCAGCGGGGATGAGCCAGGGGAGGCGCCCGAGCATGTCTGGACCCAGTCCCCGCAGCCTGCCCCTTGGTGGGGCAGTACCCCCGGAGGCCAGGAAGGTCTGGGCAAGGCTGGCCAGGGGCAGGGGCCCTGCTGCGTCCTGCCCCTGGCCTGTGGGGCCTCTGAGCACAACCGGCCCTCTCCCACTGGAAGACCTCCCCGGCTGCCTCCAAAGGCCGGTTTGCAAGCGCTCCCGCCCACTGTTCCCAGCAGGCGTGCACAATGCTCCCAAGCCCGGGAGAAAAGCGCTTCAGGGTGGTGCTCTCTCCGGGCCCTTGCCCCTGAGCCTGGGGTCAAGGCATGGTGTCCACACTCCCAGGCCAAGTCAGAACCACATGCACACGTCTGTTCCTGCCCCCTGCACCGGCAGAGAGCTCGGGGGAGCCAGAGTCTGTCAGGCAGCTGCTGGGCTGGCCGCCTGTGTGGGAAGTGGCAAAGCCTACCTAGGGGCAAGTTGGGCCTCTTGCCCTCCCTGCTGCCCTGAGGCTGCTTGGCCAAAGAGGTCTTGGGCATCCAACCCCTTGCTGGTCCCTTCCCTCTGACGAGGCCCTCTGCGCTCCAGCACCTTGCAGTGTGGAGACAGCCCCTGCCAGCAACCTCCTCTCCAAGGAGGCCTCAACCGAGGCCTAGGCCCAGGGGAAAGGCACCAGCGGGGATGAGCCTGGGGAGGCGCCCGGGCATGTATGGACCCAGGCCCGCAGCCTGCCCCTTGGTGGGGCAGTACCCCCGGAGGCGAGGAAGGTCTGGGAAAGGCTGGCCAGGGGCAGGGGACCTGCTGGGTCCTGCCCCTGGCCTGTGGGGCCTCTGAGCACAACCGGCCCTCTCCCACTGGAAGACGTCCCCGGCTGCCTCCAAAGGCCGGTTTGCAAGCACTCCCGCCCACTGTTCTAACCAAGGGCGCACAACGCTCCCAAGCCCGGGAGAAAATCGCCTCGGGGTGGTGCTCTCTCCGGGCCCTTTCCCCTGAGCCTGGGGGCCAGGCAGGGTGTCCACACTCCCAGGCCAAGGCAGAACGACATGCACACGTCTGTTCCTGCCCCATGCACCGGCAGAGAGCTCGGGGGAGCCAAAGTCTGTCAGGCAGCTGCTGGGCTGGCCGCCTGTGTGGGAAGGGGCAGAGCCGACCTAGGGGCAAGTTGGGCCTCTTGCTCTCCCTGCTGCCCTGAGGCTGCTGGGTCAAAGAGGTCTTGGGCATCCAGCCCTTTGCTGGTCCCTTCCCTCTGACGAGGCCCTCTGAGCTCCAGCACCTTGCAGTGTGGAGACAGCCCCTGCCAGCAACCTCCTCTCCAAAGAGGCCTCAACCGAGGCCTACGCCCAGGGGAAAAGCACCAGCGGGGATGATCCTGGGGAGGCGCACGGACATGTCTGGACCCAGTCCCCGCAGCCTGCCCCTTGGTGGGGCAGTACCCCCGGAGGCCAGGAAGGTCTGGGCAAGGCTGGCCAGGGGCAGGGGCCCTGCTGGGTCCTGCCCCTGGCCTGTGAGGCCTCTGAGCACAACCGGCCCTCTCCCACTGGAAGACCTCCCCAGCTGCCTCCAAAGTCCTGTTTGCAAACACTCCCGCCCGCTGTTCACGCCAGGCTCGCACAATGCTCCCAAGCCCGGGAGAAAAGCGATTCGGGGTGGTGCTCTCTCCGGGCCCTTGCCCCTGAGCCTGGGGGCCAGGCAGTGGGTCCACACTCCCAGACAAAGTCAGAACCACATGCACACGTCTGTTCCTGACCCCTGCACCGGCAGAGAGCTCTGGGGAGCCAGAGTCTGTCAGGCAGGTGCTGGGCTGGCCGCCTGTGTGGGAAGGGTTAGAGCCGACCTAGGGGCAAGTTGGGCCTCTTCCTCTCCCTGCTGCCCTGAGGCTGCTGGGCCAAAGAGGTCTTGGGTATCCAGCCCCTTGCTGGTCCCTTCCCTCTGACGAGGCCCTCTGAGCTCCAGCACCTTGCAGTGTGGAGACAGCCCCTGCCAGCAACCTCCGCTCCAATGAGGCCTCAACCGAGGCCTAGGCCTAGGGGAAAGACACCAGCGGGGATGAGCCTGGGGAGGTGCCCGGGCATGTCTGGACCCAGTCCCCGCAGCCTGCCCCTTGGTGGGGCAGTACCCCCGGAGGCCATGAAGGTCTGTGCAAGGCTGCCAGGGGCAGGGGACCTGCTGGGTCCTGCCCCTGGCCTGTTGGACGTCTGAGCACAACCGGCACTCTCGCGCTGGAAGACCTCCCCGTCTGCCTCCAAAGGCCGGTTTGCAAGCACTCCCGCCCGCTGTTCCCGCCAGGCACGCACAATGCTCCCAAGCCCGGGAGAAAAGCGCTTCAGGGTGGTGCTCTCTCCGGGCCCTTGCCCCTAAGCCTGCGGGCCAGGCAGGGGGAACACACTCCCAGGCCAAGACAGAACGACATGAACACGTCTGTTCCTGCCCCCTACACCGGCAGAGAGCTCGGGGGAGCCAGAGTCTCTCAGGCAGGTGCTGGGCTGGCCGCCAGTGTGGGAAGGGACAGAGCCGACCTAGGGGCAAGTTGGGCCTCTTGCTCTCCCTGCTGCCCTGAGGCTGCTGGGCCAAAGACGTCTTGGGCATCCAGCCCTTTGCTGGTCCCTTCCCTCTGACGAGGCCCTCTGAGCTCCAGCACCTTGCAGTGTGGAGACAGCACCTGCCAGCAATCTCCTCTCCAAGGAGGCCTCAACCGAGGCCTAGGCCCAGGGGAAAAGCACCAGCGGGGATGAGCCTGGGGAGGCGCCCGGGCATGTCTGGACCCAGTCCCCGCAGCCTGCCCCTTGGTGGGGCAGTACCCCTGGAGGCCAGGAAGGTCTGGGCAAGTCTGACCAGGGGCAGGGGACCTGCTGGGTCCTGCCCCTGGCCTGTGGGGCCTCTGAGCACAACCGGCCCTCTCCACTGGAAGACCTCCCCGGCTGCCTCCAAAGGCCGTTTTGCACGCACTCCCGCCCACTGTTCCCACCAAGTGCGCACAATGCTCCCAAGCCCGGGAGAAAAGCGCTTCGGGGTGGTGCTCTCACCGGGCCCTTGCCCCTGAGCCTGGGGGCCAGGCAGGGGGAACACACTCCCAGGCCAAGGCAGAACGACATGCACACGTCTGTTCCTGCCCCCTACACCGGCAGAGAGCTCGGGGGAGCCAGAGACTGCCAGGCTGCTGCTGGGCTGGCCGCCTGTGTGGGACGGGGCAGAGCCGACCTAGGGGCAAGTTGGGCCTCTTGCTCTCCCTGCTGCCCTGAGGCTGCTGGGTCAAAGAAGTCTTGGGCATCCAGCCCTTTGCTGGTCCCTTCCCTCTGACGAGGCCCTCTGATCTCCAGCACCTTGCAGTGTGGAGACAGCCCCTGCCAGCAACCTCCTCTCCAAGGAGGCCTCAACCGAGGCCTAGGCCCAGGGGAAAGGCACCAGCGGGGATGAGCCTGGGGAGGCGCCCGGGGATGTCTGGACCCAGTCCCCGCAGCCTGCCCCTTGGTGGGGCAGTACCCCCGGAGGCCAGGAAGGTCTGGGCAAGGCTGGCCACGGTCAGGGTCCCTGCTGGGTCCTGCCCCTGGCCTGTGGGGCCTCTGAGCACAACCGGCCCTCTCCCACTGGAAGACCTCCCCGGCTGCCTCCAAAGTCCTGTTTGCTAACACTCCCGCCCGCTGTTCACGCCAGGCTCGCACAATGCTCCCAAGCCCGGGAGAAAAGCGCATTGGGGTGGTTCTCTCTCCGGGCCCTTGCCCCTGAGCCTGGGGGCAAGGCACGGGGAACACACTCCCTGGCCAAGGCAGAACCACATGCCCACGTCTGTTCCTGTCCCCTGCACCGGCAGAGAGCTTGGGGGAGCCAGAGTCTGACAGGCAGCTGCTGGGCTGGCCGCCTGTGTGGGAAGGGGCAGAGCCGACCTAGGGGCAAGTTGGGCCTCTTGCTCTCCCTGCTGCCCTGAGGCTGCTGGGCCAAAGACGTCTTGGGCATCCAACCCCTTACTGGTCCCTTCCCTCTGACGAGGCCCTCTGAGCTCCAGCACCTTGCAGTGTGGAGACAGCCCCTGCCAGCAACCTCCTCTCCAAGGAGGCCTCAACCGAGGCCTAGGCCCAGGGGAAAGGCACCAGCGGGGATGAGCCAGGGGAGGCGCCCGAGCATGTCTGGACCCAGTCCCCGCAGCCTGCCCCTTGGTGGGGCAGTACCCCCGGAGGCCAGGAAGGTCTGGGCAAGGCTGGCCAGGGGCAGGGGCCCTGCTGCGTCCTGCCCCTGGCCTGTGGGGCCTCTGAGCACAACCGGCCCTCTCCCACTGGAAGACCTCCCCGGCTGCCTCCAAAGGCCGGTTTGCAAGCGCTCCCGCCCACTGTTCCCAGCAGGCGTGCACAATGCTCCCAAGCCCGGGAGAAAAGCGCTTCAGGGTGGTGCTCTCTCCGGGCCCTTGCCCCTGAGCCTGGGGTCAAGGCACGGTGTCCACACTCCCAGGCCAAGTCAGAACCACATGCACACGTCTGTTCCTGCCCCCTGCACCGGCAGAGAGCTCGGGGGAGCCCGAGTCTGTCAGGCAGCTGCTGGGCTGGCCGCCTGTGTGGGAAGTGGCAGAGCCGACCTAGGGGCAAGTTGGGCCTCTTGCCCTCCCTGCTGCCCTGAGGCTGCTGGGCCAAAGAGGTCTTGGGCATCCAACCCCTTGCTGGTCCCTTCCCTCTGACGAGGCCCTCTGAGCTCCAGCACCTTGCAGTGTGGAGACAGCCCCTGCCAGCAACCTCCTCTCCAAGGAGGCCTAAACCGAGGCCTAGGCACAGGGGAAAGGCACCAGCGGGGATGAGCCTGGGGAGGCGCCCGGGCATGTATGGACCCAGTCCCCGCAGCCTGCCCCTTGGTGGGGCAGTACCCCCGGAGGCGAGGAAGGTCTGGGAAAGGCTGGCCAGGGGCAGGGGACCTGCTGGGTCCTGCCCCTGGCCTGTGGGGCCTCTGAGCACAACCGGCCCTCTCCCACTGGATGACGTCCCCGGCTGCCTCCAAAGGCCGGTTTGCAAGCACGCCCGCCCACTGTTCCAACCAAGGGCGCACAACGCTCCCAAGCCCGGGAGAAAATCGCCTCGGGGTGGTGCTCTCTCCGGGCCCTTTCCCCTGAGCCTGGGGGCCAGGCAGGGTGTCCACACTCCCAGGCCAAGGCAGAACGACATGCACACGTCTGTTCCTGCCCCATGCACCGGCAGAGAGCTCGGGGGAGCCAAAGTCTGTCAGGCAGCTGCTGGGCTGGCCGCCTGTGTGGGAAGGGGCAGAGCCGACCTAGGGGCAAGTTGGGCCTCTTGCTCTCCCTGATGCCCTGAGGCTGCTGGGTCAAAGAGATCTTGGGCATCCAGCCCCTTGCTTGTCCCTTCCCTCTGACGAGGCCCTCTGAGCTCCAGCACCTTGCAGTGTGGAGACAGCCCCTGCCAGCAACCTCCTCTCCAAGGAGGCCTCAACCGAGGCCTAGGCCCAGGGGAAAGGCACCAGCGGGGATGAGCCTGGGGAGGCGACCGGGCATGTCTGGACCCAGTCCCCGCAGCCTGCCCCTTGGTGGGGCAGTACCCCCGGAAGCCAGGAAGGTCTGGGCAAGGCTGGCCACGGGCAGGGGGCCTGCTGGGTCCTGCCCCTGGCCTGTGGGGCCTCTGAGCACATCCGGCTCTCTCCCACTGGAAGACTTCCCCGGCTGCCTCCAAAGGCCGGTTTGCCAACACTCCCGCCCGCTGTTCCCGCCAGGCACGCACAATTCTCCCAAGCCCGGGAGAAAAGCGCTTCGGGGTGGTGCTCTCTCCGGGCCCTTGCCCCTGAGCGTGGGGGCGAAGCAGTGGGTCCACACTCCCAGACCAACGCAGAACCACATGCACACGTCTGTTCCTGACCCCTGCACCGGCAGAGAGCTCGGGGGAGCCAGAGTCTGTCAGGCAGCTGCTGGGCTGGCCGCCTGTGTGGGAAGGGGCAGAGCCGACCTAGGGGCAAGTTGGGCCTCTTCCTCTCCCTGCTGCCCTGAGGGTGCTGGGCCAAAGAGGTCTTGGGCATCCAGCCCCTTGCTGGTCCCTTCCCTCTGACGAGGCCCTCTGAGCTCCAGCACCTTGCAGTGTGGAGACAGCCCCTGCCAGCAACCTCCTCTCCAAGGAGGCCTCAACCGAGGCCTAGGCCCAGGGGAAAGGCACCAGCGGGGATGAGCCTGGGGAGGCGCCCGGCCATGTCTGGACCCAGTCCCCGCAGCCTGCCCCTTGGTGGGGCAGTACCCCCGGAGGCCAGGAGGGTCTGGGCAAGGCTGCCAGGGGCAGGGACACTGCTGGGTCCTGCCCCTGGCCTGTGGGGCGTCTGAGCACAACCGGCACTCTCCCGCTGGAAGACCTCCCCGGCTGCCTCCAAAGGCCGGTTTGCAAGCACTCCCGCCCGCTGTTCCCGCCAGGCACGCACAATGCTCCCAAGCCCGGGAGAAAAGCGCTTCGGGGTGGTGCTCTCTCCGGGCCCTTGCCCCTGAGCCTGGGGGACAGGCAGGGGGAACACACTCCCAGGCCAAGGCAGAACGACATGCACACGTCTGTTCCTGCCCCCTACACCGGCAGAGAGTTCGGGGGAGCCAGAGACTGCCAGGCTGCTGCTGGGCTGGCTGCCTGTGTGGGACGGGGTAGAGCCGACCTAGGGGCAAGTTGGGCCTCTTGCTCTCCCTGCTGCCCTGAGGCTGCTGGGTCAAAGAGGTCTTGGGCATCCAGCCCTTTGCTGGTCCTTTCCCTCTGACGAGGCCCTCTGAGCTCCAGCACCTTGCAGTGTGCAGACAGCCCCTGCCGGCAACCTCCTCTCCAAGGAGGCCTCAACCGAGGCCTAGGCCCAGGGGAAAGGCACCAGCGGGGATGAGCCTGGGGAGGCGCCCGGGCATGTCTGGACCCAGGCCCCGCAGCCTGCCCCTTGGTGGGGTAGTACCCCCGGAGGCCAGGAAGGTCTGGGCAAGGCTGCCAGAGGCAGGGACACTGCTGGGTCCTGCCCCTGGCCTGTGGGGCCTCTGAGAACAACTGGCACTCTCCCGCTGGAAGACCTCCCCGGCTGCCTCCAAAGGCTGGTTTGCAAGCACTCAATCCCGCTGTTCACGCCAGCTGCGCACAATGCTCCCAAGCCCGGGAGAAAAGCATTTTGGGGTGGTGCTCACTCCGGGCTTTGGAAGACCTCCCCGGCTGCCTCCAAGGCCGGTTTGCAAGCACTTCTGCCTGCTGTTCCCGCCACCCGCGCACAATGCTCCCAAGCCCGGGAGAAAAGCGTTTCGGGGTGGTGTTCTCTCTGGGCCCAAGAAAGACCTCCCGGGCTGCCCCCAAATGCCGGTTTGCAAGCACTCCCACTCGCTGTTCCCGCCATCCGTGCAAATGCTCCAAGCCCAGGAGAAAAGCCCTTCAGGGTGGTGCTCTCTCCCGGCCCTTGGAAGACCTCCCCGGCTGCCTCCAAAGGCTGGATTTCAAGTACTCCCTCCCGCTGTCCCGCCAGCCGCACACAATGCTCCCAATCACGGGAGAAAAGCGCTTCGGGGTGGTGCTCTCTACGGGCCCTTGGAAGACCTCCCCGTTTGTCTCCAAAGGCCGGTTTGCAAGCACTCATGCCCGCTGTTCCCGCCAGCCGCGCACAATGCTCCCAAGCCTAGGAGAAAAGCGCTTCGGGGTGGTGCTCTCTCCCGGCCCTTGGAAGACCTCCCCGGCTGCCTCCAAAGGCCGGTTTGCAAGCACTCAATCCCGCTGTTCCCGCCAGCCGCGCACAATGCTCCCAAGCCCGGGAGAAAAGCGCTTCGGGGTGGTGCTCTCTCCTGGCCCTTGGAAGACCTCCCCGGCTGCCTCCAAAGGCTGGTTTTCGAGAACTCCCTCCCGCTGACCCGCCAGCCGCACACAATGCTCCCAAGCGCGGGAGAAAAGCATTTTGGGGTGGTCTCTCTCCGGGCCCTTGGAAGACTCCCCGGCTGCCTCTAAAGGCCGGTTTGCAAGCACTCATGTCCTCTGTTCCCGACAGCCGCGAACAATGCTCCCAATTCCGTGAGAAAAGTGCTTAGGGATGGTGCTCTCTCCGGGCCCTTGGAAGACCTCCCAAGCTGCCTCCAAAGGCCGGTCTGCAAGCACTCCCGCCCGCTGTTCCCGCCAGCCTCGCACAATGCTCCCAAGACCGGGAGAAAAGCGCTTCGGGGTGGTGTTCTCTCCGTGCCAATGGAGGACCTCCCTGGCTGCCCCCAAAGGCCGGTGTGCAAGCACTCCCAATCGCTGTTCCCGCCAGCCACGCACAATCCTCCAAAACCCCGGAGAAAAGCGCTTCGGGGTGGTGTTCTCTCCGTGCCCATGGAAGACCTCCCGGGGTGCCCCCAAAGGCCGGTTTGCAAGCACTCCCACTCGCTGTTCCCGCCATCCGCGCACAATGCTCCCAAGCCCGGGAGAAAAGCATTTTGGGGTGGTGCTCACACCGGGCCCTGGAAGACCTCCCCGGCTGCCTCCAAAGGACGGTTTTCAAGCACTCCTGCCTGCTGTTCCCGCCACCCGCGCACAATGCTCCCAAGCCCGGGAGAAAAGCGCTTCGGGGTGGTGCTCTCTACAGGCCCTTGGAAGACATCCCCGGCTGCCTCCAAAGGCCGGTTTGCAAGGACTCCTTCCTGCTGTTCCCGCCATCCGCGCACAATGCTCCCAAGCCCGGGAGAAAAGCATTTTGGGGTGGTGCTCACACCGGGCCCTGGAAGACCTCCCCGGCTGCCTCCAAAGGACGGTTTTCAAGCACTCCTGCCTGCTGTTCCCGCCACCCGCGCAGAATGCTCCCAAGCGCGGGAGAAAAGCGCTTCGGGGTGGTGCTCTCTACAGGCCCTTGGAAGACCTCCCCGGCTGCCTCCAAAGGCCGGTTTGCAAGGACTCCTTCCTGCTGTTCCCGCCAGCCACGCACAATGCTCCCAAGCCCGGGAGAAAAGCATTTTGGGGTGGTGCTCACTCCGGGCCCTTGGAAGACCTCCCCGGCTGCCTCCAATGGCCAGTTTGCAAGCACTCATGTCCGCTGTTCCCACCAGCCGCGCACAATGCTCCCAAGCCCGGGAGAAAAGCTTTTTGGGGTGGTGCTCACACCGGGCCCTGGAAGACCTCCCCGGCTGCCTCCAAAGGCCAGTTTTCAAGCACTCCTGCCTGCTGTTCCCGCCACCAGCGCACAATGCTCCTAAGCCCGGGAGAAAAGCGCTTCGGGGTGGTGCTCTCTACAGGCCCTTGGAAGACGTCCCCGGCTGCCTCCAAAGGCCGGTTTGCAAGGACTCCTTCCTGCTGTTCCCGCCAGCCACGCACAATGCTCCCAAGCCCGGGAGAGAAGCATTTTGGGGTGGTGCTCTCTACAGGCCCTTGGAAGACCTCCCCGGCTGCCTCCAGTGGCCAGTTTGCAAGCACTCATGCCCGCTGTTCCCACCAGCCGCGCACAATGCTCCCAAGCCCGGGAGAAAAGCTTTTTGGGGTGGTGCTCACACCGGGCCCTGGAAGACCTCCCCGGCTGCCTGCAAAGGCCGGTTTTCAAGCACTCCTGCCTGCTGTTCCCGCCACCCGCGCACAATACTCCCAAGCCCGGGAGAAAAGCGCTTCGGGGTGGTGCTCTCTACAGGCCCTTGGAAGACCTCCCCCGCTGCCTCCAAAGGCCGGTTTGCAAGGACTCCTTCCTGCTGTTCCCGCCAGCCACGCACAATGCTCCCAAGCCCGGGAGAAAAGTGCTTCGGGGTGGTGATCTCTCCGGGCCCTTGGAAGTCGTCCCCGGCTGCCTCCAAAGGCCGGTTTGCAAGCACTCATGCCCGTTGTTCCCACCAGCCGCGCACAATGCTCCCAAGCCCGGGAGAAAAGCATTTTGAGGTGGTGCTCACTCCGGGCCCTTGGAAGACCTCCCCGGCTGCCTCCAAAGGCCAGTTTGCAAGCAGTCCTGCCTGCTGTTCCCGCCAGCCGCGCACAATGCTCCCAAGCCCGGGAGAAAAGCATTTTGGGGTGGTGATCAGTCCGGCCCTTGGAAGACCTCCCCGGCTGCCTCCAAAGGACAGTTTGCAAGCACTCATGCCCGCTGTTCCCGCCAGCCACGCACAATGCTCCCAAGACCGTGAGAAAAGCGCTTCGGGGTGGTGTTCTCTCAGGGACCATGGAGGACCTCCCCGGCTGCCCCCAAAGGCCGGTTTGCAAGCATTCCCACTCGCTGTTCCCGCCAGGCACACACAATGTTCCAAAACCCCGGAGAAAAGCGCTTCGGGGTGGTGCTCTCTCCGCGCCCTTGGAAGACTTCTCTGGCTGCCGCCAAATGCCGGTTTGCAAGAATTCCCTCCCGCTGTCCCACCAGCCGCACACAATGCTCCAAAACCCGAGAGAAAAGCGCTTCGAGGTGGTGCTCTCTCCGGGCCCTTGGAAGACCTCCCCGGCTGCCTCCAAAGGCCGGTTTGCAAGCACTCCTGCCTGCTGTTCCCGCCACGCGCGCACAATGCTCCCAAGCCCGGAAGAAAAGCATTTTGGGGTAGTGTTCTCTCCGGGCGCTTGGAAGACCTCCCGGGCGGCCTCCAAAGGCCGGTTTGCAAGCACTCATGTCCGCTGTTCCCGACAGCCGCACACAATGCTCCCAAGCACGGGAGAAAAGCATTTTGGGGTGGTGATCAGTCCGGGCACTTGGAAGACCTCCCCGGCTGCCTCCAAAGGACAGTTTGCAAGAACTCATGCCCGCTGTTCCCGCCAGGCACGCACAATGCTCCCAAGCCCGGGAGAAAAGCGCTTCGGGGTGGTGCTCTCACCGGTCCCTTGCCCCTGAGCCTGGGGGCAATGCAGGGGGAACACACTCCCAGGCCAAGGCAGAACGACATGCACACGTCTGTTCCTGCCCCCTACACCGGCAGAGAGATCGGGGGAGCCAGAGACTGCCAGGCCGCTGCTGGGCTGGCTGCCTGTCTGGGACGGGGCAGAGCCGACCTAGGGGCAAGTTGGGCCTCTTGCTCTCCCTGCTGCCCTGAGGCTGCTGGGTCAAAGAGGTCTTGGGCTTCCAGCCCTTTGCTGGTCCCTTCCCTCTGACGAGGCCCTCTGAGCTCCAGCACCTTGCAGTGTGGAGACAGCCCCTGCCAGCATCCTCCTCTCCAAAGAGGCCTCAACCGAGGCCTACGCCCAGGGGAAAGGCACCAGCGGGGATGATCCTGGGGAGGCACACGGACATGTCTGGACCCAGTCACCGCAGCCTGCCCCTTGGTGGGGCAGTACCCCCGGAGGCCAGGAAGGTCTGGGCAAGGCTGGCCAGGGGCAGGGGCCCTGCTGGGTCCTGCCCCTGGCCTGTGGGGCCTCTGAGCACAACCGGCCCTTTCCCACTGTAAGACCTCCCCGGCTGCCTCCAAAGGCCGGTTTGCCAACACTCCCGCCCGCTGTTCTCGCCAGGCACGCACAATTCTCCCAAGCCCGGGAGAAAAGCGCTTCGGTGTGTTGCTCTCTCCGGGCCCTTGCCCCTGAGTGTGGGGGCCAGGCAGTGGTTCCACACTCCCAGACCAAGGCAGAACCACATGCACACGTCTGTTCCTGACCCCTGCACCGGCAGAGAGCTCGGGGGAGCCAGAGTCTGTCAGGCAGCTGCTGGGCTGGCCGCCTGTGTGGGAAGGGGCAGAGCCGACCTAGGGGCAAGTTGGGCCTCTTCCTCTCCCTGCTGCCCTAAGGCTGCTGGGCCAAAGAGGTCTTGGGCATCCAGTCCCTTGCTGGTCCCTTCCCTCTGACGAGGCCCTCTGAGCTCCAGCACCTTGCAGTGTGGAGACAGCCCCTGCCAGCAACCTCCTCTCCAAGGAGGCCTCAACCGAGGCCTAGGCCCAGGGGAAAGGCACCAGCGGGGATGAGCCAGTGGAGGCGCAAGGGCATGTCTGGACCCAGTCCCCGCAGCCTGCCCCTTGGTGGGGCAGTACCCCCGGAGGCCAGGAAGGTCTGGGCAAGGCTGCCAGGGGCAGGGACACTGCTGGGTCCTGCCCCTGGCCTGTGGGGCGTCTGAGCACAACCGGCACTCTCCCGCTGGAAGACCTGCCCGGCTGCCTCCAAAGGCCGGTTAACAAGCGCTCCCGCCCACTGTTCCCAGCAGGCGTGCACAATGCTCCCAAGCCCGGGAGAAAAGCGCTTCGGGGTGGTGCTCTCTCCGGGCCCTTGCCCCTGAGCCTGGGGGCAAGGCAGGGTGTCCACACTCCCAGGCCAAGGCAGAACCACATGCACACGTCTGATCTGCCCCCTGCACCGGCAGAGAGCTCGGGGGAGCCAGAGTCTGTCAGGCAGCTGCTGGGCTGGCCGCCTGTGTGGGAAGGGGCAGAGCCGACCTAGGGGCAAGTTGGGCCTCTTGCTCTCCCTGCTGCCCTGAGGCTGCTGGGCCAAAGAGGTCTTGGGCATCCAGCCCCTTGCTTGTCCCTTCCCTCTGACGAGGCCCTCTGAGCTCCAGCACCTTGCAGTGTGGAGACAGCCCCTGCCAGCAACCTCCTCTCCAAGGAGGCCTCAACCGAGGCCTAGGCCCAAGGAAAAGGCACCAGCGGGGATGATGCTGGGGAGGCGCACGGACATGTCTGGACGCAGTCCCCGGAGCCTGCCCCTTGGTGGGGCAGTACCCCCGGAGGCCAGGAAGGTCTGGGCAAGGCTGGCCAGGGGCAGGGGCCCTGCTGTGTCCTGCCCCTTGCCTGTGAGGCCTCTGAGCACAACCGGCCCTCTCCCACTGGAAGACCTCCCCGGCTGCCTTCAAAGTCCTCTTTGCAAACACTCCCGCCCGCTGTTCACGCCAGGCTCGCACAATGCTCCCAAGCCCGGGAGAAAAGCGCTTCGGGGTGGTGCTCTCTCCGGGCCCTTGCCCCTGAGCCTGGGGGCCAGGCAGTGGGTCCACACTCCCAGACCAACGCAGAACCACATGCACACGTCTGTTCCTGACCCCTGCACCGGCAGAGAGCTCGGGGGAGCCAGAGTCTGTCAGGCAGGTGCTGGGCTGGCCGCCTGTGTGGGAAGGGGCAGAGCCGACCTAGGGGCAAGTTGGGCCTCTTGCTCTCCCTGCTGCCCTGAGGTTGCTGGGCCAAAGATGTCTTGGGCATCCAGCCCTTTGCTGGTCCCTTCCCTCTGACGAGGCCCTCTGAGCTCCAGCACCTTACAGTGTGGAGACAGCCCCTGCCAGCAACCTCCTCTCCAAGGAGGCCTCAACCGAGGCCTAGGCCCAGGGGAAAGGCACCAGCGGGGATGAGCCAGTGGAGGCGCACGGGCATGTCTGGACCCAGTCCCCGCAGCCTGCCCCTTGGTGGGGCAGTACCCCCGGAGGCCAGGAAGGTCTGGGCAAGGCTGGCCAGGGGCAGGGGCCCTGCTGGGTCCTGCCCCTGGCCTGTGGGGCCTCTGAGCACAACCGGCCCTCTCCCACTGGAAGACCTCCCCGGCTGCCTCCAAAGGCCAGTTTGCCAACACTCCCGCCCGCTGTTCCCGCCAGGCACCCACAATGCTCCCAAGCCCGGGAGAAAAGCGCTTCGGGGTGTTGCTCTCTCCGGGCCCTTGCCCCTGCGCCTGGGGTCCAGGCAGTGTGTCCACACTCCCAGACCAAGGCAGAACCACATGCACACGTCTGTTCCTGACCCCTGCACCGGCAGAGCGCTCGGGGGAGCCACAGTCTGTCAGGCAGCTGCTGGGTTGGCTGCCTGTGTGGGAAGGGGCAGAGCCGACCTAGGGGCAAGTTGGGCCTCTTGCTCTCCCTGCTGCCCTGAGGCTGCTGGGCCAAAGAGGTCTTGGGCATCCAGCCCCTTGCTGGTCCCTTCCTGCTGACGAGGCCCTCTGAGCTCCAGCACCTTGCAGTGTGGAGACAGCCCCTGCCAGCAACCTCCTCTCCAAGAGGCCTCAACCGAGGCCTAGGACCAGGGGAAAGGCACCAGCGGGGATGAGCCTGGGGAGGCGCCCGGGCATGTCTGGACCCAGTCCCCGCAGCCTGCCCCTTGGTGGGACAGTAACCCCGGAGTCCAGGAGGGTCTGGGCAAGGCTGCCAGGGGCAGGGACACTGCTGGGTCCTGCCCCTGGCCTGTGGGGCGTCTGAGCACAACCGGCACTCTCCCGCTGGAAGACCTCCCTGGCTGCCTCCAAAGGCCGGTTTGCAAGCACTCCCGCGCGCTGTTCCCGCCAGGCACGCACAATGCTACCAAGCCCGAGAGAAAAGCGCTTCGGGGTGGTGCTCTCTCCGGACCCTTGCCCCTGAGCCTGGGGGACAGGCAGGGGGAACACACTCCCAGGCCAAGGCAAAACGACATGCACACGTCTGTTCCTGCCCCCTACACCGGCAGAGAGATCGGGGGAGCCAGAGACTGCCAGGCTGCTGCTGGGCTGGCTGCCTGTCTGGGACGGGGCAGAGCCGACCTAGGGGCAAGTTGGGCCTCTTGCTCTCCCTGCTGCCCTGAGGCTGCTGGGTCAAAGAGGTCTTGGGCATCCAGCCCTTTGCTGGTCCCTTCCCTCTGACGAGGCCCTCTGAGCTCCAGCACCTTGCAGTGTGGAGACAGCCCCTGCCAGCATCCTCCTCTCCAAAGAGGCCTCAACCGAGGCCTACGCCCAGGGGAAAGGCACCAGCGGGGATGATCCTGGGGAGGCACACGGACATGTCTGGACCCAGTCACCGCAGCCTGCCCCTTGGTGGGGCAGTACCCCCGGAGGCCAGGAAGGTCTGGGCAAGGCTGGCCAGGGGCAGGGGCCCTGCTGGGTCCTGCCCCTGGCCTGTGGGGCCTCTGAGCACAACCGGCCCTCTCCCACTGGAAGACCTCCCCGGCTGCCTCCAAAGGCCGGTTTGCCAACACTCCCGCCCGCTGTTCTCGCCAGGCACGCACAATTCTCCCAAGCCCGGGAGAAAAGCGCTTCGGTGTGTTGCTCTCTCCGGGCCCTTGCCCCTGAGTGTGGGGGCCAGGCAGTGGTTCCACACTCCCAGACCAAGGCAGAACCACATGCACACGTCTGTTCCTGACCCCTGCACCGGCAGAGAGCTCGGGGGAGCCAGAGTCTGTCAGGCAGCTGCTGGGCTGGCCGCCTGTGTGGGAAGGGGCAGAGCCGACCTAGGGGCAAGTTGGGCCTCTTCCTCTCCCTGCTGCCCTAAGGCTGCTGGGCCAAAGAGGTCTTGGGCATCCAGTCCCTTGCTGGTCCCTTCCCTCTGACGAGGCCCTCTGAGCTCCAGCACCTTGCAGTGTGGAGACAGCCCCTGCCAGCAACCTCCTCTCCAAGGAGGCCTCAACCGAGGCCTAGGCCCAGGGGAAAGGCACCAGCGGGGATGAGCCAGTGGAGGCGCAAGGGCATGTCTGGACCCAGTCCCCGCAGCCTGCCCCTTGGTGGGGCAGTACCCCCGGAGGCCAGGAAGGTCTGGGCAAGGCTGCCAGGGGCAGGGACACTGCTGGGTCCTGCCCCTGGCCTGTGGGGCGTCTGAGCACAACCGGCACTCTCCCGCTGGAAGACCTGCCCGGCTGCCTCCAAAGGCCGGTTAACAAGCGCTCCCGCCCACTGTTCCCAGCAGGCGTGCACAATGCTCCCAAGCCCGGGAGAAAAGCGCTTCGGGGTGGTGCTCTCTCCGGGCCCTTGCCCCTAAGCCTGCGGCCCAGGCAGGGGGAACACACTCCCAGGCCAAGACAGAACGACATGAACACGTCTGTTCCTGCCCCCTACACCGGCAGAGAGCTCGGGGGAGCCAGAGTCTCTCAGGCAGGTGCTGGGCTGGCCGCCTGTGTGGGAAGGGGCAGAGCCGACCTAGGGGCAAGTTGGGCCTCTTGCTCTCCCTGCTGCCCTGAGGTTGCTGGGCCAAAGACGTCTTGGGCATCCAGCCCTTTGCTGGTCCCTTCCCTCTGACGAGGCCCTCTGATCTCCAGCACCTTGCAGTGTGGAGACAGCCCCTGCCAGCAATCTCCTCTCCAAGGAGGCCTCAACCGAGGCCTAGGCCCAGGGGAAAGGCACCAGCGGGGATGAGCCTGGGGAGGCGCCCGGGCATGTCTGGACCCAGTCCCCGCAGCCTGCCCCTTGGTGGGGCAGTACCCCTGGAGGCCAGGAAGGTCTGGGCAAGGCTGACCAGGGGCAGGGGACCTGCTGGGTCCTGCCCCTGGCCTGTGGGGCCTCTGAGCACAACCGGCCCTCTCCCACTGGAAGACCTCCCCGGCTGCCTCCAAAGGCCGTTTTGCACGCACTCCCGCCCACTGTTCCCACCAAGCGCGCACAATGCTCCCATCCCGGGAGAAAAGCGCTTCGGCGTGGTGCTCTCTCCGGGCCCTTGCCCCTGAGACTGGGGGCCAGGCAGTGGGTCCACACTCCCAGGCCAAGGCAGAACCACATGCACACGTCTGTTCCTGACCCCTGCGCCGGCAGAGAGCTCGGGGGAGCCAGAGTCTGTCAGGCAGCTGCTGGGCTGGCCGCCTTTGTGGGAAGGGGCAGAGCCGACCTAGGGGAAAGTTGGGCCTCTTGCTCTCCCTGCTGCCCTGAGGCTGCTGGGCCAAAGAGGTCTTGGGCATCCAGCCCTTTGCTTGTCCCTTCCCTCTGACGAGGCCCTCTGAGCTCCAGCACCTTGCAGTGTGGAGACAGCCCCTGCCAGCAACCTCCTCTCCAAGGAGGCCTCAACCGAGACCTAGGACCAGGGGAAAGGCACCAGCGGGGATGAGCCTGGGGAGGCGACCAGGCATGTCTGGACCCAGTCCCCGCAGCCTGCCCCTTGGTGGGGCAGTACCCCCGGAGGCCAGGAAGGTCTGGGAAAGGCTGGCCAGGGGCAGGGGAACTGCTGGGTCCTGCCCCTGGCCTGTGGGGCCTCTGAGCACAACCGGCCCTCTCCCACTGGAAGACCTCCCCGGCTGCATCCAAAGGCCGGTTTGCAAGCGCTCCCAGCCACTGTTACCAGCAGGCGGGCACAATGCTCCTAAGCCCGGAAGAAAATCGCTTCAGGGTGGTGCTCTCTCTGGGCCCTTGCCCCTGAGCCTGGGGGCAAGGCAGGGTGTCCACACTCCCAGGCCAAGGCAGAACCACATGCACACGTCTGACCTGCCCCCTGCACCGGCAGAGAGCTCGGGGGAGCCAGAGTCTGTCAGGCAGCTGCTGGGCTGGCCGCCTGTGTGGGAAGTGGCAGAGCCGACCTAGGGGCAAGTTGGGCCTCTTGCTCTCCCTGCTGCCCTGAGGCTGCTGGGTCAAAGAGGTCTTGGGCATCCAGCCCTTTGCTGGTGCCTTCCCTCTGACGAGGCCCTCTGAGCTCCAGCACCTTGCAGTGTGGAGACAGCCCCTGCCAGCAACCTCCTCTCCAAAGAGGCCTCAACCGAGGACAACACCCAGGGGAAAGGCACCAGCGGGGATGATCCTGGGGAGGCGCACGGACATGTCTGGACCCAGTCTCCGCAGCCTGCCCCTTGGTGGGGCAGTACCCCCGGAGTCCAGGAAGGTCTGGGCAAGTCTGTCCATGGGCAGGGGCCCTGCTGGGTCCTGACCCTGGCCTGTGGGGCCTCTGAGCACAACCGGCCCTCTCCCACTGGAAGACCTCCCCGGCTGCCTCCAAAGTCCTGTTTGCAAACACTCCCGCCCGCTGTTCACGTCAGGCTCGCACAATGCTCCCAAGCCCGGGAGAAAAGCACTTCGGAGTGGTGCTCTCTCCGGGCCCTTGCCCCTGAGCCTGGGGGCAAGGCAGGGGGAACACACTCCCAGGCCAAGGCAGAAACACATGCCCACGTGTGTTCCTGTCCCCTGCACCGGCAGAGAGCTTGGGGGAGCCAGAGTCTGTCAGGCAGGTGCTGGGTTGGCCGCCTGTGTGGGAAGGGGCAGAGCCGACCTAGGGGCAAGTTGGGCCTCTTGCTCTCCCTGCTGCCCTGAGGCTGCTGGGCCAAAGACGTCTTGGGCATCCAGCCCCTCGCGGGTCCCTTCACTCTGACGAGGCCCTCTGAGCTCCAGCACCTTGCAGTGTGGAGACAGCCCCTGCCAGCAACCTCCTCTCCAAGGAGGCCTCAACCGAGGCCTAGGCCCAGGGGAAAGGCACCAGCGGGGATGAGCAAGGGGAGGCGCCCGAGCATGTCTGGACCCAGTTCCCGCAGCCTGCCCCTTGGTGGGGCAGTACCCCCGGAGGCCTGGAAGGTCTGGGCAAGGCTGGCCAGGGGCAGGGGCCCTGCTGGGTCCTGCCCCTGGCCTGTGGGGCCTCTGAGCACAACCGGCCCTCTCCCACTGAAAGACCTCCCCGGCTGCCTCCAAAGGCCGGTTTTCAAGCGCTACCGCCCACTGTTCCCAGCAGGCGTGCACAATGCTCCTAAGCCCGGGAGAAAAGCGCTTCAGGGTGGTGCTCTCTCTGGGCCCTTGCCCCTGAGCCTGGGGGCAAGGCAGGGTGTCCACACTCCCAGGCCAAGGCAGAACCACATGCACACGTCTGATCTGCCCCCTGCACCGGCAGAGAGCTCGGGGGAGCCAGAGTCTGTCAGGCAGCTGCTGGGCTGGCCGCCTGTGTGGGAAGTGGCAGAGCCGACCTAGGGGCAAGTTGGGCCTCTTGCCCTCCCTGCTGCCCTGAGGCTGCTGGGCCAAAGAATTCTTGGGCATCCAACCCCTTGCTGGTCCCTTCCCTCTGACGAGGCCCTCTGAGCTCCAGCACCTTGCAGTGTGGAGACAGCCCCTGCCAGCAACCTCCTCTCCAAGGAGGCCTAAACCAAGGCCTAGGCACAGGGGAAAGGCACCAGCGGGGATGAGCCTGGGGAGGCGCCCGGGCATGTATGGACCCAGTCCCCGCAGCCTGCCCCTTGGTGGGGCAGTACCCCCGGAGGCGAGGAAGGTCTGGGCAAGGCTGGCCAGGGGCAGGGGACCTGCTGGGTCCTGCCCCTGGCCTGTGGGGCCTCTGAGCACAACCGGCCCTCTCCCACTGGAAGACTTCCCCGGCTGCCTCCAAAGGCCGGTTTGCCAACACTCCCGCCCGCTGTTCCAACCAAGGGCGCACAATGCTCCCAAGCCCGGGAGAAAATCGCCTCGGGATGGTGCTCTCTCCGGGCCCTTTCCCCTGAGCCTGGGGGCCAGGCAGGGGGTCCACACTCCCAGGCCAAGGCAGAACGACATGCACACGTCTGTTCCTGCCCCATGCACCGGCAGAGAGCTGGGGGGAGCCAGAGTCTTTCAGGCAGCTGCTGGGCTGGCCGCCTGTGTGGGAAGGGGCAGAGCCGACCTAGGGGCAAGTTGGCCCTCTTGCTCTCCCTGCTGCGCTGAGGCTGCTGGGCCAAAGAGATCTTGGGCATCCAGCCCCTTGCTTGTCCCTTCCCTCTGACGAGGCCCTCTGAGCTCCAGCACCTTGCAGTGTGGAGACAGCCCCTGCCAGCAACCTCCTCTCCAAGGAGGCCTCAACCGAGGCCTAGGACCAGGGGAAAGGCACCAGCGGGGATGAGCCTGGGGAGGCGCCCGGGCATATCTGGACCCAGTCCCCGCAGCCTGCCCCTTGGTGGGGCAGTACCCCCGGAGGCCAGGAAGGTCTGGGCAAGGCTGGCCACGGGCAGGGGCCCTGCTGGGTCCTGCCCCTGGCCTGTGGGGCCTCTGAGCACAACCGGCCCTCTCCCACTGGAAGACTTCCCCGGCTGCCTCCAAAGGCCGGTTTGCCAACACTCCCGCCCGCTGTTCCAACCAAGGGCGCACAATGCTCCCAAGCCCGGGAGAAAAGCGCTTCGGGGTGGTGCTCTCTCCGGTCCCTTGCCCCTGAGCCTGGGGGACAGGCAGGGGGAACACACTCCCAGGCCAAGGCAGAACGACATGCACACGTCTGTTCCTGCCCCCTACACCGGCAGAGAGTTCGGGGGAGCCAGAGACTGCCAGGCTGCTGCTGGGCTGGCTGCCTGTGTGGGACGGGGTAGAGCCGACCTAGGGGCAAGTTGGGCCTCTTGCTCTCCCTGCTGCCCTGAGGCTGCTGGGTCAAAGACGTCTTGGGCATCCAGCCCTTTGCTGGTCCTTTCCCTCTGACGAGGCCCTCTGAGCTCCAGCACCTTGCAGTGTGCAGACAGCCCCTGCCGGCAACCTCCTCTCCAAGGAGGCCTCAACCGAGGCCTAGGCCCAGGGGAAAGGCACCAGCGGGGATGAGCCTGGGGAGGCGCCCGGGCATGTCTGGACCCAGGCCCCGCAGCCTGCCCCTTGGTGGGGTAGTACCCCCAGAGGCCAGGAAGGTCTGGGCAAGGCTGCCAGAGGCAGGGACACTGCTGGGTCCTGCCCCTGGCCTGTGGGGCCTCTGAGAACAACTGGCACTCTCCCGCTGGAAGACCTCCCCGGCTGCCTCCAAAGGCTGGTTTGCAAGCACTCAATCCCGCTGTTCACGCCAGCTGCGCACAATGCTCCCAAGCCCGGGAGAAAAGCATTTTGGGGTGGTGCTCACTCCGGGCTTTGGAAGACCTCCCCGGCTGCCTCCAAGGCCGGTTTGCAAGCACTTCTGCCTGCTGTTCCCGCCACCCGCGCACAATGCTCCCAAGCCCGGGAGAAAAGCGTTTCGGGGTGGTGTTCTCTCTGGGCCCAAGAAAGACCTCCCGGGCTGCCCCCAAATGCCGGTTTGCAAGCACTCCCACTCGCTGTTCCCGCCATCCGTGCAAATGCTCCAAGCCCAGGAGAAAAGCCCTTCAGGGTGGTGCTCTCTCCCGGCCCTTGGAAGACCTCCCCGGCTGCCTCCAAAGGCTGGATTTCAAGTACTCCCTCCCGCTGTCCCGCCAGCCGCACACAATGCTCCCAATCACGGGAGAAAAGCGCTTCGGGGTGCTGCTCTCTACGGGCCCTTGGAAGACCTCCCCGTTTGTCTCCAAAGGCCGGTTTGCAAGCACTCATGCCCGCTGTTCCCGCCAGCCGCGCACAATGCTCCCAAGCCTAGGAGAAAAGCGCTTCGGGGTGGTGCTCTCTCCCGGCCCTTGGAAGACCTCCCCGGCTGCCTCCAAAGGCCGGTTTGCAAGCACTCAATCCCGCTGTTCCCGCCAGCCGCGCACAATGCTCCCAAGCCCGGGAGAAAAGCGCTTCGGGGTGGTGCTCTCTCCCGGCCCTTGGAAGACCTCCCCGGCTGCCTCCAAAGGCTGGTTTTCAAGAACTCCCTGCCGCTGACCCGCCAGCCGCACACAATGCTCCCAAGCCCGGGAGAAAAGCATTTTGGGGTGGTCTCTCTCCGGGCCCTTGGAAGACTCCCCGGCTGCCTCTAAAGGCCGGTTTGCAAGCACTCATGTCCTCTGTTCCCGACAGCCGCGAACAATGCTCCCAATTCCGTGAGAAAAGTGCTTCGGGATGGTGCTCTCTCCGGGCCGTTGGAAGACCTCCCAAGCTGCCTCCAAAGGCCGGTTTGCAAGCACTCCCGCCCGCTGTTCCCGCCAGCCTCGCACAATGCTCCCAAGACCGGGAGAAAAGCGCTTCGGGGTGGTGTTCTCTCCGTGCCAATGGAGGACCTCCCTGGCTGCCCCCAAAGGCCGGTTTGCAAGCACTCCCACTCGCTGTTCCCGCCAGCCACGCACAATCCTCCAAAACCCCGGAGAAAAGCGCTTCGGGGTGGTGTTCTCTCCGTGCCCATGGAAGACCTCCCGGGGTGCCCCCAAAGGCCGGTTTGGAAGCACTCCCACTCGCTGTTCCCGCCATCCGCGCACAATGCTCCCAAGCCCGGGAGAAAAGCATTTTGGGGTGGTGCTCACACCGGGCCCTGGAAGACCTCCCCGGCTGCCTCCAAAGGACGGTTTTCAAGCACTCCTGCCTGCTGTTCCCGCCACCCGCGCACAATGCTCCCAAGCCCGGGAGAAAAGCGCTTCGGGGTGGTGCTCTCTACAGGCCCTTGGAAGACCTCCCCGGCTGCCTCCAAAGGCCGGTTTGCAAGGACTCCTTCCTGCTGTTCCCGCCATCCGCGCACAATGCTCCCAAGCCCGGGAGAAAAGCATTTTGGGGTGGTGCTCACACCGGGCCCTGGAAGACCTCCCCGGCTGCCTCCAAAGGACGGTTTTCAAGCACTCCTGCCTGCTGTTCCCGCCACCCGCGCAGAATGCTCCCAAGCCCAGGAGAAAAGCGCTTCGGGGTGGTGCTCTCTACAGGCCCTTGGAAGACCTCCCCGGCTGCCTCCAAAGGCCGGTTTGCAAGGACTCCTTCCTGCTGTTCCCGCCAGCCACGCACAATGCTCCCAAGCCCGGGAGAAAAGCATTTTGGGGTGGTGCTCACTCCGGGCCCTTGGAAGACCTCCTCGGCTGCCTCCAAAGGCCAGTTTGCAAGCAGTCCTGCCTGCTGTTCCCGCCAGCCGCGCACAATGCTCCCAAGCCCGGGAGAAAAGCGCTTCGGGGTGGTGCTCTCTCCGGGCCCTTGGAAGACGTCCCCGGCTGCCTCCAAAGGCCGGTTTGCAAGCACTCATGCCCGTTGTTCCCACCAGCCGCGCACAATGCTCCCAAGCCCGGGAGAAAGGCATTTTGGGGTGGTGCTCACTCCGGGCCCTTGGAAGACCTCCCCGGCTGCCTCCAAAAGCCAGTTTGCAAGCAGTCCTGCCTGCTGTTCCCGCCAGCCGCGCACAATGTTCCCAAGCCCGGGAGAAAAGCGCTTCGGGGTGGTGCTCTCTCCGGGCACTTTCAAGACCTCCCCGGCTGCCTCCAAAGGCCGGTTTGTAAGTACTCATGCCCGCTGCTTCCGCCAGCCACGCACAATGCTCCCAAGCCCGGGAGAAAAGCATTTTGGGGTGGTGCTCTCTCCGGGCCCTTGGAAGACCTCCCGGGCTGCCTCCAAAGGCCGGTTTGCAAGCATTCATGTCCGTTGTTCCCGACAGCCGCGCACAATGCTCCCAAGCCCGAGAGAAAAGCATTTTGGGGTGGTGCTCTCTCCGGGCCCTTGGAAGACCTCCCGGGCTGCCTCCAAAGGCCGGTTTGCAAGCATTCATGTCCGTTGTTCCCGACAGCCGCGCACAATGCTCCCAAGCCCGGGAGAAAAGCGCTTCGGGGTGGTGTTCTCTCAGGGACCATGGAGGACCTCCCCGGCTGCCCCCAAAGGCCGGTTTGCAAGCATTCCCACTCGCTGTTCCCGCCAGGCACACACAATGTTCCAAAACCCCGGAGAAAAGCGCTTCGGGGTGGTGCTCTCTCCGCGCCCTTGGAAGACTTCTCTGGCTGCCGCCAAAGGCCGGTTTGCAAGAATTCCCTCCCGCTGTCCCACCAGCCGCACACAATGCTCCAAAACCCGAGAGAAAAGCGCTTCGAGGTGGTGCTCTCTCCGGGCCCTTGGAAGACCTCCCCGGCTGCCTCCAAAGGCCGGTTTGCAAGCACTCCTGCCTGCTGTTCCCGCCACGCGCACACAATGCTCCCAAGCCCGGAAGAAAAGCATTTTGGGGTAGTGCTCTCTCCGGGCCCTTGGAAGACCTCCCGGGCTGCCTCCAACGGCCGGTTTGCAAGCACTCATGTCCGCTGTTCCCGACAGCCGCGCACAATGCTCCCAAGCCCGGGAGAAAAGCATTTTGGGGTGCTGATCAGTCCGGGCCCTTGGAAGACGTCCCCGGCTGCCTCCAAAGGACAGTTTGCAAGAACTCATGCCCGCTGTTCCCGCCAGGCACGCACAATGCTCCCAAGCCCGGGAGAAAAGCGCTTCGGGGTGGTGCTCTCACCGGGCCCTTGCCCCTGAGCCTGGGGGCAATGCAGGGGGAACACACTCCCAGGCCAAGGCAGAACCACATGCAAACGTCTGTTCCTGGTCCCTGCACCGGCAGAGAGCTCGGGGGAGCCAGAGTATGCCAGGCAGCTGCTGGGTTGGCGGCCTGTGTGGAAAGGGGCAGAGCCGACCTAGGGGCAAGTTGGGCCTCTAGCTCTCCCTGCTGCCCTGAGGCTGCTGGGCCAAATAGGTCTTGGGCATCCAGCCCCTTGCTGGTCCCTTCCCTCTGATGAGGCCCTCTGAGCTCCAGCACCTTGCAGTGTGGAGACAGCCCCTGCCAGCAACCTCCTCTCCAAGGCGGCCTCAACCGAGGCCTAGGCCCAGGGGAAAGGCACCAGCGGGAATGAGCCTGGGGAGGCGCCCGGGCATGTCTGGACCCAGTCCCCGCAGCCTGCCCCTTGGTGGGGCAGTACCCCCGGAGGCCAGGAAGGTCTGTGAAAGGCTGCCAGGGGCAGGGACAGCGCTGGGTCCTGCCCCTGGCCTGTGGGACGTCTGAGCACAACCGGCACTCTCCCGCTGGAAGACCTCCCCGTCTGCCTCGAAAGGCTGGTTTGCAAGCACTCCCGCCCGCTGTTCCCGCCAGGCACGCACAATGCTCCCAAGCCCGGTAGAAAAGCGCTTCGGGGTGGTGCTCTCTCCGGGCCCTTGCCCCTAAGCCTGCGGGCCAGGCAGGGGGAACACACTCCCAGGCCAAGACAGAACGACATGAACACGTCTGTTCCTGCCCCCTACACCGGCAGAGAGCTCGGGGGAGCCAGAGTCTCTCAGGCAGGTGCTGGGCTGGCCGCCTGTGTGGGAAGGGGCAGAGCCGACCTAGGGGCAAGTTGGGCCTCTTGTTCTCCCTGCTGCCCTGAGGCTGCTGGGCCAAAGACGTCTTGGGCATCCAGCCCTTTGCTGGTCCCTTCCCTCTGACGAGGCCCTCTGAGCTCCAGCACCTTGCAGTGTGGAGACAGCACCTGCCAGCAATCTCCTCTCCAAGGAGGCCTCAACCGAGGCCTAGGCACAGGGGAAAGGCACCAGCGGGGATGAGCCTGGGGAGGCGCCCGGGCATGTCTGGACCCAGTCCCCGCAGCCTGCCCCTTGGTGGGGCAGTACCCCTGGAGGCCAGGAAGGTCTGGGCAAGGCTGACCAGGGGCAGGGGACCTGCTGGGTCCTGCCCCTGGCCTGTGGGGCCTCTGAGCACAACCGGCCCTCTCCCACTGGAAGACCTCCCCGGCTGCCTCCAAAGGCCGTTTTGCACGCACTCCCGCCCACTCTTCCCACCAAGCGCGCACAATGCTCCCATCCCGGGAGAAAAGCGCTTCGGGGTGGTGCTCTCTCCGGGCCCTTGCCCCTGAGACTGGGGTCCAGGCAGGGGGTCCACACTCCCAGGCCAAGGCAGAACCACATGCACACGTCTGTTCCTGACCCCTGCACCGGCAGAGAGCTCGGGGGAGCCAGAGTCTGTCAGGCAGCTGCTGGGCTGGCCGCCTTTGTGGGAAGGGGCAGAGCCGACCTAGGGGCAAGTTGGGCCTCTTGCTCTCCCTGCTGCCCTGAGGCTGCTGGGCCAAAGAGGTCTTGGGCATCCAGCCCTTTGCTTGTCCCTTCCCTCTGACGAGGCCCTCTGAGCTCCAGCACCTTGCAGTGTGGAGACAGCCCCTGCCAGCAACCTCCTCTCCAAGGAGGCCTCAACCGAGACCTAGGACCAGGGGAAAGGCACCAGCGGGGATGAGCCTGGGGAGGCGCCCAGGCATGTCTGGACCCAGTCCCCGCAGCCTGCCCCTTGGTGGGGCAGTACCCCCGGAGGCCAGGAAGGTCTGCGCAAGGCTGGCCAGGGGCAGGGGACCTGCTGGGTCCTGCCCCTGGCCTGTGGGGCCTCTGAGCACAACCGGCCCTCTCCCACTGGAAGACCTCCCCGGCTGCCTCCAAAGGCCGGTTTGCAAGCGCTCCCGGCCACTGTTACCAGCAGGCGGGCACAATGCTCCTAAGCCCGGAAGAAAAGCGCTTCAGGGTGGTGCTCTCTCTGGGCCCTTGCCCCTGAGCCTGGGGGCAAGTCAGGGTGTCCACACTCCCAGGCCAAGGCAGAACCACATGCACACGTCTGACCTGCCCCCTGCACCGGCAGAGAGCTCGGGGGAGCCAGAGTCTGTCAGGCAGCTGCTGGGCTGGCCGCCTGTGTGGGAAGTGGCAGAGCCGACCTAGGGGCAAGTTGGGCCTCTTGCTCTCCTTGCTGCCCTGAGGCTGCTGGGCCAAAGACGTCTTGGGCATCCAGCCCCTTGCTGGTCCCTTCCCTCTGACGAGGCCCTCTGAGCTCCAGCACCTTGCAGTGTGGAGACAGCCCCTGCCAGCAACCTCCTCTCCAAGGAGGCCTCAACCGAGGCCTAGGCCCAGGGGAAAGGCACCAGCGGGGATGAGCCTGGGGAGGCGCCCAGGCATGTCTGGACCCAGTCCCCGCAGCCTGCCCCTTGGTGGGGCAGTACCCCCGGAAGCCAGGAAGGTCTGGGCAAGGCTGGCCAGGGGCAGGGGCCCTGCTGGGTCCTGCCCCTGGCCTGTGGGGCCTCTGAGCACAACCGGCCCTCTCCCACTGGAAGAACTCCCCGGCTGCCTCCAAAGGCCAGTTTGCCAACACTCCCGCCCGCTGTTCCCGCTAGGCACGCACAATGCTCCCAAGCCCGGGAGAAAAGCACTTCGGTGTGGTGCTCTCCTCGGGCCCTTGCCCCTGAGCCTGGGGGCCAGGCAGTTGGTCCACACTCCCAGACCAAGGCAGAACCACATGCACACGTCTGTTCCTGACCCCTGCACCGGCAGAGAGCTCGGGGGAGCCAGAGTCTGTCAGGCAGCTGCTGGGCTGGCCGCCTGTGTGGGAAGGGGCAGAGCCGACCTAGGGGCAAGTTGGGCCTCTTCCTCTCCCTGCTGCCCTGAGGCTGCTGGGCCAAAGACGTCTTGGGCATCCAGTCCCTTGCTGGTCCCTTCCCTCTGACGAGGCCCTCTGAGCTCCAGCACCTTGCAGTGTGGAGACAGCCCCTGCCAGCAACCTCCTCTCCAATGAGGCCTCAACCGAGGCCTAGGCCCAGGGGAAAGGCACCAGCGGGGATGAGCCTGGGGAGGCGCCCGGGCATGTCTGGACCCAGTCTGCGCAGCCTGCCCCTTGGTGGGGCAGTACCCCCGGAGGCCAGGAAGGTCTGTGCAAGGCTGCCAGGGGCAGGGACAGCGCTGGGTCCTGCCCCTGGCCTGTGGACATCTGAGCACAACCGGCACTCTCCCGCTGGAAGACCTCCCCGTCTGCCTCGAAAGGCCGGTTTGCAAGCACTCCCGCCCGCTGTTCCCGCCAGGCACGCACAATGCTCCATGCCCGGTAGAAAAGCGCTTCGGGGTGGTGCTCTCTCCGGGCCCTTGCCCCTAAGCCTGCGGGCCAGGCAGGGGGAACACACTCCCAGGCCAAGACAGAACGACATGAACACGTCTGTTCCTGCCCCCTACACCGGCAGAGAGCTCGGGGGAGCCAGAGTCTCTCAGGCAGGTGCTGGGCTGGCCGCCTGTGTGGGAAGGGGCAGAGCCGACCTAGGGGCAAGTTGGGCCTCTTGCTGTCCCTGCTGCCCTGAGGCTGCTGGGCCAAAGACGTCTTGGGCATCCTGCCCTTTGCTGGTCCCTTCCCTCAGACGAGGCCCTCTGAGCTCCAGCACCTTGCAGTGTGGAGACAGCACCTGCCAGCAATCTCCTCTCCAAGGAGGCCTCAACCGAGGCCTAGGCCCAGGGGAAAGGCACCAGCGGGGATGAGCCTGGAGAGGCGCCCGGGCATGTCTGGACCCAGTCCCCGCAGCCTGCCCCTTGGTGGGGCAGTACCCCTGGAGGCCAGGAAGGTCTGGGCAAGGCTGACCAGGGGCAGGGGACCTGCTGGGTCCTGCCCCTGGCCTGTGGGGCCTCTGAGCACAACCGGCCCTCTCCCACTGGAAGACCTCCCCGGCTGCCTCCAAAGGCCGTTTTGCACGCACTCCCGCCCACTGTTCCCACCAAGCGCGCACAATGCTCCCATCCCGGGAGAAAAGCGCTTCGGGGTGGTGCTCTCTCCGGGCCCTTGCCCCTGAGACTGGGGGCCAGGCAGGGGGTCCACACTCCCAGGCCAAGGCAGAACCACATGCACACGTCTGTTCCTGACCCCTGCACCGGCAGAGAGCTCGGGGGAGCCAGAGTCTGTCAGGCAGCTGCTGGGCTGGCCACCTTTGTGGGAAGGGGCAGAGCCGACCTAGGGGCAAGTTGGGCCTCTTGCTCTCCCTGCTGCCCTGAGGCTGCTGGGCCAAAGAGGTCTTGGGCATCCAGCCCTTTGCTTGTCCCTTCCCTCTGACGAGGCCCTCTGAGCTCCAGCACCTTGCAGTGTGGAGACAGCCCCTGCCAGCAACCTCCTCTCCAAGGAGGCCTCAACCGAGACCTAGGACCAGGGGAAAGGCACCAGCGGGGATGAGCCTGGGGAGGCGCCCAGGCATGTCTGGACCCAGTCCCCGCAGCCTGCCCCTTGGTGGGGCAGTACCCCCGGAGGCCAGGAAGGTCTGGGAAAGGCTGGCCAGGGGCAGGGGACGTGCTGGGTCCTGCCCCTGGCCTGTGGGGCCTCTGAGCACAACCGGCCCTCTCCCACTGGAAGACCTCCCCGGCTGCCTCCAAAGTCCTGTTTGCCAACACTCCCACCCGCTGTTCACGCCAGACTTGCACAATGCTCCCAAGCCCGGGAGAAAAGCGCTTCGGGGTGGTGCTCTCTCCGGGCCCTTGCCCCTGAGCCTGGGGGCAAGGCATGGGGAACACACTCCCAGGCCAAGGCAGAACCACATGCCCACGTCTGTTCCTGTCCCCTGCAACGGCAGAGAGCTTGGGGGAGCCAGAGTCTGTCAGGCAGCTGCTGGGTTGGCCGCCTGTGTGGGAAGGGGCAGAGCCGCCCTAGGGGCAAGTTGGGCCTCTTGCTCTCCCTGCTGCCCTGAGGCTGCTGGGCCAAAGACGTCTTGGGCATCCAGCCCCTTAATGGTCCCTTCCCTCTGACGAGGCCCTCTGAGCTCCAGCACCTTGCAGTGTGGAGACAGCCCCTGCCAGCAACCTCCTCTCCAAGGAGGCCTCAACCGAGGCCTAGGCCCAGGGGAAAGGCACCAGCGGGGATGAGCCAGGGGAGGCGCCCGAGCATGTCTGGACCCAGTCCCCGCAGCCTGCCCCTTGGTGGGGCAGTACCCCCGGAGGCCAGGAAGGTCTGGGCAAGACTGGCCAGGGGCAGGGGCCCTGCTGGGTCCTGCCCCTGGCCTGTGGGGCCTCTGAGCACAACCGGCCCTCTCCCACTGGAAGACCTCCCCGGCTGCCTCCAAAGGCCGGTTTGCAAGCGCTCCCGGCCACTGTTACCAGCAGGCGGGCACAATGCTCCTAAGCCCGGAAGAAAAGCGCTTCAGGGTGGTGCTCTCTCTGGGCCCTTGCCCCTGAGCCTGGGGGCAAGGCAGGGTGTCCACACTCCCAGGCCAAGGCAGAACCACATGCACACGTCTGACCTGCCCCCTGCACCGGCAGAGAGCTCGGGGGAGCCAGAGTCTGTCAGGCAGCTGCTGGGCTGGCCGCCTGTGTGGGAAGTGGCAGAGCCGACCTAGGGGCAAGTTGGGCCTCTTGCTCTCCCTGCTGCCCTGAGGCTGCTGGGCCAAAGAGGTCTTGGGCATCCAGCCCCTTGCTGGTCCCTTCACTCTGACGGGGCCCTCTGAGCTCCAGCACCTTGCAGTGTGGAGACAGCCCCTGCCAGCAACCTCCTCTCCAAGGAGGCCTCAACCGAGGCCTAGGCCCAGGGGAAAGGCACCAGCGGGGATGAGCCTGGGGAGGCGCCCGGGCATTTCTGGACCCAGTCCCCGCAGCCTGCCCCTTGGTGGGGCAGTACCCCCGGAGGCCAGGAAGGTCTGGGCAAGGCTGGCCAGGGGCAGGGGCCTTGCTGGGTCCTGCCCCTGGCCTGTGGGGCCTCTGAGCACAACCGGCCCTCTCCCACTGGAAGAACTCCCCGGCTGCCTCCAAAGGCCGGTTTGCCAACACTCCCGCCCACTGTTCCCGCCAGGCACGCACAATGCTCCCAAGCCCGGGAGAAAAGCACTTCGGGGTGGTGCTCTCCTTGGGCCCTTGCCCCTGAGCCTGGGGGCCAGGCAGTTGGTCCACACTCCCAGACCAAGGCAGAACCACATGCACACGTCTGTTCCTGACCCCTGCACCGGCAGAGAGCTCGGGGGAGCCAGAGTCTGTCAGGCAGCTGCTGGGCTGGCCGCCTGTGTGGGAAGGGGCAGAGCCGACCTAGGGGCAAGTTGGGCCTCTTCCTCTCCCTGCTGCCCTGAGGCTGCTGGGCCAAAGAGGTCTTGGGCATCCAGCCCCTTGCTGGTCCCTTCCCTCTGACGAGGCCCTCTGAGCTCCAGCACCTTGCAGTGTGGAGACAGCCCCTGCCAGCAACATCCTCTCCAAGGAGGCCTCAACCGAGGCCTAGGCCCAGGGGAAAGGCACCAGCGGGGATGAGCCTGGGGAGGCGCCCGGGCATGTCTGGACCCAGTCCCCGCAGCCTGCCCCTTGGTGGGGCAGTACCCCCGGAGGCCAGGAAGATCTGGGCAAGGCTGGCCAGGGGCAGGGGCCCTGCTGGGTCCTCCCCATGGCCTGTGGGGCCTCTGAGCACAACCGGCCCTCTCCCACTGGAAGACCTCCCCGGCTGCCTCCAAAGGCCAGTTTGCCAACACTCCTGCCCGCTCTTCCCGCCAGGCACGCACAATGCTCCCAAGCCCGGGAGAAAAGCGCTTCGGGGTGGTGCTCTCTCCGGGCCCTTGCCCCTGAGCCTGTGGGCAAGGCAGGGGGAACACACTCCCAGACCAAGGCAGAAACACATGCACACGTCTGTTCCTGTCCCCTGCACCGGCAGAGAGCTCGGGGGAGCCAGAGTCTCTCAGGCAGGTGCTGGGCTGGCCGCCTGTGTGGGAAGGGGCAGAGCCGACCTAGGGGCAAGTTGGGCCTCTTGCTCTCCCTGCTGCCCTGAGGCTGCAGGGCCAAAGACGTCTTGGGCATCCAGCCCCTTACTGGTCCCTTCCCTCTGACGAGGCCCTCTGAGCTCCAGCACCTTGCAGTGTGGAGACAGCCCCTGCCAGCAATCTCCTCTCCAAGGAGGCCTCATCCGAGGCCTAGGCCCAGGGGAAAGGCACCAGCGGGGTTGAGCCAGGGGAGGTGCCCGGGCATGTCTGGACCCTGTCCCCGCAGCCTGCCCCTTGGTGGGGCAGTACCCCCGGAGGCCAGGAAGGTCTGGGCAAGGCTGGCCAGGGGCAGGGGCCCTGCTGGGTCCTGCCCCTGGCCTGTGGGGCCTCTGAGCACAACCGGCCCTCTCCCACTGGAAGACCTCCCCGGCTGCCTCCAAAGGCCGGTTTGCAAGCACTCCCGCCCACTGTTCCCGCCAGGCGCGCACAATGCTCCCAAGCCCGGGAGAAAAGCGCTTCGGGGTGGTGGTCTCTCCGGGCCCTTGCCCCTGAGCCTGGGGGCCAGGCAGGGGATCCACAGTCCCAGGCCAAGGCACAACAACATGCACACGTCTGTTCCTGCCCCCTCCACCGGCAGAGAGCTGGGGGGAGCCAGAGTCTGTCAGGCAGCTGCTGGGCTGGCCGCCTGTGTGGGAAGGGGCAGAGCCGACCTAGGGGCAAGTTGGGCCTCTTGCTCTCCCTGCTGCCCTGAGGCTGCTGGGCCAAAGAGGTCTTGGGCATCCAGCCCCTTGCTGGTCCCTTCCCTCTGACGAGGCCCTCTGAGCTCCAGCACCTTGCAGTGTGGAGACAGCCCCTGCCAGCAACCTCCTCTCCAAGGAGGCCTCAACCGAGGCCTAGGCACAGGGGAAAGGCACCAGCGGGGATGAGCCAGTGGAGGCGCACGGGCATATCAGGACCCAGTCCCCGCAGCCTGCCCCTTGGTGGGGCAGTACCCCCGGAGGCCAGGAAGGTCTGGGCAAGGCTGGCCAGGGGCAGGGTCCCTGCTGGGTCCTGCCCCTGGCCTGTGGGGCCTCTGAGCACAACCGGCCCTCTCCCACTGGAAGACCTCCCCGGCTGCCTCCAAAGGCGGGTTTGCCAACACTCCCGCCCGCTGTTCCCGCCAGGCACGCACAACGCTCCCAAGGCCAGGAGAAAAGCGCTTCGGGGTGTTGCTCTCTCCGGGGCCTTGCCCCTGAGCCTGGGGTCCAGGCAGTGGGTCCACACTCCCAGACCAAGGCAGAACCACATGCACACGTCTGTTCCTGACCCCTGCACCGGCAGAGAGCTCGGGGGAGCCAGAGTCTGTCAGGCAGCTGCTGGGTTGGCTGCCTGTGTGGGAAGGGGCAGAGCCGACCTAGGGGCAAGTTGGGCCTCTTGCTCTCCCTGCTGCCCTGAGGCTGCTGGGCCAAAGAGGTCTTGGGCATCCAGCCCCTTGCTGGTCCCTTCCCGCTGACGAGGCCCTCTGAGCTCCAGCACCTTGCAGTGTGGAGAGAGCCCCTGCCAGCAACCTCCTCTCCAAGGAGGCATCAACCGAGGCCTATGCCCAGGGGAAAGGCACCAGCGGGGATGAGCCTGGGGAGGCGCCCAGGCATGTCTGGACCCAGTCCCCGCAGCCTGCCCCTTGGTGGGGCAGTACCCCCGGAGTCCAGGAAGGTCTGGGCAAGGCTGGCCAGGGGCAGGGGCCCTACTGGGTCCTGCCCCTGGCCTGTGGGGCCTCTGAGCACAACCGGCCCTCTCCCACTCGAAGAACTCCCCGGCTGCCTCCAAAGGCCAGTTTGCCAACACTCCCGCCCGCTGTTCCCGCCAGGCACGCACAATGCTCCCAAGCCCGGGAGAAAAGCACTTCGGGGTGGTGCTCTCCTCGGGCCCTTGCCCCTGAGCCTGGGGGCCAGGCAGTTGGTCCACACTCCCAGACCAAGGCAGAACCACATGCACACGTCTGTTCCTGACCCCTGCACCGGCAGAGAGCTCGGGGGAGCCAGAGTCTGTCAGGCAGCTGCTGGGCTGGCCGCCTGTGTGGGAAGGGGCAGAGCCGACCTAGGGGCAAGTTGGGCCTCTTCCTCTCCCTGCTGCCCTGAGGCTGCTGGGCCAAAGAGGTCTTGGGCATCCAGCCCCTTGCTGGTCCCTTCCCTCTGACGAGGCCCTCTGAGCTCCAGCACCTTGCAGTGTGGAGACAGCCCCTGCCAGCAACATCCTCTCCAAGGAGGCCTCAACCGAGGCCTAGGCCCAGGGGAAAGGCACCAGCGGGGATGAGCCTGGGGAGGCGCCCGGGCATGTCTGGACCCAGTCCCCGCAGCCTGCCCCTTGGTGGGGCAGTACCCCCGGAGGCCAGGAAGATCTGGGCAAGGCTGGCCAGGGGCAGGGGCCCTGCTGGGTCCTCCCCATGGCCTGTGGGGCCTCTGAGCACAACCGGCCCTCTCCCACTGGAAGACCTCCCCGGCTGCCTCCAAAGGCCAATTTGCCAACACTCCTGCCCGCTCTTCCCGCCAGGCACGCACAATGCTCCCAAGCCCGGGAGAAAAGCGCTTCGGGGTGGTGCTCTCTCCGGGCCCTTGCCCCTGAGCCTGTGGGCAAGGCAGGGGGAACACACTCCCAGACCAAGGCAGAAACACATGCACACGTCTGTTCCTGTCCCCTGCACCGGCAGAGAGCTCGGGGGAGCCAGAGTCTCTCAGGCAGGTGCTGGGCTGGCCGCCTGTGTGGGAAGGGGCAGAGCCGACCTAGGGGCAAGTTGGGCCTCTTGCTCTCCCTGCTGCCCTGAGGCTGCAGGGCCAAAGACGTCTTGGGCATCCAGCCCCTTACTGGTCCCTTCCCTCTGACGAGGCCCTCTGAGCTCCAGCACCTTGCAGTGTGGAGACAGCCCCTGCCAGCAATCTCCTCTCCAAGGAGGCCTCATCCGAGGCCTAGGCCCAGGGGAAAGGCACCAGCGGGGTTGAGCCAGGGGAGGCGCCCGGGCATGTCTGGACCCTGTCCCCGCAGCCTGCCCCTTGGTGGGGCAGTACCCCCGGAGGCCAGGAAGGTCTGGGCAAGGCTGGCCAGGGGCAGGGGCCCTGCTGGGTCCTGCCCCTGGCCTGTGGGGCCTCTGAGCACAACCGGCCCTCTCCCACTGGAAGACCTCCCCGGCTGCCTCCAAAGGCCGGTTTGCAAGCACTCCTGCCCACTGTTCCCGCCAGGCGCGCACAATGCTCCCAAGCCCGGGAGAAAAGCGCTTCGGGGTGGTGGTCTCTCCGGGCCCTTGCCCCTGAGCCTGGGGGCCAGGCAGGGGATCCACAGTCCCAGGCCAAGGCACAACAACATGCACACGTCTGTTCCTGCCCCCTCCACCGGCAGAGAGCTCGGGGGAGCCAGATTCTGTCAGGCAGCTGCTGGGCTGGCCGCCTGTGTGGGAAGGGGCAGAGCCGACCTAGGGGCAAGTTGGGCCTCTTGCTCTCCCTGCTGCCCTGAGGCTGCTGGGCCAAAGAGGTCTTGGGCATCCAGCCCCTTGCTGGTCCCTTCCCTCTGACGAGGCCCTCTGAGCTCCAGCACCTTGCAGTGTGGAGACAGCCCCTGCCAGCAACCTCCTCTCCAAGGAGGCCTCAACCGAGGCCTAGGCACAGGGGAAAGGCACCAGCGGGGATGAGCCAGTGGAGGCGCACGGGCATATCAGGACCCAGTCCCCGCAGCCTGCCCCTTGGTGGGGCAGTACCCCCGGAGGCCAGGAAGGTCTGGGCAAGGCTGGCCAGGGGCAGGGTCCCTGCTGGGTCCTGCCCCTGGCCTGTGGGGCCTCTGAGCACAACCGGCCCTCTCCCACTGGAAGACCTCCCCGGCTGCCTCCAAAGGCGGGTTTGCCAACACTCCCGCCCGCTGTTCCCGCCAGGCACGCACAACGCTCCCAAGGCCAGGAGAAAAGCGCTTCGGGGTGTTGCTCTCTCCGGGCCCTTGCCCCTGAGCCTGGGGTCCAGGCAGTGGGTCCACACTCCCAGACCAAGGCAGAACCACATGCACACGTCTGTTCCTGACCCCTGCACCGGCAGAGAGCTCGGGGGAGCCAGAGTCTGTCAGGCAGCTGCTGGGTTGGCTGCCTGTGTGGGAAGGGGCAGAGCCGACCTAGGGGCAAGTTGGGCCTCTTGCTCTCCCTGCTGCCCTGAGGCTGCTGGGCCAAAGAGGTCTTGGGCATCCAGCCCCTTGCTGGTCCCTTCCCGCTGACGAGGCCCTCTGAGCTCCAGCACCTTGCAGTGTGGAGAGAGCCCCTGCCAGCAACCTCCTCTCCAAGGAGGCATCAACCGAGGCCTATGCCCAGGGGAAAGGCACCAGCGGGGATGAGCCTGGGGAGGCGCCCAGGCATGTCTGGACCCAGTCCCCGCAGCCTGCCCCTTGGTGGGGCAGTACCCCCGGAGGCCAGGAAGATCTGGGCAAGGCTGGCCAGGGGCAGGGGCCCTGCTGGGTCCTGCCCCTGGCCTGTGGGGCCTCTGAGCACAACCGGCCCTCTCCCACTCGAAGAACTCCCCGGCTGCCTCCAAAGGCCAGCTTGCCAACACTCCCGCCCGCTGTTCCCGCCAGGCACGCACAATGCTCCCAAGCCCGGGAGAAAAGCACTTCGGGGTGGTGCTCTCCTCGGGCCCTTGCCCCTGAGCCTGGGGGCCAGGCAGTTGGTCCACACTCCCAGACCAAGGCAGAACCACATGCACACGTCTGTTCCTGACCCCTGCACCGGCAGAGAGCTCGGGGGAGCCAGAGTCTGTCAGGCAGCTGCTGGGCTGGCCGCCTGTGTGGGAAGGGGCAGAGCCGACCTAGGGGCAAGTTGGGCCTCTTCCTCTCCCTGCTGCCCTGAGGCTGCTGGGCCAAATAGTTCTTGGGCATCCAGCCCCTTGCTGGTCCCTTTACTCTGACGAGGCCCTCTGAGCTCTAGCACCTTGCAGTGTGGAGACAGCCCCTGCCAGCAACATCCTCTCCAAGGAGGCCTCAACCGAGGCCTAGGCCCAGGGGAAAGGCACCAGCGGGGATGAGCCTGGGGAGGCGCCCGGGCATGTCTGGACCCAGTCCCCGCAGCCTGCCCCTTGGTGGGGCAGTACCCCCGGAGGCCAGGAAGATCTGGGCAAGGCTGGCCAGGGGCAGGGGCCCTGCTGGGTCCTCCCCATGGCCTGTGGGGCCTCTGAGCACAACCGGCCCTCTCCCACTGGAAGACCTCCCCGGCTGCCTCCAAAGGCCAGTTTGCCAACACTCCTGCCCGCTCTTCCCGCCAGGCACGCACAATGCTCCCAAGCCCGGGAGAAAAGCGCTTCGGGGTGGTGCTCTCTCCGGGCCCTTGCCCCTGAGCCTGTGGGCAAGGCAGGGGGAACACACTCCCAGACCAAGGCAGAAACACATGCACACGTCTGGTCCTGTCCCCTGCACCGGCAGAGAGCTCGGGGGAGCCAGAGTCTCTCAGGCAGGTGCTGGGCTGGCCGCCTGTGTGGGAAGGGGCAGAGCCGACCTAGGGGCAAGTTGGGCCTCTTGCTCTCCCTGCTGCCCTGAGGCTGCAGGGCCAAAGACGTCTTGGGCATCCAGCCCCTTACTGGTCCCTTCCCTCTGACGAGGCCCTCTGAGCTCCAGCACCTTGCAGTGTGGAGACAGCCCCTGCCAGCAATCTCCTCTCCAAGGAGGCCTCAACCGAGGCCTAGGCCCAGGGGAAAGGCACCAGCGGGGTTGAGCCAGGGGAGGCGCCCGGGCATGTCTGGACCCTGTCCCCGCAGCCTGCCCCTTGGTTGGGCAGTACCCCCGGAGGCCAGGAAGGTCTGGGCAAGGCTGGCCAGGGGCAGGGGCCCTGCTGGGTCCTGCCCCTGGCCTGTGGGGCCTCTGAGCACAACCGGCCCTCTCCCACTGGAAGACCTCCCCGGCTGCCTCCAAAGTCCTGTTTGCAAGCACTCCCGCCCACTGTTCCCGCCAGGCGCGCACAATGCTCCCAAGCCCGGGAGAAAAGCGCTTCGGGGTGGTGGTCTCTCCGGGCCCTTGCCCCTGAGCCTGGGGGCCAGGCAGGGGATCCACAGTCCCAGGCCAAGGCACAGCAACATGCACACGTCTGTTCCTGCCCCCTCCACCGGCAGAGAGCTGGGGGGAGCCAGAGTCTGTCAGGCAGCTGCTGGGCTGGCCGCCTGTGTGGGAAGGGGCAGAGCCGACCTAGGGGCAAGTTGGGCCTCTTGCTCTCCCTGCTGCCCTGAGGCTGCTGGGCCAAAGAGGTCTTGGGCATCCAGCCCCTTGCTGGTCCCTTACCTCTAACGAGGCCCTCTGAGCTCCAGCACCTTGCAGTGTGGAGACAGCCCCTGCCAGCAACCTCCTCTCCAAGGAGGCCTCAACCGAGGCCTAGGCACAGGGGAAAGGCACCAGCGGGGATGAGCCAGTGAAGGCGCACGGGCATATCAGGACCCAGTCCCTGCAGCCTGCCCCTTGGTGGGGCAGTACCCCCGGAGGCCAGGAAGGTCTGGGCAAGGCTGGCCAGGGGCAGGGTCCCTGCTGGGTCCTGCCCCTGGCCTGTGGGGCCTCTGAGCACAACCGGCCCTCTCCCACTGGAAGACCTCCCCGGCTGCCTCCAAAGGCGGGCTTGCCAACACTCCCGCCCGCTGTTCCCGCCAGGCACGCACAACGCTCCCAAGGCCAGGAGAAAAGCGCTTCGGGGTGTTGCTCTCTCCGGGCCCTTGCCCCTGAGCCTGGGGTCCAGGCAGTGGGTCCACACTCCCAGACCAAGGCAGAACCACATGCACACGTCTGTTCCTGACCCCTGCACCGGCAGAGAGCTCGGGGGAGCCAGAGTCTGTCAGGCAGCTGCTGGGTTGGCTGCCTGTGTGGGAAGGGGCAGAGCCGACCTAGGGACAAGTTGGGCCTCTTGCTCTCCCTGCTGCCCTGAGGCTGCTGGGCCAAAGAGGTCTTGGGCATCCAGCCCCTTGCTGGTCCCTTCCCAGTGACGAGGCCCTCTGAGCTCCAGCACCTTGCAGTGTGGAGACAGCCCCTGCCAGCAACCTCCTCTCCAAGGAGGCCTCAACCGAGGCCTAGGCCCAGGGGAAAGGCACCAGCGGGGATGAGCCTGGGGAGGCGCCCGGGCATGTCTGGACCCAGGCCCCGCAGCCTGCCCCTTGGTGGGGCAGTACCCCCCGGAGGCCAGGAAGGTCTGGGCAAGGCTGGCCAGGGGCAGGGGCCCTGCTGCGTCCTGCCCCTGGCCTGTGGGGCCTCTGAGCACAACCGGCCCTCTCCCACTGGAAGACCTCCCCGGCTGCCTCCAAGGCCGGTTTGCAAGCGCTCCCGCCCACTGTTCCCAGCAGGCGTGCACAATGCTCCCAAGCCCGGGAGAAAAGCGCTTCAGGGTGGTGCTCTCTCCGGGCCCTTGCCCCTGAGCCTGGGGGCAAGGCAGGGTGTCCACACTCCCAGGACAAGGCAGAACCACATGCACACGTCTGATCTGCCCCCTGCACCGGCAGAGAGCTCGGGGGAGCCAGAGTCTGTCAGGCAGCTGCTGGGCTGGCCGCCTGTGTGGGAAGGGGCAGAGCCGACCTAGGGGCAAGTTGGGCCTCTTGCTCTCCCTGCTGCCCTGAGGCTGCTGGGCCAAAGAGGTCTTGGGCATCCAGCCCCTTGCTGGTCCGTTCCCTCTGACGAGGCCCTCTGAGCTCCAGCACGTTTCAGTGTGGAGACAGCCCCTGCCAGCAACCTCCTCTCCAAGGAGGCCTCAACCGAGGCCTAGGCCCAGGGGAAAGGCACCAGCGGGGATGAGCCTGGGGAGGCGCCCGGGCATGTCTGGACCCAGTCCCCGCAGCCTGCCCCTTGGTGGGGCAGTACCCCCGGAGGCCAGGAAGGTCTGGGCAAGGCTGCCAGGGGCAGGGACACTGCTGGGTCTTGCCCCTGGCCTGTGGGGCGTCTGAGCAAAACCGGCACTCTCCCGCTGGAAGACCTCCCCGTCTGCCTCGAAAGGCCGGTTTGCAAGCACTCCCGCCCGCTGTTCCCGCCAGGCACGCACAATGCTCCCAAGCCCGGGAGAAAAGCGCTTCGGGGTGGTGCTCTCTCCGGGCCCTTGCCCCTGAGCCTGGGGGCAAGGCATGGGGAACACACTCCCAGGCCAAGGCAGAACCACATGCCCACGTCTGTTCCTGTCCCCTGCACCGGCAGAGAGCTTGGGGGAGCCAGAGTCTGTCAGGCAGCTGCTGGGTTGGCCGCCTGTGTGGGAAGGGGCAGAGCCGCCCTAGGGGCAAGTTGGGCCTCTTCCTCTCCCTGCTGCCCTGAGGATGCTGGGCCAAAGACGTCTTGGGCATCCAGCCCCTTACTGGTCCCTTCCCTCTGACGAGGCCCTCTGAGCTCCAGCACCTTGCAGTGTGGAGACAGCCCCTGCCAGCAACCTCCTCTCCAAGGAGGCCTCAACCGAGGCCTAGGCCCAGGGGAAAGGCACCAGCGGGGATGAGCCAGGGGAGGCGCCCGAGCATGTCTGGACCCAGTCCCCGCAGCCTGCCCCTTGGTGGGGCAGTACCCCCGGAGGCCAGGAAGGTCTGGGTAAGACTGGCCAGGGGCAGGGGCCCTGCTGGGTCCTGCCCCTGGCCTGTGGGGCCTCTGAGCACAACCGGCCCTCTCCCACTGGAAGACCTCCCCGGCTGCCTCCAAAGGCCGGTTTGCAAGCGCTCCCGCCCACTGTTACCAGCAGGCGGGCACAATGCTCCTAAGCCCGGAAGAAAAGCGCTTCAGGGTGGTGCTCTCTCTGGGCCCTTGCCCCTGAGCCTGGGGGCAAGGCAGGGTGTCCACACTCCCAAGCCAAGGCAGAACGACATGCACACGTCTGACCTGCCCCCTGCACCGGCAGAGAGCTCGGGGGAGCCAGAGTCTGTCAGGCAGCTGCTGGGCTGGCCGCCTGTGTGGGAAGTGGCAGAGCCGACCTAGGGGCAAGTTGGGCCTCTTGCTCTCCCTGCTGCCCTGAGGCTGCTGGGCCAAAGAGGTCTTGGGCATCCAGCCCCTTGCTGGTCCCTTCCCTCTGACGAGGCCCTCTGAGCTCCAGCACCTTGCAGTGTGGAGACAGCCCCTGCCAGCAACCTCCTCTCCAAGGAGGCCTCAACCGAGGCCTAGGCCCAGGGGAAAGGCACCAGCGGGGATGAGCCTGGGGAGGCGCCCGGGCATGTCTGGACCCAGTCCCCGCAGCCTGCCCCTTGGTGGGGCAGTACCCCCGGAGGCCAGGAAGGTCTGGGCAAGGCTGGCCAGGGGCAGGGGGCCTGCTGGGTCCTGCCCCTGGCCTGTGGGGCCTCTGAGCACAACCGGCCCTCTCCCACTGGAAGAACTCCCCGGCTGCCTCCAAAGGCCAGTTTGCCAACACTCCCGCCCGCTGTTCCCGCCAGGCGCGCACAATTCTCCCAAGACCGGGAGAAAAGCGCTTCGGAGTGGTGGTCTCTCCGGGCCCCTGGCCCTGAACCTGGGGGCCAGGCAGGGGATCCACAGTCCCAGGCCAAGGCAGAACCACATGCACACGTCTGTTCCTGCCCCCTCCACCGGCAGAGAGCTGCGGGGAGCCAGAGTCTGTCAGGCAGCTGCTGGGCTGGCCGCCTGTGTGGGAAGGGGCAGAGCCGACCTAGGGGCAAGTTGGGCCTCTTGCTCTCCCTGCTGCCCTGAGGCTGCTGGGCCAAAGAGGTCTTGGGCATCCAGCCCCTTGCTGGTCCCTTCCCTCTGACGAGGCCCTCTGAGCTCCAGCACCTTGCAGTGTGGAGACAGCCCCTGCCAGCAACCTCTTCTCCAAGGAGGCCTCAACCGAGGCCTAGGCCCAGGGGAAAGGCACCAGCGGGGATGAGCCAGTGGAGGCGCACGGGCATGTCTGGACCCAGTCCCCGCAGCCTGCCCCTTGGTGGGGCAGTACCCCCGGAGGCCAGGAAGGTCTGGGCAAGGCTGTCCAGGGGCAGGGGCCCTGCTGGGTCCTGCCCCTGGCCTGTGGGGCCTCTGAGCACAACCGGCCCTCTCCCACTGGAAGACCTCCCCGGCTGCCTCCAAAGGCGGGTTTGCCAACACTCCCGCCCGCTGTTCCCGCCAGGCACGCACAATGCTCCCAAGCCCGGGAGAAAAGCGCTTCGGGGTGTTGCCCTCTCCGGGCCCTTGCCCCTGAGCCTGGGGTCCAGGCAGTGGGTCCACACTCCCAGACCAAGGCAGAACCACATGCACACGTCTGTTCCTGACCCCTGCACCGGCAGAGAGCTCGGGGGAGCCAGAGTCTGTCAGGCAGCTGCTGGGTTGGCTGCCTGTGTGGGAAGGGGCAGAACCGACCTAGGGGCAAGTTGGGCCTCTTCCTCTCCCTGCTGCCCTGAGGCTGCTGGGCCAAAGACGTCTTGGGCATCCAGCCCCTTACTGGTCCCTTCCCTCTGACGAGGCCCTCTGAGCTCCAGCACCTTGCAGTGTGGAGACAGCCCCTGCCAGCAACCTCCTCTCCAAGGAGGCCTCAACCGAGGCCTAGGCCCAGGGGAAAGGCACCAGCGGGGATGAGCCAGTGGAGGCGCAAGGGCATGTCTGGACCCAGTCCCCGCAGCCTGCCCCTTGGTGGGGCAGTACCCCCGGAGGCCAGGAAGGTCTGGGCAAGGCTGCGAGGGGCAGGGGCCCTGCTGGGTCGTGCCCCTGGCCTGTGGGGCGTCTGAGCACAACCGGCACTCTCCCGCTGGAAGACCTCCCCGTCTGCCTCCAAAGGCCGGTTTGCAAGCACTCCCGCCCGCTGTTCCCGCCAGGCAGGCACAATGCTCCCAAGCCCGGGAGAAAAGCGCTTCGGGGTGGTGCTCTCCTCGGGCCCTTGCCCCTGAGCCTGGGGGCCAGGCAGTTGGAACACACTCCCAGGCCAAGGCAGAACGACATGCACACGTCTGTTCCTGCCCCCTACACCGGCAGAGAGCTCGGGGGAGCCAGAGACTGCCAGGCTGCTGCTGGGCTGGCTGCCTGTGTGGGACGGGGCAGAGCCGACCTAGGGGCAAGTTGGGCCTCTTGCTCTCCCTGCTGCCCTGAGGATGCTGGGTCAAAGAGGTCTTGGGCATCCAGCCCTTTGCTGGTCCCTTCCCTCTGACGAGGCCCTCTGAGCTCCAGCACCTTGCAGTGTGGAGACAGCCCCTGCCAGCAACCTCCTCTCCAAAGAGGCCTCAACCGAGGCCTACGCCCAGGGGAAAAGCACCAGCGGGGATGATCCTGGGGAGGCGCACGGACATGTCTGGACCCAGTCCCTGCAGCCTGCCCCTTGGTGGGGCAGTACCCCCGGAGGCCAGGAAGGTCTGGGCAAGGCTGGCCAGGGGCAGGGTCCCTGCTGGGTCCTGCCCCTGGCCTGTGAGGCCTCTGAGCACAACCGGCCCTCTCCCACTGGAAGACCTCCCCAGCTGCCTCCAAAGTCCTGTTTGCAAACACTCCCGCCCGCTGTTCACGCCAGGCTCGCACAATGCTCCCAAGCCCGGGAGAAAAGCGCTTCGGGGTGGTGCTCTCTCCGGGCCCTTGCCCCTGAGCCTGGGGGCCAGGCAGTGGGTCCACACTCCCAGACCAAGGCAGAACCACATGCACACGTCTGTTCCTGACCCCTGCACCGGCAGAGAGCTCGGGGGAGCCAGAGTCTGTCAGGCAGCTGCTGGGCTGGCCGCCTGTGTGGGAAGGGGCAGAGCCGACCTAGGGGCAAGTTGGGCCTCTTCCTCTCCCTGCTGCCCTGAGGCTGCTGGGCCAAAGAGGTCTTGGGCATCCAGCCCCTTGCTGGTCCCTTCCCTCTGACGAGGCCCTCTGAGCTCCAGCACCTTGCAGTGTGGAGACAGCCCCTGCCAGCAACCTCCTCTCCAATGAGGCCTCAACCGAGGCCTAGGCCCAGGGGAAAGGCACCAGCGGGGATGAGCCTGGGGAGGCGCCCGGGCATGTCTGGACCCAGTCCCCGCAGCCTGCCCCTTGGTGGGGCAGTACCCCCGGAGGCCAGGAAGTTCTGTGCAAGGCTGCCAGGGGCAGGGACAGCGCTGGGTCCTGCCCCTGGCCTGTGGGACGTCTGAGCACAACCGGCACTCTCCCGCTGGAAGACCTCCCCGTCTGCCTCCAAAGGCCGTTTTGCACGCACTCCCGCCCACTCTTCCCACCAAGCGCGCACAATGCTCCCAAGCCCGGGAGAAAAGCGCTTCGGGGTGGTGCTCTCTCCGGGCCCTTGCCCCTGAGACTGGGGGCCAGGCAGGGGGTCCACACTCCCAGGCCAAGGCAGAACCACATGCACACGTCTGTTCCTGACCCCTGCACCGGCAGAGAGCTCGGGGGAGCCAGAGTCTGTCAGGCAGCTGCTGGGCTGGCCGCCTTTGTGGGAAGGGGCAGAGCCGACCTAGGGGCAAGTAGGGCCTCTTGCTCTCCCTGCTGCCCTGAGGCTGCTGGGCCAAAGAGGTCTTGGCCATCCAGCCCTTTGCTTGTCCCTTCCCTCTGACGAGGCCCTCTGAGCTCCAGCACCTTGCAGTGTGGAGACAGCCCCTGCCAGCAACCTCCTCTCCAAGGAGGCCTCAACCGAGACCTAGGACCAGGGGAAAGGCACCAGCGGGGATGAGCCTGGGGAGGCGCCCAGGCATGTCTGGACCCAGTCCCCGCAGCCTGCCCCTTGGTCGGGCAGTACCCCCGGAGGCCAGGAAGGTCTGAGAAAGGCTGGCCAGGGGCAGGGGACCTGCTGGGTCCTGCCCCTGGCCTGTGGGGCCTCTGAGCACAACCGGCCCTCTCCCACTGGAAGACCTCCCCGGCTGCCTCCAAAGTCCTGTTTGCCAACACTCCCACCCGCTGTTCACGCCAGACTTGCACAATGCTCCCAAGCCCGGGAGAAAAGCGCTTCGGGGTGGTGCTCTCTCCGGGCCCTTGCCCCTGAGCCTGGGGGCAAGGCATGGGGAACACACTCCCAGGCCAAGGCAGAACCACATGGCCACGTCTGTTCCTGTCCCCTGCACCGGCAGAGAGCTTGGGGGAGCCAGAGTCTGTCAGGCAGCTGCTGGGTTGGCCGCCTGTGTGGGAAGGGGCAGAGCCGCCCTAGGGGCAAGTTGGGCCTCTTGCTCTCCCTGCTGCCCTGAGGCTGCTGGGCCAAAGACGTCTTGGGCATCCAGCCCCTTACTGGTCCCTTCCCTCTGACGAGGCCCTCTGAGCTCCAGCACCTTGCAGTGTGGAGACAGCCCCTGCCAGCAACCTCCTCTCCAAGGAGGCCTCAACCGAGGCCTAGGCCCAGGGGAAAGGCACCAGCGGGGATGAGCCAGGGGAGGCGCCCGAGCATGTCTGGACCCAGTCCCCGCAGCCTGCCCCTTGGTGGGGCAGTACCCCCGGAGGCCAGGAAGGTCTGGGAAAGGCTGGCCAGGGGCAGGGGACCTGCTGGGTCCTGCCCCTGGCCTGTGGGGCCTCTGAGCACAACCGGCCCTCTCCCACTGGAAGACCTCCCCGGCTGCCTCCAAAGGCCGGTTTGCAAGGGCTCCCGGCCACTGTTACCAGCAGGCGGGCACAATGCTCCTAAGCCCGGAAGAAAAGCGCTTCAGGGTGGTGCTCTCTCTGGGCCCTTGCCCCTGAGCCTGGGGGCAAGGCAGGGTGTCCACACTCCCAGGCCAAGGCAGAACCACATGCACACGTCTGACCTGCCCCCTGCACCGGCAGAGAGCTCGGGGGAGCCAGAGTCTGTCAGGCAGCTGCTGGGCTGGCCGCCTGTGTGGGAAGTGGCAGAGCCGACCTAGGGGCAAGTTGGGCCTCTTGCTCTCCCTGCTGCCCTGAGGCTGCTGGGCCAAAGAGGTCTTGGGCATCCAGCCCCTTGCTGGTCCCTTCCCTCTGACGAGGCCCTCTGAGCTCCAGCACCTTGCAGTGTGGAGACAGCCCCTGCCAGCAACCTCTTCTCCAAGGAGGCCTCTACCGAGGCCTAGGCCCAGGGGAAAGGCACCAGCGGGGATGAGCCTGGGGAGGCGCCCGGGCATGTCTGGACCCAGTCCCCGCAGCCTGCCCCTTGGTGGGGCAGTACCCCCGGAGGCCAGGAAGGTCTGGGCAAGGCTGGCCAGGGGCAGGGGCCCTGCTGGGTCCTGCCCCTGGCCTGTGGGGCCTCTGAGCACAACCGGCCCTCTCCCACTGGAAGAACTCCCCGGCTGCCTCCAAAGGCCAGTTTGCCAACACTCCCGCCCGCTGTTCCCGCCAGGCACGCACAATGCTCCCAAGCCCGGGAGAAAAGCGCTTCGGGGTGGTGCTCTCCTCGGGCCCTTGCCCCTGAGCCTGGGGGCCAGGCAGTTGGTCCACACTCCCAGACCAAGGCAGAACCACATGCACACGTCTGTTCCTGACCCCTGCACCGGCAGAGAGCTCGGGGGAGCCAGAGTCTGTCAGGCAGCTGCTGGGCTGGCCGCCTGTGTGGGAAGGGGCAGAGCCGACCTAGGGGCAAGTTGGGCCTCTTCCTCTCCCTGCTGCCCTGAGGCTGCTGGGCCAAAGAGGTCTTGGGCATCCAGCCACTTGCTGGTCCCTTCCCTCTGACGAGGCCCTCTGAGCTCCAGCACCTTGCAGTGTGGAGACAGCCCCTGCCAGCAACATCCTCTCCAAGGAGGCCTCAACCGAGGCCTAGGCCCAGGGGAAAGGCACCAGCGGGGATGAGCCTGGGGAGGCGCCCGGGCATGTCTGGACCCAGTCCCCGCAGCCTGCCCCTTGGTGGGGCAGTACCCCCGGAGGCCAGGAAGATCTGGGCAAGGCTGGCCAGGGGCAGGGGCCCTGCTGGGTCCTCCCCATGGCCTGTGGGGCCTCTGAGCACACCCGGCCCTCTCCCACTGGAAGACCTCCCTGGCTGCCTCCAAAGGCCAGTTTGCCAACACTCCTGCCCGCTCTTCCCGCCAGGCACGCACAATGCTCCCAAGCCCGGGAGAAAAGCGCTTCGGGGTGGTGGTCTCTCCGGGCCCTTGCCCCTGAGCCTGGGGGCCAGGCAGGGGATCCACACTCCCAGACCAAGGCAGAACCACATGCACACGTCTGTTCCTGACCCCTGCACCGGCAGAGAGCTCGGGGGAGCCAGAGTCTGTCAGGCAGCTGCTGGGTTGGCTGCCTGTGTGGGAAGGGGCAGAGCCGACCTAGGGGCAAGTTGGGCCTCTTGCTCTCCCTGCTGCCCTGAGGCTGCTGGGCCAAAGAGGTCTTGGGCATCCAGCCCCTTGCTGGTCCCTTCCCTCTGACGAGGCCCTCTGAGCTCCAGCACCTTGCAGTGTGGAGACAGCCCCTGCCAGCAATCTCCTCTCCAAGGAGGCCTCAACCGAGGCCTAGGCCCAGGGGAAAGGCACCAGCGGGTTTGAGCCAGGGGAGGCGCCCGGGCATGTCTGGACCCTGTCCCCGCAGCCTGCCCCTTGGTGGGGCAGTACCCCCGGAGGCCAGGAAGGTCTGGGCAAGGCTGGCCAGGGGCAGGGGCCCTGCTGGGTCCTGCCCCTGGCCTGTGGGGCCTCTGAGCACAACCGGCCCTCTCCCACTGGAAGACCTCCCCGGCTGCCTCCAAAGTCCTGTTTGCAAGCACTCCCGCCCACTGTTCCCGCCAGGCGCGCACAATGCTCCCAAGCCCGGGAGAAAAGCGCTTCGGGGTGGTGCTCTCTCCGGGCCCTTGCCCCTGAGCCTGGGGGCCAGGCAGGGGATCCACAGTCCCAGGCCAAGGCACAACAACATGCACACATCTGTTCCTGCCCCCTCCACCGGCAGAGAGCTGGGGGGAGCCAGAGTCTGTCAGGCAGCTGCTGGGCTGGCCGCCTGTGTGGGAAGGGGCAGAGCCGACCTAGGGGCAAGTTGGGCCTCTTGCTCTCCCTGCTGCCCTGAGGCTGCTGGGCCAAAGACGTCTTGGGCATCCAGCCCCTTGCTGGTCCCTTCCCTCTGACGAGGCCCTCTGAGCTCCAGCACCTTGCAGTGTGGAGACAGCCCCTGCCAGCAACCTCCTCTCCAAGGAGGCCTCAACCGAGGCCTAGGCACAGGGGAAAGGCACCAGCGGGGATGAGCCTGGGGAGGCGCCCGGGCATGTCTGGACCCAGTCCCCGCAGCCTGCCCCTTGGTGGGGCAGTACCCCCGGAGGCCAGGAAGGTCTGGGCAAGGCTGGCCAGGGGCAGGGTCCCTGCTGGGTCCTGCCCCTGGCCTGTGGGGCCTCTGAGCACAACCGGCCCTCTCCCACTGGAAGACCTCCCCGGCTGCCTCCAAAGGCGGGTTTGCCAACACTCCCGCCCGCTGTTCCCGCCAGGCACGCACAATGCTCCCAAGCCCGGGAGAAAAGCACTTCGGGGTGGTGCTCTCCTCGGGCCCTTGCCCCTGAGCCTGGGGGCCAGGCAGTGGGTCCACACTCCCAGACCAAGGCAGAACCACATGCACACGTCTGTTCCTGACCCCTGCACCGGCAGAGAGCTCGGGGGAGCCAGAGTCTGTCAGGCAGCTGCTGGGCTGGCCGCCTGTGTGGGAAGGGGCAGAGCCGACCTAGGGGCAAGTTGGGCCTCTTCCTCTCCCTGCTGCCCTGAGGCTGCTGGGCCAAATAGGTCTTGGGCATCCAGCCCCTTGCTGGTCCCTTCACTCTGACGAGGCCCTCTGAGCTCTAGCACCTTGCAGTGTGGAGACAGCCCCTGGCAGCAACATCCTCTCCAAGGAGGCCTCAACCGAGGCCTAGGCCCAGGGGAAAGGCACCAGCGGGGATGAGCCTGGGGAGGCGCCCGGGCATGTCTGGACCCAGTCCCCGCAGCCTGCCCCTTGGTGGGGCAGTACCCCCGGAGGCCAGGAAGATCTGGGCAAGGCTGGCCAGGGGCAGGGGCCCTGCTGGGTCCTCCCCATGGCCTGTGGGGCCTCTGAGCACAACCGGCCCTCTCCCACTGGAAGACCTCCCCGGCTGCCTCCAAAGGCCAGTTTACCAACACTCCTGCCCGCTCTTCCCGCCAGGCACGCACAATGCTCCCAAGCCCGGGAGAAAAGCGCTTCGGGGTGGTGCTCTCTCCGGGCCCTTGCCCCTGAGCCTGTGGGCAAGGCAGGGGGAACACACTCCCAGACCAAGGCAGAAACACATGCACACGTCTGGTCCTGTCCCCTGCACCGGCAGAGAGCTCGGGGGAGCCAGAGTCTCTCAGGCAGGTGCTGGGCTGGCCGCCTGTGTGGGAAGGGGCAGAGCCGACCTAGGGGCAAGTTGGGACTCTTGCTCTCCCTGCTGCCCTGAGGCTGCAGGGCCAAAGACGTCTTGGGCATCCAGCCCCTTACTGGTCCCTTCCCTCTGACGAGGCCCTCTGAGCTCCAGCACCTTGCAGTGTGGAGACAGCCCCTGCCAGCAATCTCCTCTCCAAGGAGGCCTCAACCGAGGCCTAGGCCCAGGGGAAAGGCACCAGCGGGGTTGAGCCAGGGGAGGCGCCCGGGCATGTCTGGACCCTGTCCCCGCAGCCTGCCCCTTGGTGGGGCAGTACACCCGGAGGCCAGGAAGGTCTGGGCAAGGCTGGCCAGGGGCAGGGGCCCTGCTGGGTCCTGCCCCTGGCCTGTGGGGCCTCTGAGCACAACCGGCCCTCTCCCACTGGAAGACCTCCCCGGCTGCCTCCAAAGTCCTGTTTGCAAGCACTCCCGCCCACTGTTCCCGCCAGGCGCGCACAATGCTCCCAAGCCCGGGAGAAAAGCGCTTCGGGATGGTGGTCTCTCCGGGCCCTTGCCCCTGAGCCTGGGGGCCAGGCAGGGGATCCACAGTCCCAGGCCAAGGCACAACATCATGCACACGTCTGTTCCTGCCCCCTCCACCGGCAGAGAGCTGGGGGGAGCCAGAGTCTGTCAGGCAGCTGCTGGGCTGGCCGCCTGTGTGGGAAGGGGCAGAGCCGAACTAGGGGCAAGTTGGGCCTCTTCCTCTCCCTGCTGCCCTGAGGCTGCTGGGCCAAAGAGGTCTTGGGCATCCAGCCCCTTCCTGGTCCCTTCCCTCTGACGAGGCCCTCTGAGCTCCAGCACCTTGCAGTGTGGAGACAGCCCCTGCCAGCAACCTCCTCTCCAAGGAGGCCTCAACCTAGGCCTAGGCCCAGGGGAAAGGCACCAGCGGGGATGAGCCAGTGGAGGCGCACGGGCATATCAGGAGACAGTCCCCGCAGCCTGCCCCTTGGTGGGGCAGTACCCCCGGAGGCCAGGAAGGTCTGGGCAAGGCTGGCCAGGGGCAGGGGCCCTGCTGGGTCCTGCCCCTGGCCTGTGGGGCCTCTGAGCACAACCGGCCCTCTCCCACTGGAAGACCTCCCCGGCTGCCTCCAAAGGCGGGTTTGCCAACACTCCCGCCCGCTGTTCCCGCCAGGCACGCACAACGCTCCCAAGGCCAGGAGAAAAGCGCTTCGGGGTGTTGCTCTCTCCGGGCCCTTGCCCCTGAGCCTGGGGTCCAGGCAGTGGGTCCACACTCCCAGACCAAGGCAGAACCACATGCACACGTCTGTTCCTGACCCCTGCACCGGCAGAGAGCTCGGGGGAGCCAGAGTCTGTCAGGCAGCTGCTGGGTTGGCTGCCTGTGTGGGAAGGGGCAGAGCCGACCTAGGGGCAAGTTGGGCCTCTTGCTCTCCCTGCTGCCCTGAGGCTGCTGGGCCAAAGAGGTCTTGGGCATCCAGCCCCTTGCTGGTCCCTTCCCTCTGACGAGGCCCTCTGAGCTCCAGCACCTTGCAGTGTGGAGACAGCCCCTGCCAGCAACCTCCTCTCCAAGGAGGCATCAACCGAGGCCTATGCCCAGGGGAAAGGCACCAGCGGGGATGAGCCTGGGGAGGCGCCCAGGCATGTCTGGACCCAGTCCCCGCAGCCTGCCCCTTGGTGGGGCAGTACCCCCGGAGGCCAGGAAGGTCTGGGCAAGGCTGGCCAGGGGCAGGGGCCCTGCTTGGTCCTGCCCCTGGCCTGTGGGGCCTCTGAGCACAACCGGCCCTCTCCCACTGGAAGAACTCCCCGGCTGACTCCAAAGGCCAGTTTGCCAACACTCCCGCCCGCTGTTCCCGCCAGGCACGCACAATGCTCCCAAGCCCGGGAGAAAAGCACTTCGGGGTGGTGCTCTCCTCGGGCCATTGCCCCTGAGCCTGGGGGCCAGGCAGTTGGTCCACACTCCCAGACCAAGGCAGAACCACATGCACACGTCTGTTCCTGACCCCTGCACCGGCAGAGAGCTCGGGGGAGCCAGAGTCTGTCAGGCAGCTGCTGGGCTGGCCGCCTGTGTGGGAAGGGGCAGAGCCGACCTAGGGGCAAGTTGGGCCTCTTGCTCTCCCTGCTGCCCTGAGGCTGCTGGGCCAAAGAGGTCTTGGGCATCCAGCCCCTTGCTGGTCCCTTCCCTCTGACGAGGCCCTCTGAGCTCTAGCACCTTGCAGTGTGGAGACAGCCCCTGCCAGCAACATCCTCTCCAAGGAGGCCTCAACCGAGGCCTAGGCCCAGGGGAAAGGCACCAGCGGGGATGAGCCTGGGGAGGTGCCCGGGCATGTCTGGACCCAGTCCCCGCAGCCTGCCCCTTGGTGGGGCAGTACCCCCGGAGGCCAGGAAGATCTGGGCAAGGCTGGCCAGGGGCAGGGGCCCTGCTGGGTCCTCCCCATGGCCTGTGGGGCCTCTGAGCACAACCGGCCCTCTCCCACTGGAAGACCTCCCCGGCTGCCTCCAAAGGCCAGTTTGCCAACACTCCTGCCCGCTCTTCCCGCCAGGCACACACAATGCTCCCAAGCCCGGGAGAAAAGCGCTTCGGGGTGGTGCTCTCTCCGGGCCCTTGCCCCTGAGCCTGTGGGCAAGGCAGGGGGAACACACTCCCAGACCAAGGCAGAAACACATGCACACGTCTGGTCCTGTCCCCTGCACCGGCAGAGAGCTCGGGGGAGCCAGAGTCTCTCAGGCAGGTGCTGGGCTGCCCTCCTGTGTGGGAAGGGGCAGAGCCGACCTAGGGGCAAGTTGGGACTCTTGCTCTCCCTGCTGCCCTGAGGCTGCAGGGCCAAATACGTCTTGGGCATCCAGCCCCTTACTGGTCCCTTCCCTCTGACGAGGCCCTCTGAGCTCCAGCACCTTGCAGTGAGGAGACAGCCCCTGCCAGCAATCTCCTCTCCAAGGAGGCCTCAACCGAGGCCTAGGCCCAGGGGAAAGGCACCAGCGGGGTTGAGCCAGGGGAGGCGCCCGGGCATGTCTGGACCCTGTCCCCGCAGCCTGCCCCTTGGTGGGGCAGTACCCCCGGAGGCCAGGAAGGTCTGGGCAAGGCTGGCCAGGTGCAGGGGCCCTGCTGGGTCCTGCCCCTGGCCTGTGGGGCCTCTGAGCACAACCGGCCCTCTCCCACTGGAAGACCTCCCCGGCTGCCTCCAAAGTCCTGTTTGCAAGCACTCCCGCCCACTGTTCCCGCCAGGCGCGCACAATGCTCCCAAGCCCGGGAGAAAAGCGCTTCGGGGTGGTGGTCTCTCCGGGCCCTTGCCCCTGAGCCTGGGGGCCAGGCAGGGGATCCACAGTCCCAGGCCAAGGCACAACAACATGCACACATCTGTTCCTGCCCCCTCCACCGGCAGAGAGCTGGGGGGAGCCAGAGTCTGTCAGGCAGCTGCTGGGCTGGCCGCCTGTGTGGGAAGGGGCAGAGCCGACCTAGGGGCAAGTTGGGCCTCTTGCTCTCCCTGCTGCCCTGAGGCTGCTGGGCCAAAGACGTCTTGGGCATCCAGCCCCTTGCTGGTCCCTTCCCTCTGACGAGGCCCTCTGAGCTCCAGCACCTTGCAGTGTGGAGACAGCCCCTGCCAGCAACCTCCTCTCCAAGGAGGCCTCAACCGAGGCCTAGGCCCAGGGGAAAGGCACCAGCGGGGATGAGCCTGGGGAGGCGCCCGGGCATGTCTGGACCCAGTCCCCGCAGCCTGCCCCTTGGTGGGGCAGTACCCCCGGAGGCCAGGAAGATCTGGGCAAGGCTGGCCAGGGGCAGGGGCCCTGCTGGGTCCTCCCCATGGCCTGTGGGGCCTCTGAGCACAACCGGCCCTCTCCCACTGGAAGACCTCCCCGGCTGCCTACAAAGGCCAGTTTACCAACACTCCTGCCCGCTCTTCCCGCCAGGCACGCACAATGCTCCCAAGCCCGGGAGAAAAGCGCTTCGGGGTGGTGCTCTCTCCGGGCCCTTGCCCCTGAGCCTGTGGGCAAGGCAGGGGGAACACACTCCCAGACCAAGGCAGAAACACATGCACACGTCTGGTCCTGTCCCCTGCACCGGCAGAGAGCTCGGGGGAGCCAGAGTCTCTCAGGCAGGTGCTGGGCTGGCCGCCTGTGTGGGAAGGGGCAGAGCCGACCTAGGGGCAAGTTGGGACTCTTGCTCTCCCTGCTGCCCTGAGGCTGCAGGGCCAAAGACGTCTTGGGCATCCAGCCCCTTACTGGTCCCTTCCCTCTGACGAGGCCCTCTGAGCTCCAGCACCTTGCAGTGTGGAGACAGCCCCTGCCAGCAATCTCCTCTCCAAGGAGGCCTCAACCGAGGCCTAGGCCCAGGGGAAAGGCACCAGCGGGGTTGAGCCAGGGGAGGCGCCCGGGCATGTCTGGACCCTGTCCCCGCAGCCTGCCCCTTGGTGGGGCAGTACACCCGGAGGCCAGGAAGGTCTGGGCAAGGCTGGCCAGGGGCAGGGGCCCTGCTGGGTCCTGCCCCTGGCCTGTGGGGCCTCTGAGCACAACCGGCCCTCTCCCACTGGAAGACCTCCCCGGCTGCCTCCAAAGTCCTGTTTGCAAGCACTCCCGCCCACTGTTCCCGCCAGGCGCGCACAATGCTCCCAAGCCCGGGAGAAAAGCGCTTCGGGGTGGTGGTCTCTCCGGGACCTTGCCCCTGAGCCTGGGGGCCAGGCAGGGGATCCACAGTCCCAGGCCAAGGCACAACAACATGCACACATCTGTTCCTGCCCCCTCCACCGGCAGAGAGCTGGGGGGAGCCAGAGTCTGTCAGGCAGCTGCTGGGCTGGCCGCCTGTGTGGGAAGGGGCAGAGCCGACCTAGGGGCAAGTTGGGCCTCTTGCTCTCCCTGCTGCCCTGAGGCTGCTGGGCCAAAGACGTCTTGGGCATCCAGCCCCTTGCTGGTCCCTTCCCTCTGACGAGGCCCTCTGAGCTCCAGCACCTTGCAGTGTGGAGACAGCCCCTGCCAGCAACCTCCTCTCCAAGGAGGCCTCAACCGAGGCCTAGGCACAGGGGAAAGGCACCAGCGGGGATGAGCCTGGGGAGGCGCCCGGGCATGTCTGGACCCAGTCCCCGCAGCCTGCCCCTTGGTGGGGCAGTACCCCCGGAGGCCAGGAAGGTCTGGGCAAGGCTGGGCAGGGGCAGGGTCCCTGCTGGGTCCTGCCCCTGGCCTGTGGGGCCTCTGAGCACAACCGGCCCTCTCCCACTGGAAGACCTCCCCGGCTGCCTCCAAAGGCGGGTTTGCCAACACTCCCGCCCGCTGTTCCGCCAGGCACGCACAACGCTCCCAAGGCCAGGAGAAAAGCGCTTCGGGGTGTTGCTCTCTCCGGGCCCTTGCCCCTGAGCCTGGGGTCCAGGCAGTGGGTCCACACTCCCAGACCAAGGCAGAACCACATGCACACGTCTGTTCCTGACCCCTGCACCGGCAGAGAGCTCGGGGGAGCCAGAGTCTGTCAGGCAGCTGCTGGGTTGGCTGCCTGTGTGGGAAGGGGCAGAGCCGACCTAGGGGCAAGTTGGGCCTCTTGCTCTCCCTGCTGCCCTGAGGCTGCTGGGCCAAAGAGGTCTTGGGCATCCAGCCCCTTGCTGGTCCCTTCCCGCTGACGAGGCCCTCTGAGCTCCAGCACCTTGCAGTGTGGAGACAGCCCCTGCCAGCAACCTCCTCTCCAAGGAGGCATCAACCGAGGCCTATGCCCAGGGGAAAGGCACCAGCGGGGATGAGCCTGGGGAGGCGCCCAGGCATGTCTGGACCCAGTCCCCGCAGCCTGCCCCTTGGTGGGGCAGTACCCCCGGAGGCCAGGAAGGTCTGGGCAAGGCTGGCCAGGGGCAGGGGCCCTACTGGGTCCTGCCCCTGGCCTGTGGGGCCTCTGAGCACAACCGGCCCTCTCCCACTCGAAGAACTCCCCGGCTGCCTCCAAAGGCCAGTTTGCCAACACTCCCGCCCGCTGTTCCCGCCAGGCACGCACAATGCTCCCAAGCCCGGGAGAAAAGCACTTCGGGGTGGTGCTCTCCTCGGGCCCTTGCCCCTGAGCCTGGGGGCCAGGCAGTTGGTCCACACTCCCAGACCAAGGCAGAACCACATGCACACGTCTGTTCCTGACCCCTGCACCGGCAGAGAGCTCGGGGGAGCCAGAGTCTGTCAGGCAGCTGCTGGGCTGGCCGCCTGTGTGGGAAGGGGCAGAGCCGACCTAGGGGCAAGTTGGGCCTCTTCCTCTCCCTGCTGCCCTGAGGCTGCTGGGCCAAATAGGTCTTGGGCATCCAGCCCCTTGCTGGTCCCTTCACTCTGACGAGGCCCTCTGAGCTCTAGCACCTTGCAGTGTGGAGACAGCCCCTGCCAGCAACATCCTCTCCAAGGAGGCCTCAACCGAGGCCTAGGCCCAGGGGAAAGGCACCAGCGGGGATGAGCCTGGGGAGGCGCCCGGGCATGTCTGGACCCAGTCCCCGCAGCCTGCCCCTTGGTGGGGCAGTACCCCCGGAGGCCAGGAAGATCTGGGCAAGGCTGGCCAGGGGCAGGGGCCCTGCTGGGTCCTCCCCATGGCCTGTGGGGCCTCTGAGCACAACCGGCCCTCTCCCACTGGAAGACCTCCCCGGCTGCCTCCAAAGGCCAGTTTGCCAACACTCCTGCCCGCTCTTCCCGCCAGGCACGCACAATGCTCCCAAGCCCGGGAGAAAAGCGCTTCGGGGTGGTGCTCTCTCCGGGCCCTTGCCCCTGAGCCTGTGGGCAAGGCAGGGGGAACACACTCCCAGACCAAGGCAGAAACACATGCACACGTCTGGTCCTGTCCCCTGCACCGGCAGAGAGCTCGGGGGAGCCAGAGTCTCTCAGGCAGGTGCTGGGCTGGCCGCCTGTGTGGGAAGGGGCAGAGCCGACCTAGGGGCAAGTTGGGACTCTTGCTCTCCCTGCTGCCCTGAGGCTGCAGGGCCAAAGACGTCTTGGGCATCCAGCCCCTTACTGGTCCCTTCCCTCTGACGAGGCCCTCTGAGCTCCAGCACCTTGCAGTGTGGAGACAGCCCCTGCCAGCAATCTCCTCTCCAAGGAGGCCTCAACCGAGGCCTAGGCCCAGGGGAAAGGCACCAGCGGGGTTGAGCCAGGGGAGGCGCCCGGGCATGTCTGGACCCAGTCCCCGCAGCCTGCCCCTTGGTGGGGCAGTACCCCCGGAGGCCAGGAAGGTCTGGGCAAGGCTGGCCAGGGGCAGGGGCCCTGCTGGGTCCTGCCCCTGGCCTGTGGGGCCTCTGAGCACAACCGGCCCTCTCCCACTGGAAGACCTCCCCGGCTGCCTCCAAAGTCCTGTTTGCAAGCACTCCCGCCCACTGTTCCCGCCAGGCGCGCACAATGCTCCCAAGCCCGGGAGAAAAGCGCTTCGGGGTGTTGGTCTCTCCGGGCCCTTGCCCCTGAGCCTGGGGGCCAGGCAGGGGATCCACAGTCCCAGGCCAAGGCACAACATCATGCACACGTCTGTTCCTGCCCCCTCCACCGGCAGAGAGCTGGGGGGAGCCAGAGTCTGTCAGGCAGCTGCTGGGCTGGCCGCATGTGTGGGAAGGGGCAGAGCCGACCTAGCGGCAAGTTGGGCCTCTTGCTCTCCCTGCTGCCCTGAGGCTGCTGGGCCAAAGAGGTCTTGGGCATCCAGCCCCTTGCTGGTCCCTTCCCTCTGACAAGGCCCTCTGAGCTCCAGCACCTTGCAGTGTGGAGACAGCCCCTGCCAGCAACCTCCTCTCCAAGGAGGCCTCAACCGAGGCCTAGGCACAGGGGAAAGGCACCAGCGGGGATGAGCCAGTGGAGGCGCACGGGCATATCAGGACCCAGTCCCTGCAGCCTGCCCCTTGGTGGGGCAGTACCCCCGGAGGCCAGGAAGGTCTGGGCAAGGCTGGCCAGGGGCAGGGTCCCTGCTGGGTCCTGCCCCTGGCCTGTGGGGCCTCTGAGCACAACCGGCCCTCTCCCACTGGAAGACCTCCCCGGCTGCCTCCAAAGGCGGGTTTGCCAACACTCCCGCCCGCTGTTCCCGCCAGGCACGCACAACGCTCCCAAGGCCAGGAGAAAAGCGCTTCGGGGTGTTGCTCTCTCCGGGCCCTTGCCCCTGAGCCTGGGGTCCAGGCAGTGGGTCCACACTCCCAGACCAAGGCAGAACCACATGCACACGTCTGTTCCTGACCCCTGCACCGGCAGAGAGCTCGGGGGAGCCAGAGTCTGTCAGGCAGCAGCTGGGTTGGCTGCCAGTGTGGGAAGGGGCAGAGCCGACCTAGGGGCAAGTTGGGCCTCTTGCTCTCCCTGCTGCCCTGAGGCTGCTGGGCCAAAGAGGTCTTGGGCATCCAGCCCCTTGCTGGTCCCTTCCCGCTGACGAGGCCCTCTGAGCTCCAGCACCTTGCAGTGTGGAGACAGCCCCTGCCAGCAACCTCCTCTCCAAGGAGGCCTCAACCGAGGCCTAGGCCCAGGGGAAAGGCACCAGCGGGGATGAGCCTGGGGAGGCGCCCGGGCATGTCTGGACCCAGGCCCCGCAGCCTGCCCCTTGGTGGGGCAGTACCCCCCGGAGGCCAGGAAGGTCTGGGCAAGGCTGGCCAGGGGCAGGGGCCCTGCTGCGTCCTGCCCCTGGCCTGTGGGGCCTCTGAGCACAACCGGCCCTCTCCCACTGGAAGACCTCCCCGGCTGCCTCCAAGGCCGGTTTGCAAGCGCTCCCGCCCACTGTTCCCAGCAGGCGTGCACAATGCTCGCAAGCCCGGGAGAAAAGCGCTTCAGGGTGGTGCTCTCTCCGGGCCCTTGCCCCTGAGCCTGGGGGCAAGGCAGGATGTCCACACTCCCAGGACAAGGCAGAACCACATGCACACGTCTGATCTGCCCCCTGCACCGGCAGAGAGCTCGGGGGAGCCAGAGTCTGTCAGGCAGCTGCTGGGCTGGCCGCCTGTGTGGGAAGGGGCAGAGCTGACCTAGGGGCAAGTTGGGCCTCTTGCTCTCCCTGCTGCCCTGAGGCTGCTGGGCCAAAGAGGTCTTGGGCATCCAGCCCCTTGCTGGTCCCTTCCCTCTGACGAGGCCCTCTGAGCTCCAGCACCTTTCAGTGTGGAGACAGCCCCTGCCAGCAACCTCCTCTCCAAGGAGGCCTCAACCGAGGCCTAGGCCCAGGGGAAAGGCACCAGCGGGGATGAGCCTGGGGAGGCGCCCGGGCATGTCTGGACCCAGTCCCCGCAGCCTGCCCCTTGGTGGGGCAGTACCCCCGGAGGCCAGGAAGGTCTGGGCAAGGCTGCCAGGGGCAGGGACACTGCTGGGTCTTGCCCCTGGCCTGTGGGGCGTCTGAGCACAACCGGCACTCTCCCGCTGGAAGACCTCCCCGTCTGCCTCGAAAGGCCGGTTTGCAAGCACTCCCGCACGCTGTTCCCGCCAGGCACGCACAATGCTCTCAAGCCCGGGAGAAAAGCGCTTCGGGGTGGTGCTCTCTCCGGGCCCTTGCCCCTGAGCCTGGGGGCAAGGCATGGGGAACACACTCCCAGGCCAAGGCAGAACCACATGCCCACGTCTGTTCCTGTCCCCTGCACCGGCAGAGAGCTTGGGGGAGCCAGAGTCTGTCAGGCAGCTGCTGGGTTGGCCGCCTGTGTGGGAAGTGGCAGAGCCGACCTAGGGGCAAGTTGGGCTTCTTGCTCTCCCTGCTGCCCTGAGGCTGCTGGGCCAAAGAGGTCTTGGGCATCCAGCCCCTTGCTGGTCCCTTCCCTCTGACGAGGCCCTCTGAGCTCCAGCACCTTGCAGTGTGGAGACAGCCCCTGCCAGCAACCTCCTCTCCAAGGAGGCCTCAACCGAGGCCTAGGCCCAGGGGAAAGGCACCAGCGGGGATGAGCCTGGGGAGGCGCCCGGGCATGTCTGGACCCAGTCCCCGCAGCCTGCCCCTTGGTGGGGCAGTACCCCCGGAGGCCAGGAAGGTCTGGGCAAGGCTGGCCAGGGGCAGGGGGCCTGCTGGGTCCTGCCCCTGGCCTGTGGGGCCTCTGAGCACAACCGGCCCTCTCCCACTGGAAGAACTCCCCGGCTGCCTCCAAAGGCCAGTTTGCCAACACTCCCGCCCGCTGTTCCCGCCAGGCACGCACAATGCTCCCAAGCCCGGGAGAAAAGCGCTTAGGGGTCGTGCTCTCTCCGGGCCCTTGCCCCTGAGCCTGGGGGCAAGGCAGGGTGTCCACACTCCCAGGCCAAGGCAGAACCACATGCACACGTCTGTTCCTGACCCCTGCACCGGCAGAGAGCTGGGGGGAGCCAGAGTCTGTCAGGCAGCTGCTGGGCTGGCCGCCTGTGTGGGAAGGGGCAGAGCCGCCCTAGGGGCAAGTTGGGCCTCTTGCTCTCCCTGCTGCCCTGAGGCTGCTGGGCCAAAGAGGTCTTGGGCATCCAGCCCCTTGCTTGTCCCTTCCCTCTGACGAGGCCCTCTGAGCTCCAGCACCTTGCAGTGTGGAGACAGCACCTGCCAGCAATCTCCTCTCCAAGGAGGCCTGAACCGAGGCCTAGGCCCAGGGAAAAGGCACCAGCGGGGTTGAGCCAGGGGAGGCGCCCGGGCATGTCTGGACCCTGTCCCCGCAGCCTGCCCCTTGGTGGGGCAGTACCTCCGGAGGCCAGGAAGGTCTGGGCAAGGCTGGCCAGGGGCAGGGGCCCTGCTGGGTCCTGCCCCTGGCCTGTGGGGCCTCTGAGCACAACCGGCCCTTGCCCACTGGAAGACCTCCCCGGCTGCCTCCAAAGGCCGGTTTGCAAGCACTCCCGCCCACTGTTCCCGCCAGGCGCGCACAATGCTCCCAAGACCGGGAGAAAAGCGCTTCGGGGTGGTGGTCTCTCCGGGCCCCTGGCCCTGAGCCTGGGGGCCAGGCAGGGGATCCACAGTCCCAGGCCAAGGCAGAACCACATGCACACGTCTGTTCCTGCCCCCTCCACCGGCAGAGAGCTGGGGGGAGCCAGAATCTGTCAGGCAGCTGCTGGGCTGGCCGCCTGTGTGGGAAGGGGCAGAGCCGACCTAGGGGCAAGTTGGGCCTCTTGCTCTCCCTGCTGCCCTGAGGCTGCTGGGCCAAAGAGTTCCTGGGCATCCAGCCCCTTGCTGGTCCCTTCCCTCTGACGAGGCCCTCTGAGCTCCAGCACCTTGCAGTGTGGAGACAGCCCCTGCCAGCAACCTCTTCTCCAAGGAGGCCTCAACCGAGGCCTAGGCCCAGGGGAAAGGCACCAGCGGGGATGAGCCAGTGGAGGCGCACGGGCATGTCTGGACCCAGTCCCCGCAGCCTGCCCCTTGGTGGGGCAGTACCCCCGGAGGCCAGGAAGGTCTGGGCAAGGCTGGCCAGGGGCAGGGGCCCTGCTGGGTCCTGCCCCTGGCCTGTGGGGCCTCTGAGCACAACCGGCCCTCTCCCACTGGAAGACCTCCCCGGCTGCCTCCAAAGGCGGGTTTGCCAACACTCCCGCCCGCTGTTCCCGCCAGGCACGCACAATGCTCCCAAGCCCGGGAGAAAAGCGCTTCGGGGTGTTGCCCTCTCCGGGCCCTTGCCCCTGAGCCTGGGGTCCAGGCAGTGGGTCCACACTCCCAGACCAAGGCAGAACCACATGCACACGTCTGTTCCTGACCCCTGCACCGGCAGAGATCTCGGGGGAGCCAGAGTCTGTCAGGCAGCTGCTGGGTTGGCTGCCTGTGTGGGAAGGGGCAGAGCCGACCTAGGGGCAAGTTGGGCCTCTTCCTCTCCCTGCTGCCCTGAGGCTGCTGGGCCAAAGACGTCTTGGGCATCCAGCCCCTTACTGGTCCCTTCCCTCTGACGAGGCCCTCTGAGCTCCAGCACCTTGCAGTGTGGAGACAGCCCCTGCCAGCAACCTCCTCTCCAAGGAGGCCTCAACCGAGGCCTAGGCCCAGGAGAAAGGCACCAGCGGGGATGAGCCAGTGGAGGCGCAAGGGCATGTCTGGACCCAGTCCCCGCAGCCTGCCCCTTGGTGGGGCAGTACCCCCGGAGGCCAGGAAGGTCTGGGCAAGGCTGCGAGGGGCAGGGGCCCTGCTGGGTCGTGCCCCTGGCCTGTGGGGCGTCTGAGCACAACCGGCACTCTCCCGCTGGAAGACCTCCCCGTCTGCCTCCAAAGGCCGGTTTGCAAGCACTCCCGCCTGCTGTTCCCGCCAGGCAGGCACAATGCTCCCAAGCCCGGGAGAAAAGCGCTTCGGGGTGGTGCTCTCCTCGGGCCCTTGCCCCTGAGCCTGGGGGCAAGGCAGTTGGAACACACTCCCAGGCCAAGGCAGAACGACATGCACACGTCTGTTCCTGCCCCCTACACCGGCAGAGAGCTCGGGGGAGCCAGAGACTGCCAGGCTGCTGCTGGGTTGGCTGCCTGTGTGGGAAGGGGCAGAGCCGACCTAGGGGCAAGTTGGGCCTCTTGCTCTCCCTGCTGCCCTGAGGCTGCTGGGCCAAAGAGGTCTTGGGCATCCAGCCCCTTGCTGGTCCCTTCCCTCTGACGAGGCCCTCTGAGCTCCAGCACCTTGCAGTGTGGAGACAGCCCCTGCCAGCAACCTCCTCTCCAAGGAGGCATCAACCGAGGCCTATGCCCAGGGGAAAGGCACCAGCGGGGATGAGCCTGGGGAGGCGCCCAGGCATGTCTGGACCCAGTCCCCGCAGCCTGCCCCTTGGTGGGGCAGTACCCCCGGAGGCCAGGAAGGTCTGGGCAAGGCTGGCCAGGGGCAGGGGCCCTGCTGGGTCCTGCCCCTGGCCTGTGGGGCCTCTGAGCACAACCGGCCCTCTCCCACTGGAAGAACTCCCCGGCTGACTCCAAAGGCCAGTTTGCCAACACTCCTGCCCGCTCTTCCCGCCAGACACGCACAATGCTCCCAAGCCCGGGAGAAAAGCGCTTCGGGGTGGTGCTCTCTCCGGGCCCTTGCCCCTGAGCCTGTGGGCAAGGCAGGGGGAACACACTCCCAGACCAAGGCAGAAACACATGCACACGTCTGGTCCTGTCCCCTGCACCGGCAGAGAGCTCGGGGGAGCCAGAGTCTCTCAGGCAGGTGCTGGGCTGGCCTCCTGTGTGGGAAGGGGCAGAGCCGACCTAGGGGCAAGTTGGGCCTCTTGCTCTCCCTGCTGCCCTGAGGCTGCAGGGCCAAATACGTCTTGGGCATCCAGCCCCTTACTGGTCCCTTCCCTCTGACGAGGCCCTCTGAGCTCCAGCACCTTGCAGTGTGGAGACAGCCCCTGCCAGCAATCTCCTCTCCAAGGAGGCCTCAACCGAGGCCTAGGCCCAGGGGAAAGGCACCAGCGGGGTTGAGCCAGGGGAGGCGCCCGGGCATGTCTGGACCCTGTCCCCGCAGCCTGCCCCTTGGTGGGGCAGTACCCCCGGAGGCCAGGAAGGTCTGGGCAAGGCTGGCCAGGGGCAGGGGCCCTGCTGGGTCCTGCCCCTGGCCTGTGGGGCCTCTGAGCACAACCGGCCCTCTCCCACTGGAAGACCTCCCCGGCTGCCTCCAAAGTCCTGTTTGCAAGCACTCCCGCCCACTGTTCCCGCCAGGCGCGCACAATGCTCCCAAGCCCGGGAGAAAAGCGCTTCGGGGTGGTGGTCTATCCGGGCCCTTGCCCCTGAGCCTGGGGGCCAGGCAGGGGGTCCACAGTCCCAGGCCAAGGCACAACAACATGCACACATCTGTTCCTGCCCCCTCCACCGGCAGAGAGCTGGGGGGAGCCAGAGTCTGTCAGGCAGCTGCTGGGCTGGCCGCCTGTGTGGGAAGGGGCAGAGCCGACCTAGGGGCAAGTTGGGCCTCTTGCTCTCCCTGCTGCCCTGAGGCTGCTGTGCCAAAGACGTCTTGGGCATCCAGCCCCTTGCTGGTCCCTTCCCTCTGACGAGGCCCTCTGAGCTCCAGCACCTTGCAGTGTGGAGACAGCCCCTGCCAGCAACCTCCTCTCCAAGGAGGCCTCAACCGAGGCCTAGGCACAGGGGAAAGGCACCAGCGGGGATGAGCCTGGGGAGGCGCCCGGGCATGTCTGGACCCAGTCCCCGCAGCCTGCCCCTTGGTGGGGCAGTACCCCCGGAGGCCAGGAAGGTCTGGGCAAGGCTGGCCAGGGGCAGGGTCCCTGCTGGGTCCTGCCCCTGGCCTGTGGGGCCTCTGAGCACAACCGGCCCTCTCCCACTGGAAGACCTCCCCGGCTGCCTCCAAAGGCGGGTTTGCCAACACTCCCGCCCGCTGTTCCGCCAGGCACGCACAACGCTCCCAAGGCCAGGAGAAAAGCGCTTCGGGGTGTTGCTCTCTCCGGGCCCTTGCCCCTGAGCCTGGGGTCCAGGCAGTGGGTCCACACTCCCAGACCAAGGCAGAACCACATGCACACGTCTGTTCCTGACCCCTGCACCGGCAGAGAGCTCGGGGGAGCCAGAGTCTGTCAGGCAGCTGCTGGGTTGGCTGCCTGTGTGGGAAGGGGCAGAGCCGACCTAGGGGCAAGTTGGGCCTCTTGCTCTCCCTGCTGCCCTGAGGCTGCTGGGCCAAAGAGGTCTTGGGCATCCAGCCCCTTGCTGGTCCCTTCCCGCTGACGAGGCCCTCTGAGCTCCAGCACCTTGCAATGTGGAGACAGCCCCTGCCAGCAACCTCCTCTCCAAGGAGGCATCAACCGAGGCCTATGCCCAGGGGAAAGGCACCAGCGGGGATGAGCCTGGGGAGGCGCCCAGGCATGTCTGGACCCAGTCCCCGCAGCCTGCCCCTTGGTGGGGCAGTACCCCCGGAGGCCAGGAAGGTCTGGGCAAGGCTGGCCAGGGGCAGGGGCCCTACTGGGTCCTGCCCCTGGCCTGTGGGGCCTCTGAGCACAACCGGACCTCTCCCACTCGAAGAACTCCCCGGCTGCCTCCAAAGGCCAGTTTGCCAACACTCCCGCCCGCTGTTCCCGCCAGGCACGCACAATGCTCCCAAGCCCGGGAGAAAAGCACTTCGGGGTGGTGCTCTCCTCGGGCCCTTGCCCCTGAGCCTGGGGGCCAGGCAGTGGGTCCACACTCCCAGACCAAGGCAGAACCACATGCACACGTCTGTTCCTGACCCCTGCACCGGCAGAGAGCTCGGGGGAGCCAGAGTCTGTCAGGCAGCTGCTGGGCTGGCCGCCTGTGTGGGAAGGGGCAGAGCCGACCTAGGGGCAAGTTGGGCCTCTTCCTCTCCCTGCTGCCCTGAGGCTGCTGGGCCAAATAGGTCTTGGGCATCCAGCCCCTTGCTGGTCCCTTCACTCTGACGAGGCCCTCTGAGCTCTAGCACCTTGCAGTGTGGAGACAGCCCCTGCCAGCAACATCCTCTCCAAGGAGGCCTCAACCGAGGCCTAGGCCCAGGGGAAAGGCACCAGCGGGGATGAGCCTGGGGAGGCGCCCGGGCATGTCTGGACCCAGTCCCCGCAGCCTGCCCCTTGGTGGGGCAGTACCCCCGGAGGCCAGGAAGATCTGGGCAAGGCTGGCCAGGGGCAGGGGCCCTGCTGGGTCCTCCCCATGGCCTGTGGGGCCTCTGAGCACAACCGGCCCTCTCCCACTGGAAGACCTCCCCGGCTGCCTCCAAAGGCCAGTTTGCCAACACTCCTGCCCGCTCTTCCCGCCAGGCACGCACAATGTTCCCAAGCCCGGGAGAAAAGCGCTTCGGGGTGGTGCTCTCTCCGGGCCCTTGCCCCTGAGCCTGTGGTCAAGGCAGGGGGAACACACTCCCAGACCAAGGCAGAAACACATGCACACGTCTGGTCCTGTCCCCTGCACCGGCAGAGAGCTCGGGGGAGCCAGAGTCTCTCAGGCAGGTGCTGGGCTGGCCGCCTGTGTGGGAAGGGGCAGAGCCGACCTAGGGGCAAGTTGGGACTCTTGCTCTCCCTGCTGCCCTGAAGCTGCAGGGCCAAAGACGTCTTGGGCATCCAGCCCCTTACTGGTCCCTTCCCTCTGACGAGGCCCTCTGAGCTCCAGCACCTTGCAGTGTGGAGACAGCCCCTGCAGCAATCTCCTCTCCAAGGAGGCCTCAACCGAGGCCTAGGCCCAGGGGAAAGGCACCAGCGGGGTTGAGCCAGGGGAGGCGCCCGGGCATGTCTGGACCCTGTCCCCGCAGCCTGCCCCTTGGTGGGGCAGTACCCCCGGAGGCCAGGAAGGTCTGGGCAAGGCTGGCCAGGGGCAGGGGCCCTGCTGGGTCCTGCCCCTGGCCTGTGGGGCCTCTGAGCACAACCGGCCCTCTCCCACTGGAAGACCTCCCCGGCTGCCTCCAAAGTCCTGTTTGCAAGCACTCCCGCCCACTGTTCCCGCCAGGCGCGCACAATGCTCCCAAGCCCGGGAGAAAAGCGCTTCGGGGTGGTGGTCTCTCCGGGCCCTTGCCCCTGAGCCTGGGGGCCAGGCAGGGGATCCACAGTCCCAGGCCAAGGCACAACATCATGCACACGTCTGTTCCTGCCCCCTCCACCGGCAGAGAGCTGGGGGGAGCCAGAGTCTGTCAGGCAGCTGCTGGGCTGGCCGCCTGTGTGGGAAGGGGCAGAGCCGACCTAGGGGCAAGTTGGGCCTCTTCCTCTCCCTGCTGCCCTGAGGCTGCTGGGCCAAAGAGGTCTTGGGCATCCAGCCCCTTGCTTGTCCCTTCCCTCTGACGAGGCCCTCTGAGCTCCAGCACCTTGCAGTGTGGAGACAGCCCCTGCCAGCAACCTCCTCTCCAAGGAGGCCTCAACCTAGGCCTAGGCCCAGGGGAAAGGCACCAGCGGGGATGAGCCAGTGGAGGCGCACGGGCATATCAGGAGACAGTCCCCGCAGCCTGCCCCTTGGTGGGGCAGTACCCCCGGAGGCCAGGAAGGTCTGGGCAAGGCTGGCCAGGGGCAGGGGCCCTGCTGGGTCCTGCCCCTGGCCTGTGGGGCCTCTGAGCACAACCGGCCCTCTCCCACTGGAAGACCTCCCCGGCTGCCTCCAAAGGCGGGTTTGCCAACACTCCCGCCCGCTGTTCCCGCCAGGCACGCACAACGCTCCCAAGGCCAGGAGAAAAGCGCTTCGGGGTGTTGCTCTCTCCGGGCCCTTGCCCCTGAGCCTGGGGTCCAGGCAGTGGGTCCACACTCCCAGACCAAGGCAGAACCACATGCACACGTCTGTTCCTGACCCCTGCACCGGCAGAGAGCTCGGGGGAGCCAGAGTCTGTCAGGCAGCTGCTGGGTTGGCTGCCTGTGTGGGAAGGGGCAGAGCCGACCTAGGGGCAAGTTGGGCCTCTTGCTCTCCCTGCTGCCCTGAGGCTGCTGGGCCAAAGAGGTCTTGGGCATCCAGCCCCTTGCTGGTCCCTTCCCTCTGACGAGGCCCTCTGAGCTCCAGCACCTTGCAGTGTGGAGACAGCCCCTGCCAGCAACCTCCTCTCCAAGGAGGCATCAACCGAGGCCTATGCCCAGGGGAAAGGCACCAGCGGGGATGAGCCTGGGGAGGCGCCCAGGCATGTCTGGACCCAGTCCCCGCAGCCTGCCCCTTGGTGGGGCAGTACCCCCGGAGGCCAGGAAGGTCTGGGCAAGGCTGGCCAGGGGCAGGGGCCCTGCTTGGTCCTGCCCCTGGCCTGTGGGGCCTCTGAGCACAACCGGCCCTCTCCCACTGGAAGAACTCCCCGGCTGACTCCAAAGGCCAGTTTGCCAACACTCCCGCCCGCTGTTCCCGCCAGGCACGCACAATGCTCCCAAGCCCGGGAGAAAAGCACTTCGGGGTGGTGCTCTCCTCGGGCCATTGCCCCTGAGCCTGGGGGCCAGGCAGTTGGTCCACACTCCCAGACCAAGGCAGAACCACATGCACACGTCTGTTCCTGACCCCTGCACCGGCAGAGAGCTCGGGGGAGCCAGAGTCTGTCAGGCAGGTGCTGGGCTGGCCGCCTGTGTGGGAAGGGGCAGAGCCGACCTAGGGGCAAGTCGGGCCTCTTGCTCTCCCTGCTGCCCTGAGGCTGCTGGGCCAAAGAGGTCTTGGGCATCCAGCCCCTTGCTGGTCCCTTCCCTCTGACGAGGCCCTCTGAGCTCTAGCACCTTGCAGTGTGGAGACAGCCCCTGCCAGCAACATCCTCTCCAAGGAGGCCTCAACCGAGGCCTAGGCCCAGGGGAAAGGCACCAGCGGGGATGAGCCTGGGGAGGTGCCCGGGCATGTCTGGACCCAGTCCCCGCAGCCTGCCCCTTGGTGGGGCAGTACCCCCGGAGGCCAGGAAGATCTGGGCAAGGCTGGCCAGGGGCAGGGGCCCTGCTGGGTCCTCCCCATGGCCTGTGGGGCCTCTGAGCACAACCGGCCCTCTCCCACTGGAAGACCTCCCCGGCTGCCTCCAAAGGCCAGTTTGCCAACACTCCTGCCCGCTCTTCCCGCCAGGCACACACAATGCTCCCAAGCCCGGGAGAAAAGCGCTTCGGGGTGGTGCTCTCTCCGGGCCCTTGCCCCTGAGCCTGTGGGCAAGGCAGGGGGAACACACTCCCAGACCAAGGCAGAAACACATGCACACGTCTGGTCCTGTCCCCTGCACCGGCAGAGAGCTCGGGGGAGCCAGAGTCTCTCAGGCAGGTGCTGGGCTGGCCGCCTGTGTGGGAAGGGGCAGAGCCGACCTAGGGGCAAGTTGGGACTCTTGCTCTCCCTGCTGCCCTGAGGCTGCAGGGCCAAAGACGTCTTGGGCATCCAGCCCCTTACTGGTCCCTTCCCTCTGACGAGGCCCTCTGAGCTCCAGCACCTTGCAGTGTGGAGACAGCCCCTGCCAGCAATCTCCTCTCCAAGGAGGCCTCAACCGAGGCCTAGGCCCAGGGGAAAGGCACCAGCGGGGTTGAGCCAGGGGAGGCGCCCGGGCATGTCTGGACCCTGTCCCCGCAGCCTGCCCCTTGGTGGGGCAGTACCCCCGGAGGCCAGGAAGGTCTGGGCAAGGCTGGCCAGGGGCAGGGGCCCTGCTGGGTCCTGCCCCTGGCCTGTGGGGCCTCTGAGCACAACCGGCCCTCTCCCACTGGAAGACCTCCCCGGCTGCCTCCAAAGTCCTGTTTGCAAGCACTCCCGCCCACTGTTCCCGCCAGGCGCGCACAATGCTCCCAAGCCCGGGAGAAAAGCGCTTCGGGGTGGTGGTCTCTCCGGGCCCTTGCCCCTGAGCCTGGGGGCCAGGCAGGGGATCCACAGTCCCAGGCCAAGGCACAACATCATGCACACGTCTGTTCCTGCCCCCTCCACCGGCAGAGAGCTGGGGGGAGCCAGAGTCTGTCAGGCAGCTGCTGGGCTGGCCGCCTGTGTGGGAAGGGGCAGAGCCGACCTAGGGGCAAGTTGGGCCTCTTGCTCTCCCTGCTGCCCTGAGGCTGCTGGGCCAAAGAGGTCTTGGGCATCCAGCCCCTTGCTGGTCCCTTCCCTCTGACGAGGCCCTCTGAGCTCCAGCACCTTGCAGTGTGGAGACAGCCCCTGCCAGCAACCTCCTCTCCAAGGAGGCCTCAACCGAGGCCTAGGCACAGGGGAAAGGCACCAGCGGGGATGAGCCAGTGGAGGCGCACGGGCATATCAGGACCCAGTCCCTGCAGCCTGCCCCTTGGTGGGGCAGTACCCCCGGAGGCCAGGAAGGTCTGGGCAAGGCTGGCCAGGGGCAGGGTCCCTGCTGGGTCCTGCCCCTGGCCTGTGGGGCCTCTGAGCACAACCGGCCCTCTCCCACTGGAAGACCTCCCCGGCTGCCTCCAAAGGCGGGTTTGCCAACACTCCCGCCCGCTGTTCCCGCCAGGCACGCACAACGCTCCCAAGGCCAGGAGAAAAGCGCTTCGGGGTGTTGCTCTCTCCGGGCCCTTGCCCCTGAGCCTGGGGTCCAGGCAGTGGGTCCACACTCCCAGACCAAGGCAGAACCACATGCACACGTCTGTTCCTGACCCCTGCACCGGCAGAGAGCTCGGGGGAGCCAGAGTCTGTCAGGCAGCAGCTGGGTTGGCTGCCTGTGTGGGAAGGGGCAGAGCCGACCTAAGGGCAAGTTGGGCCTCTTGCTCTCCCTGCTGCCCTGAGGCTGCTGGGCCAAAGAGGTCTTGGGCATCCAGCCCCTTGCTGGTCCCTTCCCGCTGACGAGGCCCTCTGAGCTCCAGCACCTTGCAGTGTGGAGACAGCCCCTGCCAGCAACCTCCTCTCCAAGGAGGCCTCAACCGAGGCCTAGGCCCAGGGGAAAGGCACCAGCGGGGATGAGCCTGGGGAGGCGCCCGGGCATGTCTGGACCCAGGCCCCGCAGCCTGCCCCTTGGTGGGGCAGTACCCCCCGGAGGCCAGGAAGGTCTGGGCAAGGCTGGCCAGGGGCAGGGGCCCTGCTGCGTCCTGCCCCTGGCCTGTGGGGCCTCTGAGCACAACCGGCCCTCTCCCACTGGAAGACCTCCCCGGCTGCCTCCAAGGCCGGTTTGCAAGCGCTCCCGCCCACTGTTCCCAGCAGGCGTGCACAATGCTCCCAAGCCCGGGAGAAAAGCGCTTCAGGGTGGTGCTCTCTCCGGGCCCTTGCCCCTGAGCCTGGGGGCAAGGCAGGATGTCCACACTCCCAGGACAAGGCAGAACCACATGCACACGTCTGATCTGCCCCCTGCACCGGCAGAGAGCTCGGGGGAGCCAGAGTCTGTCAGGCAGCTGCTGGGCTGGCCGCCTGTGTGGGAAGGGGCAGAGCTGACCTAGGGGCAAGTTGGGCCTCTTGCTCTCCCTGCTGCCCTGAGGCTGCTGGGCCAAAGAGGTCTTGGGCATCCAGCCCCTTGCTGGTCCCTTCCCTCTGACGAGGCCCTCTGAGCTCCAGCACCTTTCAGTGTGGAGACAGCCCCTGCCAGCAACCTCCTCTCCAAGGAGGCCTCAACCGAGGCCTAGGCCCAGGGGAAAGGCACCAGCGGGGATGAGCCTGGGGAGGCGCCCGGGCATGTCTGGACCCAGTCCCCGCAGCCTGCCCCTTGGTGGGGCAGTACCCCCGGAGGCCAGGAAGGTCTGGGCAAGGCTGCCAGGGGCAGGGACACTGCTGGGTCTTGCCCCTGGCCTGTGGGGCGTCTGAGCACAACCGGCACTCTCCCGCTGGAAGACCTCCCCGTCTGCCTCGAAAGGCCGGTTTGCAAGCACTCCCGCCCGCTGTTCCCGCCAGGCACGCACAATGCTCTCAAGCCCAGGAGAAAAGCGCTTCGGGGTGGTGCTCTCTCCGGGCCCTTGCCCCTGAGCCTGGGGGCAAGGCATGGGGAACACACTCCCAGGCCAAGGCAGAACCACATGCCCACGTCTGTTCCTGTCCCCTGCACCGGCAGAGAGCTTGGGGGAGCCAGAGTCTGTCAGGCAGCTGCTGGGTTGGCCGCCTGTGTGGGAAGGGGCAGAGCCGCCCTAGGGGCAAGTTGGGCCTCTTGCTCTCCCTGCTGCCCTGAGGCTGCTGGGCCAAAGAGGTCTTGGGCATCCAGCCCCTTACTGGTCCCTTCCCTCTGACGAGGCCCTCTGAGCTCCAGCACCTTGCAGTGTGGAGACAGCCCCTGCCAGCAACCTCCTCTCCAAGGAGGCCTCAACCGAGGCCTAGGCCCAGGGGAAAGGCACCAGCGGGGATGAGCCAGGGGAGGCGCCCGAGCATGTCTGGACCCAGTCCCCGCAGCCTGCCCCTTGGTGGGGCAGTACCCCCGGAGGCCAGGAAGGTCTGGGTAAGACTGGCCAGGGGCAGGGGCCCTGCTGGGTCCTGCCCCTGGCCTGTGGGGCCTCTGAGCACAACCGGCCCTCTCCCACTGGAAGACCTCCCCGGCTGCCTCCAAAGGCCGGTTTGCAAGCGCTCCCGGCCACTGTTACCAGCAGGCGGGCACAATGCTCCTAAGCCCGGAAGAAAAGCGCTTCAGGGTGGTGCTCTCTCGGGGCCCTTGCCCCTGAGCCTGGGGGCAAGGCAGGGTGTCCACACTCCCAGGACAAGGCAGAACCACATGCACACGTCTGACCTGCCCCCTGCACCGGCAGAGAGCTCGGGGGAGCCAGAGTCTGTCAGGCAGCTGCTGGGCTGGCCGCCTGTGTGGGAAGTGGCAGAGCCGACCTAGGGGCAAGTTGGGCTTCTTGCTCTCCCTGCTGCCCTGAGGCTGCTGGGCCAAAGAGGTCTTGGGCATCCAGCCCCTTGCTGGTCCCTTCCCTCTGACGAGGCCCTCTGAGCTCCAGCACCTTGCAGTGTGGAGACAGCCCCTGCCAGCAACCTCCTCTCCAAGGAGGCCTCAACCGAGGCCTAGGCCCAGGGGAAAGGCACCAGCGGGGATGAGCCTGGGGAGGCGCCCGGGCATGTCTGGACCCAGTCCCCGCAGCCTGCCCCTTGGTGGTGCAGTACCCCCGGAGGCCAGGAAGGTCTGGGCAAGGCTGGCCAGGGGCAGGGGGCCTGCTGGGTCCTGCCCCTGGCCTGTGGGGCCTCTGAGCACAACCGGCCCTCTCCCACTGGAAGAACTCCCCGGCTGCCTCCAAAGGCCAGTTTGCCAACACTCCCGCCCGCTGTTCCCGCCAGGCACGCACAATGCTCCCAAGCCCGGGAGAAAAGCGCTTCGGGGTCGTGCTCTCTCCGGGCCCTTGCCCCTGAGCCTGGGGGCAAGGCAGGGTGTCCACACTCCCAGGCCAAGGCAGAACCACATGCACACGTCTGTTCCTTACCCCTGCACCGGCAGAGAGCTGGGGGGAGCCAGAGTCTGTCAGGCAGCTGCTGGGCTGGCCGCCTGTGTGGGAAGGGGCAGAGCCGCCCTAGGGGCAAGTTGGGCCTCTTGCTCTCCCTGCTGCCCTGAGGCTGCTGGGCCAAAGAGGTCTTGGGCATCCAGCCCCTTGCTTGTCCCTTCCCTCTGACGAGGCCCTCTGAGCTCCAGCACCTTGCAGTGTGGAGACAGCACCTGCCAGCAATCTCCTCTCCAAGGAGGCCTGAACCGAGGCCTAGGCCCAGGGAAAAGGCACCAGCGGGGTTGAGCCAGGGGAGGCGCCCGGGCATGTCTGGACCCTGTCCCCGCAGCCTGCCCCTTGGTGGGGCAGTACCTCCGGAGGCCAGGAAGGTCTGGGCAAGGCTGGCCAGGGGCAGGGGCCCTGCTGGGTCCTGCCCCTGGCCTGTGGGGCCTCTGAGCACAACCGGCCCTTGCCCACTGGAAGACCTCCCCGGCTGCCTCCAAAGGCCGGTTTGCAAGCACTCCCGCCCACTGTTCCCGCCAGGCGCGCACATTGCTCCCAAGACCGGGAGAAAAGCGCTTCGGGGTGGTGGTCTCTCCGGGCCCCTGGCCCTGAGCCTGGGGGCCAGGCAGGGGATCCACAGTCCCAGGCCAAGGCAGAACCACATGCACACGTCTGTTCCTGCCCCCTCCACCGGCAGAGAGCTGGGGGGAGCCAGAGTCTGTCAGGCAGCTGCTGGGCTGGCCGCCTGTGTGGGAAGGGGCAGAGCCGACCTAGGGGCAAGTTGGGCCTCTTGCTCTCCCTGCTGCCCTGAGGCTGCTGGGCCAAAGAGGTCCTGGGCATCCAGCCCCTTGCTGGTCCCTTCCCTCTGACGAGGCCCTCTGAGCTCCAGCACCTTGCAGTGTGGAGACAGCCCCTGCCAGCAACCTCTTCTCCAAGGAGGCCTCAACCGAGGCCTAGGCCCAGGGGAAAGGCACCAGCGGGGATGAGCCAGTGGAGGCGCACGGGCATGTCTGGACCCAGTCCCCGCAGCCTGCCCCTTGGTGGGGCAGTACCCCCGGAGGCCAGGAAGGTCTGGGCAAGGCTGGCCAGGGGCAGGGGCCCTGCTGGGTCCTGCCCCTGGCCTGTGGGGCCTCTGAGCACAACCGGCCCTCTCCCACTGGAAGACCTCCCCGGCTGCCTCCAAAGGCGGGTTTGCCAACACTCCCGCCCGCTGTTCCCGCCAGGCACGCACAATGCTCCCAAGCCCGGGAGAAAAGCGCTTCGGGGTGTTGCCCTCTCCGGGCCCTTGCCCCTGAGCCTGGGGTCCAGGCAGTGGGTCCACACTCCCAGACCAAGGCAGAACCACATGCACACGTCTGTTCCTGACCCCTGCACCGGCAGAGATCTCGGGGGAGCCAGAGTCTGTCAGGCAGCTGCTGGGTTGGCTGCCTGTGTGGGAAGGGGCAGAGCCGACCTAGGGGCAAGTTGGGCCTCTTCCTCTCCCTGCTGCCCTGAGGCTGCTGGGCCAAAGACGTCTTGGGTATCCAGCCCCTTACTGGTCCCTTCCCTCTGACGAGGCCCTCTGAGCTCCAGCACCTTGCAGTGTGGAGACAGCCCCTGCCAGCAACCTCCTCTCCAAGGAGGCCTCAACCGAGGCCTAGGCCCAGGGGAAAGGCACCAGCGGGGATGAGCCTGGGGAGGCGCCCGGGCATGTCTGGACCCAGACCCCGCAGCCTGCCCCTTGGTGGGGCAGTACCACTGGAGGCCAGGAAGGTCTGGGCAAGGCTGACCAGGGGCAGGGGACCTGCTGGGTCCTGCCCCTGGCCTGTGGGGCCTCTGAGCACAACCGGGCCTCTCCCACTGGAAGACTTCCCCGGCTGCCTCCAAAGGCCGTTTTGCACGCACTCCCGCCCACTCTTCCCACCAAGCGCGCACAATGCTCCCAAGCCCGGGAGAAAAGCGCTTCGGGGTTGTGCTCTCTCCGGGTCCTTGCCCCTGAGACTGGGGGCCAGGCAGGGGGTCCACACTCCCAGGCCAAGGCAGAACCACATGCACACGTCTGTTCCTGACCCCTGCACCGGCAGAGAGCTCGGGGGAGCCAGAGTCTGTCAGGCAGCTGCTGGGCTGGCCGCCTTTGTGGGAAGGGGCAGAGCCGACCTAGGGGCAAGTAGGGCCTCTTGCTCTCCCTGCTGCCCTGAGGCTGCTGGGCCAAAGAGGTCTTGGGCATCCAGCCCTTTGCTTGTCCCTTCCCTCTGACGAGGCCCTCTGAGCTCCAGCACCTTGCAGTGTGGAGACAGCCCCTGCCAGCAACCTCCTCTCCAAGGAGGCCTCAACCGAGACCTAGGACCAGGGGAAAGGCACCAGCGGGGATGAGCCTGGGGAGGCGCCCAGGCATGTCTGGACCCAGTCCCCGCAGCCTGCCCCTTGGTGGGGCAGTACCCCCGGAGGCCAGGAAGGTCTGGGAAAGGCTGGCCAGGGGCAGGGGACCTGCTGGGTCCTGCCCCTGGCCTGTGGGGCCTCTGAGCACAACCGGCCCTCTCCCACTGGAAGAACTCCCCGGCTGCCTCCAAAGTCCTGTTTGCCAACACTCCCACCCGCTGTTCACGCCAGACTTGCACAATGCTCCCAAGCCCGGGAGAAAAGCGCTTCGGGGTGGTGCTCTCTCCGGGCCCTTGCCCCTGAGCCTGGGGGCAAGGCATGGGGAACACACTCCCAGGCCAAGGCAGAACCATATGCCCACGTCTGTTCCTGTCCCCTGCACCGGCAGAGAGCTTGGGGGAGCCAGAGTCTGTCAGGCAGCTGCTGGGTTGGCCGCCTGTGTGGGAAGGGGCAGAGCCGCCCTAGGGGCAAGTTGGGCCTCTTGCTCTCCCTGCTGCCCTGAGGCTGCTGGGCCAAAGACGTCTTGGGCATCCAGCCCCTTACTGGTCCCTTCCCTCTGACGAGGCCCTCTGAGCTCCAGCACCTTGCAGTGTGGAGACAGCCCCTGCCAGCAACCTCCTCTCCAAGGAGGCCTCAACCGAGGCCTAGGCCCAGGGGAAAGGCACCAGCGGGGATGAGCCAGGGGAGGCGCCCGAGCATGTCTGGACCCAGTCCCCGCAGCCTGCCCCTTGGTGGGGCAGTACCCCCGGAGGCCAGGAAGGTCTGGGAAAGGCTGGCCAGGGGCAGGGGACCTGCTGGGTCCTGCCCCTGGCCTGTGGGGCCTCTGAGCACAACCGGCCCTCTCCCACTGGAAGACCTCCCCGGCTGCCTCCAAAGGCCGGTTTGCAAGCGCTCCCGGCCACTGTTACCAGCAGGCGGGCACAATGCTCCTAAGCCCGGAAGAAAAGCGCTTCAGGGTGGTGCTCTCTCTGGGCCCTTGCCCCTGAGCCTGGGGGCAAGGCAGGGTGTCCACACTCCCAGGCCAAGGCAGAACCACATGCACACGTCTGACCTGCCCCCTGCACCGGCAGAGAGCTCGGGGGAGCCAGAGTCTGTCAGGCAGCTGCTGGGCTGGCCGCCTGTGTGGGAAGTGGCAGAGCCGACCTAGGGGCAAGTTGGGCCTCTTGCTCTCCCTGCTGCCCTGAGGCTGCTGGGCCAAAGAGGTCTTGGGCATCCAGCCCCTTGCTGGTCCCTTCCCTCTGACGAGGCCCTCTGAGCTCCAGCACCTTGCAGTGTGGAGACAGCCCCTGCCAGCAACCTCCTCTCCAAGGAGGCCTCAACCGAGGCCTAGGCCCAGGGGAAAGGCACCAGCGGGGATGAGCCTGGGGAGGCGCCCGGGCATGTCTGGACCCAGTCCCCGCAGCCTGCCCCTTGGTGGGGCAGTACCCCCGGAGGCCAGGAAGGTCTGGGCAAGGCTGGCCAGGGGCAGGGGCCCTGCTGGGTCCTGCCCCTGGCCTGTGGGGCCTCTGAGCACAACCGGCCCTCTCCCACTGGAAGAAATCCCCGGCTGCCTCCAAAGGCCAGTTTGCCAACACTCCTGCCCGCTCTTCCCGCCAGGCACGCACAATGCTCCCAAGCCCGGGAGAAAAGCGCTTCGGGGTGGTGGTCTCTCCGGGCCCTTGCCCCTGAGCCTGGGGGCCAGGCAGGGGATCCACAGTCCCAGGCCAAGGCACAACAACATGCACACGTCTGTTCCTGCCCCCTCCACCGGCAGAGAGCTGGGGGGAGCCAGAGTCTGTCAGGCAGCTGCTGGACTGGCCGCCTGTGTGGGAAGGGGCAGAGCCGACCTAGGGGCAAGTTGGGCCTCTTGCTCTCCCTGCTGCCCTGAGGCTGCTGGGCCAAAGAGGTCTTGGGCATCCAGCCCCTTGCTGGTCCCTTCCCTCTGACGAGGCCCTCTGAGCTCCAGCACCTTGCAGTGTGGAGACAGCCCCTGCCAGCAACCTCCTCTCCAAGGAGGCCTCAACCTAGGCCTAGGCCCAGGGGAAAGGCACCAGCGGGGATGAGCCAGTGGAGGCGCACGGGCATATCAGGACCCAGTCCCCGCAGCCTGCCCCTTGGTGGGGCAGTACCCCCGGAGGCCAGGAAGGTCTGGGCAAGGCTGGCCAGGGGCAGGTTCCCTGCTGGGTCCTGCCCCTGGGCTGTGGGGCCTCTGAGCACAACCGGCCCTCTCCCACTGGAAGACCTCCCCGGCTGCCTCCAAAGGCGGGTTTGCCAACACTCCCGCCCGCTGTTCCCGCCAGGCACGCACAACGCTCCCAAGGCCAGGAGAAAAGCGCTTCGGGGTGTTGCTCTCTCCGGGCCCTTGCCCCTGAGCCTGGGGTCCAGGCAGTGGGTCCACACTCCCAGACCAAGGCAGAACCACATGCACACGTCTGTTCCTGACCCCTGCACCGGCAGAGAGCTCGGGGGAGCCAGAGTCTGTCAGGCAGCTGCTGGATTGGCTGCCTGTGTGGGAAGGGGCAGAGCCGACCTAGGGGCAAGTTGGGCCTCTTGCTCTCCCTGCTGCCCTGAGGCTGCTGGGCCAAAGAGGTCTTGGGCATCCAGCCCCTTGCTGGTCCCTTCCCTCTGACGAGGCCCTCTGAGCTCCAGCACCTTGCAGTGTGGAGACAGCCCCTGCCAGCAACCTCCTCTCCAAGGAGGCATCAACCGAGGCCTATGCCCAGGGGAAAGGCACCAGCGGGGATGAGCCTGGGGAGGCGCCCAGGCATGTCTGGACCCAGTCCCCGCAGCCTGCCCCTTGGTGGGGCAGTACCCCCGGAGGCCAGGAAGGTCTGGGCAAGGCTGGCCAGGGGCAGGGGCCCTGCTGGGTCCTGCCCCTGGCCTGTGGGGCCTCTGAGCACAACCGGCCCTCTCCCACTGGAAGAACTCCCCGGCTGACTCCAAAGGCCAGTTTGCCAACACTCCCGCCCGCTGTTCCCGCCAGGCACGCACAATGCTCCCAAGCCCGGGAGAAAAGCACTTCGGGGTGGTGCTCTCCTCGGGCCCTTGCCCCTGAGCCTGGGGGCCAGGCAGTTGGTCCACACTCCCAGACCAAGGCAGAACCACATGCACACGTCTGTTCCTGACCCCTGCACCGGCAGAGAGCTCGGGGGAGCCAGAGTCTGTCAGGCAGCTGCTGGGCTGGCCGCCTGTGTGGGAAGGGGCAGAGCCGACCTAGGGGCAAGTTGGGCCTCTTGCTCTCCCTGCTGCCCTGAGGCTGCTGGGCCAAAGAGGTCTTGGGCATCCAGCCCCTTGCTGGTCCCTTCCCTCTGACGAGGCCCTCTGAGCTCTAGCACCTTGCAGTGTGGAGACAGCCCCTGCCAGCAACATCCTCTCCAAGGAGGCCTCAACCGAGGCCTAGGCCCAGGGGAAAGGCACCAGCGGGGATGAGCCTGGGGAGGCGCCCGGGCATGTCTGGACCCAGTCCCCGCAGCCTGCCCCTTGGTGGGGCAGTACCCCCGGAGGCCAGGAAGATCTGGGCAAGGCTGGCCAGGGGCAGGGGCCCTGCTGGGTCCTCCCCATGGCCTGTGGGGCCTCTGAGCACAACCGGCCCTCTCCCACTGGAAGACCTCCCCGGCTGCCTCCAAAGGCCAGTTTGCCAACACTCCTGCCCGCTCTTCTCGCCAGGCACGCACAATGCTCCCAAGCCCGGGAGAAAAGCGCTTCGGGGTGGTGCTCTCTCCGGGCCCTTGCCCCTGAGCCTGTGGGCAAGGCAGGGGTAACACACTCCCAGACCAAGGCAGAAACACATGCACACGTCTGGTCCTGTCCCCTGCACCGGCAGAGAGCTCGGGGGAGCCAGAGTCTCTCAGGCAGGTGCTGGGCTGGCCTCCTGTGTGGGAAGGGGCAGAGCCGACCTAGGGGCAAGTTGGGCCTCTTGCTCTCCCTGCTGCCCTGAGGCTGCAGGGCCAAAGACGTCTTGGGCATCCAGCCCCTTACTGGTCCCTTCCCTCTGACGAGGCCCTCTGAGCTCCAGCACCTTGCAGTGTGGAGACAGCCCCTGCCAGCAATCTCCTCTCCAAGGAGGCCTCAACCGAGGCCTAGGCCCAGGGGAAAGGCACCAGCGGGGTTGAGCCAGGGGAGGCGCCCGGGCATGTCTGGACCCTGTCCCCGCAGCCTGCCCCTTGGTGGGGCAGTACCCCCGGAGGCCAGTAAGGTCTGGGCAAGGCTGGCCAGGTGCAGGGGCCCTGCTGGGTCCTGCCCCTGGCCTGTGGGGCCTCTGAGCACAACCGGCCCTCTCCCACTGGAAGACCTCCCCGGCTGCCTCCAAAGTCCTGTTTGCAAGCACTCCCGCCCACTGTTCCCGCCAGGCGTGCACAATGCTCCCAAGCCCGGGAGAAAAGCGCTTCGGGGTGGTGGTCTCTCCGGGCCCTTGCCCCTGAGCCTGGGGGCCAGGCAGGGGATCCACAGTCCCAGGCCAAGGCACAACAACATGCACACATCTGTTCCTGCCCCCTCCACCGGCAGAGAGCTGGGGGGAGCCAGAGTCTGTCAGGCAGCTGCTGGGCTGGCCGCCTGTGTGGGAAGGGGCAGAGCCGACCTAGGGGCAAGTTGGGCCTCTTGCTCTCCCTGCTGCCCTGAGGCTGCTGGGCCAAAGAGGTCTTGGGCATCCAGCCCCTTGCTGGTCCCTTCCCTCTGACGAGGCCCTCTGAGCTCCAGCACCTTGCAGTGTGGAGACAGCCCCTGCCAGCAACCTCCTCTCCAAGGAGGCCTCAACCGAGGCCTAGGCCCAGGGGAAAGGCACCAGCGGGGATGAGCCTGGGGAGGCGCCCGGGCATGTCTGGACCCAGTCCCCGCAGCCTGCCCCTTGGTGGGGCAGTACCCCCGGAGGCCAGGAAGGTCTGGGCAAGGCTGGCCAGGGGCAGGGTCCCTGCTGGGTCCTGCCCCTGGCCTGTGGGGCCTCTGAGCACAACCGGCCCTCTCCCACTGGAAGACCTCCCCGGCTGCCTCCAAAGGCGGGTTTGCCAACACTCCCGCCCGCTGTTCCGCCAGGCACGCACAACGCTCCCAAGGCCAGGAGAAAAGCGCTTCGGGGTGGTGCTCTCTCCGGGCCCTTGCCCCTGAGCCAGGGGGCAAGGCAGGGGGAACACACTCCCAGGCCAAGGCAGAACCACATGCCCACGTCTGTTCCTGTCCCCTGCACCGGCAGAGAGCTTGGGGGAGCCAGAGTCTGTCAGGCAGCTGCTGAGTTGGCCGCCTGTGTGGGAAGGGGCAAAGCCGCCCTAGGGGCAAGTTGGGCCTCTTGCTCTCCCTGCTGCCCTGAGGCTGCTGGGCCAAAGAGGTCCTGGGCATCCAGCCCCTTGCTGGTCCCTTCCCTCTGACGAGGCCCTCTGAGCTCCAGCACCTTGCAGTGTGGAGACAGCCCCTGCCAGCAACCTCCTCTCCAAGGAGGCCTCAACCGAGGCCTATGCCCAGGGGAAAGGCACCAGCGGGGATGAGCCTGGGGAGGCGCCCGGGCATGTCTGGACCCAGGCCCCGCAGCCTGCCCCTTGGTGGGGCAGTACCCCCGGAGGCCAGGAAGGTCTGGGCAATGCTGGCCAGGGGCAGAGGCCCTGCTGCGTCCTGCCCCTGGCCTGTGGGGCCTCTGAGCACAACCGGCCCTCTCCCACTGGAAGACCTCCCCGGCTGCCTCCAAAGGCCGGTTTGCAAGCGCTCCCGCCCACTGTTCCCAGCAGGCGTGCACAATGCTCCCAAGCCCGGGAGAAAAGCGCTTCAGGGTGGTGCTCTCTCCGGGCCCTTGCCCCTGAGCCTGGGGCAAGGCAGGGTGTCCACACTCCCAGGACAAGGCAGAATCACATGCACACGTCTGATCTGCCCCCTGCACCGGCAGAGAGCTTGGGGGAGCCAGAGTCTGTCAGGCAGCTGCTGGGCTGGCCTCCTGTGTGGGAAGGGGCAGAGCCGACCTAGGGGCAAGTTGGGCCTCTTGCTCTCCCTGCTGCACTGAGGCTGCTGGGCCAAAGAGGTCTTGGGCATCCAGCCCCTTGCTGGTCCCTTCCCTCTGACGAGGCCCTCTGAGCTCCAGCACCTTGCAGTGTGGAGACAGCCCCTGCCAGCAACCTCCTCTCCAAGGAGGCCTCAACTGAGGCCTAGGCCCAGGGGAAAGGCACCAGCGGGGATGAGCCTGGGGAGGTGCCCGGCCATGTCTGGACCCAGTCCCCGCAGCCTGCCCCTTGGTGGGGCAGTACCCCCGGAGGCCAGGAGGGTCTGGGCAAGGCTGCCAGGGGCAGGGACACTGCTGGGTCCTGCCCCTGGCCTGTGGGGCGTCTGAGCACAACCGGCACTCTCCCGCTGGAAGACCTCCCCGGCTGCCTCCAACGGCCGGTTTGCAAGCACTCCCGCCCGCTGTTCCCGCCAGGCACGCACAATGCTCCCAAGCCCGGGAGAAAAGCGCTTCGGGGTGGTGCTCTCTCCGGGCCCTTGACCCTGAGCCTGGGGGACAGGCAGGGGGAACACACTCCCAGGCCAAGGCAGAACGACATGCACACGTCTGTTCCTGCCCCCTACACCGGCAGAGAGTTCGGGGGAGCCAGAGACTGCCAGGCTGCTGCTGGGCTGGCTGCCTGTGTGGGACGGGGTAGAGCCGACCTAGGGGCAAGTTGGGCCTCTTGCTCTCCCTGCTGCCCTGAGGCTGCTGGGTCAAAGAGGTCTTGGGCATCCAGCCCTTTGCTGGTCCTTTCCCTCTGACGAGGCCCTCTGAGCTCCAGCACCTTGCAGTGTGCAGACAGCCCCTGCCGGCAACCTCCTCTCCAAGGAGGCCTCAACCGAGGCCTAGGACCAGGGGAAAGGCACCAGCGGGGATGAGCCTGGGGAGGCGCCCGGGCATGTCTGGACCCAGGCCCCGCAGCCTGCCCCTTGGTGGGGTAGTACCCCCGGAGACCAGGAAGGTCTGGGCAAGGCTGCCAGAGGCAGGGACACTGCTGGGTCCTGCCCCTGGCCTGTGGGGCCTCTGAGAACAACTGGCACTCTCCCGCTGGAAGACCTCCCCGGCTGCCTCCAAAGGCTGGTTTGCAAGCACTCAATCCCGCTGTTCCCGCCAGGCACGCACAATGCTCCCAAGCCCGGGAGAAAAGCATTTTGGGGTGGTGCTCACTCCGGGCTTTGGAAGACCTCCCCGGCTGCCTCCAAGGCCGGTTTGCAAGCACTTCTGCCTGCTGTTCCCGCCACCCGCGCACAATGCTCCCAAGCCCGGGAGAAAAGCGTTTCGGGGTGGTGTTCTCTCTGGACCCAAGAAAGACCTCCCGGACTGCCCCCAAATGCCGGTTTGCAAGCACTCCCACTCACTGTTCCCGCCATCCGTGCAAATGCTCCAAGCCCAGGAGAAAAGCCCTTCAGGGTGGTGCTCTCTCCCGGCCCTTGGAAGACCTCCCCGGCTGCCTCCAAAGGCTGGATTTCAAGTACTCCCTCCCGCTGTCCCGCCAGCCGCACACAATGCTCCCAATCACGGGAGAAAAGCGCTTCGGGGTGGTGCTCTCTACGGGCCCTTGGAAGACCTCCCCGTTTGTCTCCAAAGGCCGGTTTGCAAGCACTCATGCCCGCTGTTCCCGCCAGCCGCGCACAATGCTCCCAAGACTAGGAGAAAAGCGCTTCGGGGTGGTGCTCTCTCCCGGCCCTTGGAAGACCTCCCCGGCTGCCTCCAAAGGCCGGTTTGCAAGCACTCAATCCCGCTGTTCCCGCCAGCCGCGCACAATGCTCCCAAGCCCGGGAGAAAAGCGCTTCGGGGTGGTGCTCTCTCCCGGCCCTTGGAAGACCTCCCCGGCTGCCTCCAAAGGCTGGTTTTCAAGAACTCCCTCCCGCTGACCCGCCAGCCGCACACAATGCTCCCAAGCCCGGGAGAAAAGCATTTTGAGGTGGTCTCTCTCCGGGCCCTTGGAAGACTCCCCGGCTGCCTCTAAAGGCCGGTTTGCAAGCACTCATGTCCTCTGTTCCCGACAGCCGCGAACAATGCTCCCAATTCCGTGAGAAAAGTGCTTCGGGATGGTGCTCTCTCCGGGCCCTTGGAAGACCTCCCAAGCTGCCTCCAAAGGCCGGTTTGCAAGCACTCCCGCCCGCTGTTCCCGCCAGCCTCGCACAATGCTCCCAAGCCCGGGAGAAAAGCGCTTCGGGGTGGTGTTCTCTCCGTGCCAATGGAGGACCTCCCTGGCTGCCCCCAAAGGCCGGTTTGCAAGCACTCCCACTCGCTGTTCCCGCCAGCCACGCACAATCCTCCAAAACCCCGGAGAAAAGCGCTTCGGGGTGGTGTTCTCTCCGTGCCCATGGAAGACCTCCCAGGGTGCCCCCAAAGGCCGGTTTGGAAGCACTCCCACTCGCTGTTCCCGCCATCCGCGCACAATGCTCCCAAGCCCGGGAGAAAAGCATTTTGGGGTGGTGCTCACACCGGGCCCTGGAAGACCTCCCCGGCTGCCTCCAAAGGACGGTTTTCAAGCACTCCTGCCTGCTGTTCCCGCCACCCGCGCACAGTGCTCCCAAGCCTGGGAGAAAAGCGCTTCGGGGTGGTGCTCTCTACAGGCCCTTGGAAGACCTCCCCGGCTGCCTCCAAAGGCCGGTTTGCAAGGACTCCTTCCTGCTGTTCCCGCCATCCGCGCACAATGCTCCCAAGCCCGGGAGAAAAGCATTTTGGGGTGGTGCTCACACCGGGCCCTGGAAGACCTCCCCGGCTGCCTCCAAAGGACGGTTTTCAAGCACTCCTGCCTGCTGTTCCCGCCACCCGCGCAGAATGCTCCCAAGCGCGGGAGAAAAGCGCTTCGGGGTGGTGCTCTCTACATGCACTTGGAAGACCTCCCCGGCTGCCTCCAAAGGCCGGTTTGCAAGGACTCCTTCCTGCTGTTCCCGCCAGCCACGCACAATGCTCCCAAGCCCGGGAGAAAAGCATTTTGGGGTGGTGCTCACTCCGGGCCCTTGGAAGACCTCCCCGGCTGCTTCCAATGGCCAGTTTGCAAGCACTGCTGCCTGCTGTTCCCGCCACCTGCGCACAATGCTCCCAAGCCCGGGAGAAAAGCGCTTCGGGGTGGTGCTCTCTACAGGCCCTTGGAAGACCTCCCCGGCTGCCTCAAAAGGCCGGTTTGCAAGGACTCCTTCCTGCTGTTCCCGCCAGCCACGCACAATGCTCCCAAGCCTGGGAGAGAAGCATTTTGGGGTGGTGCTCTCTACAGGCCCTTGGAAGACCTCCCCGGCTGCCTCCAGTGGCCAGTTTGCAAGCACTCATGCCCGCTGTTCCCACCAGCCGCGCACAATGCTCCCAAGCCCGGGAGAAAAGCTTTTTGGGGTGGTGCTCACACCGGGCCCTGGAAGACCTCCCCGGCTGCCTGCAAAGGCCGGTTTTCAAGCACTCCTGCCTGCTGTTCCTGCCACCCGCGCACAATACTCCCAAGCCCGGGAGAAAAGCGCTTCGGGGTGGTGCTCTCTACAGGCCCTTGGAAGACCTCCCCCGCTGCCTCCAAAGGCCGGTTTGCAAGGACTCCTTCCTGCTGTTCCCGCCAGCCACGCACAATGCTCCCAAGCCCGGGAGAAAAGTGCTTCGGGGTGGTGATCTCTCCGGGCCCTTGGAAGTCGTCCCCGGCTGCCTCCAAAGGCCGGTTTGCAAGCACTCATGCCCGTTGTTCCCACCAGCCGCGCACAATGCTCCCAAGCCCGGGAGAAAAGCATTTTGGGGTGGTGCTCACTCCGGGCCCTTGGAAGACCTCCCCGGCTGCCTCCAAAGGCTAGTTTGCAAGCAGTCCTGCCTGCTGTTCCCGCCAGCCACGCACAATGCTCCCAAGCCCGGGAGAAAAGCGCTTCGGGGTGGTGCTCTCTCTGGGCCCTTGGAAGACGTCCCCGGCTGCCTCCAAAGGCCGGTTTGCAAGCACTCATGCCCGTTGTTCCCACCAGCCGCGCACAATGCTCCCAAGCCCGGGAGAAAAGCATTTTGGGGTGGTGCTCACTCCGGGCCCTTGGAAGACCTCCCCGGCTGCCTCCAAAGGCCAGTTTGCAAGCAGTCCTGCCTGCTGTTCCCGCCAGCCGCGCACAATGTTCCCAAGCCCGGGAGAAAAGCGCTTCGGGGTGGTGCTCTCTCCGGGCACTTTCAAGACCTCCCCGGCTGCCTCCAAAGGCCGGTTTGTAAGTACTCATTCCCGCTGCTTCCGCCAGCCACGCACAATGCTCCCAAGCCCGGGAGAAAAGCATTTTGGGGTGGTGCTCTCTCCGGGCCCTTGGAAGACCTCCCGGGCTGCCTCCAAAGGCAGGTTTGCAAGCATTCATGTCCGTTGTTCCCGACGGCCGCGCACAATGCTCCCAAGCCCGAGAGAAAAGCATTTTGGGGTGGTGATCAGTCCGGCCCTTGGAAGACCTCCCCGGCTGCCTCCAAAGGACAGTTTGCAAGCACTCATGCCCGCTGTTCCCGCCAGCCGCGCACAATGCTCCCAAGACCGTGAGAAAAGCGCTTCGGGGTGGTGTTCTCTCAGGGACCATGGAGGACCTCCCCGGCTGCCCCCAAAGGCCGGTTTGCAAGCATTCCCACTCGCTGTTCCCGCCAGGCACACACAATGTTCCAAAACCCCGGAGAAAAGCGCTTTGGGGTGGTGGTCTCTCCGGGCCCCTGCCCCTGAGCCTGGGGGCCAGGCAGGGGATCCACAGTCCCAGGCCAAGGCAGAACCACATGCACACGTCTGTTCCTGCCCCCTCCACCGGCAGAGAGCTGGGGGGAGCCAGAGTCTGTCAGGCAGCTGCTGGGCTGGCCGCCTGTGTGGGAAGGGGCAGAGCCGACCTAGGGGCAAGTTGGGCCTCTTGCTCTCCCTGCTGCCCTGAGGCTGCTGGGCCAAAGAGGTCTTGGGCATCCAGCCCCTTGCTGGTCCCTTCCCTCTGACGAGGCCCTCTGAGCTCCAGCACCTTGCAGTGTGGAGACAGCCCCTGCCAGCAACATCCTCTCCAAGGAGGCCTCAACCGAGGCCTAGGCCCAGGGGAAAGGCACCAGCGGGGATGAGCCAGTGGAGGCGCCCGGGCATGTCTGGACCCAGTCCCCGCAGCCTGCCCCTTGGTGGGGCAGTACCCCGGAGGCCAGGAAGATCTGGGCAAGGCTGGCCAGGGGCAGGGGCCCTGCTGGGTCCTCCCCATGGCCTGTGGGGCCTCTGAGCACAACCGGCCCTCTCCCACTGGAAGACCTCCCCGGCTGCCTCCAAAGGCCGGTTTGCAAGCACTCCCGCCCACTGTTCCCGCCAGGCGCGCACAATGCTCCCAAGCCCGGGAGAAAAGCGCTTCGGGGTGGTGCTCTCTCCGGGCCCTTGCCCCTGAGCCTGTGGGCAAGGCAGGGGGATCACACTCCCAGACCAAGGCAGAAACACATGCACACGTCTGTTCCTGTCCCCTGCACCGGCAGAGAGCTCGGGGGAGCCAGAGTCTCTCAGGCAGGTGCTGGGCTGGCCGCCTGTGTGGGAAGGGGCCGAGCCGACCTAGGGGCAATTGGGCCTCTTGCTCTCCCTGCTGCCCTGAGGCTGCAGGGCCAAAGACGTCTTGGGCATCCAGCCCCTTACTGGTCCCTTCCCTCTGACGAGGCCCTCTGAGCTCCAGCACCTTGCAGTGTGGAGACAGCCCCTGCCAGCAATCTCCTCTCCAAGGAGGCCTCAACCGAGGCCTAGGCCCAGGGGAAAGGCACCAGCGGGGTTGAGCCAGGGGAGGCGCCCGGGCATGTCTGGACCCTGTCCCCGCAGCCTGCCCCTTGGTGGGGCAGTACCCCCGGAGGCCAGGAAGGTCTGGGCAAGGCTGGCCAGGGGCAGGGGCCCTGCTGGGTCCTGCCCCTGGCCTGTGGGGCCTCTGAGCACAACCGGCCCTCTCCCACTGGAAGACCTCCCCGGCTGCCTCCAAAGGCCGGTTTGCAAGCACTCCCGCCCACTGTTCCCGCCAGGCGCGCACAATGCTCCCAAGCCCGGGAGAAAAGCGCTTCGGGGTGGTGGTCTATCCGGGCCCTTGCCCCTGAGCCTGGGGGCCAGGCAGGGGGTCCACAGTCCCAGGCCAAGGCACAACAACATGCACACGTCTGTTCCTGCCCCCTCCACCGGCAGAGAGCTGGGGGGAGCCAGAGTCTGTCAGGCAGCTGCTGGGCTGGCCGCCTGTGTGGGAAGGGGCAGAGCCGACCTAGGGGCAAGTTGGGCCTCTTGCTCTCCCTGCTGCCCTGAGGCTGCTGTGCCAAAGAGGTCTTGGGCATCCAGCCCCTTGCTGGTCCCTTCCCTCTGACGAGGCCCTCTGAGCTCCAGCACCTTGCAGTGTGGAGACAGACCCTGCCAGCAACCTCCTCTCCAAGGAGGCCTCAACCGAGGCCTAGGCCCAGGGGAAAGGCACCAGCGGGGATGAGCCAGTGGAGGCGCACGGGCATATCAGGACCCAGTCCCCGCAGCCTGCCCCTTGGTGGGGCAGTACCCCCGGAGGCCAGGAAGGTCTGGGCAAGGCTGGCCAGGGGCAGGGTCCCTGCTGGGTCCTGCCCCTGGCCTGTGGGGCCTCTGAGCACAACCGGCCCTCTCCCACCGGAAGACCTCCCCGGCGCCTTCAAAGGCGGGTTTGCCAACACTCCCGCCCGCTGTTCCCGCCAGGCACGCACAACGCTCCCAAGGCCAGGAGAAAAGCGCTTCGGGGTGTTGCTCTCTCCGGGCCCTTGCCCCTGAGCCTGGGGTCCAGGCAGTGGGTCCACACTCCCAGACCAAGGCAGAACCACATGCACACGTCTGTTCCTGACCCCTGAACCGGCAGAGAGCTCGGGGGAGCCAGAGTCTATCAGGCAGCTGCTGGGTTGGCTGCCTGTGTGGGAAGGGGCAGAGCCGACCTAGGGGCAAGTTGGGCCTCTTGCTCTCCCTTCTGCCCTGAGGCTGCTGGGCCAAAGAGGTCTTGGGCATCCAGCCCCTTGCTGGTCCCTTCCCTCTGACGAGGCCCTCTGAGCTCCAGCACCTTGCAGTGTGGAGACAGCCCCTGCCAGCAACCTCCTCTCCAAGGAGGCATCAACCGAGGCCTATGCCCAGGGGAAAGGCACCAGCGGGGATGAGCCTGGGGAGGCGCCCGGGCATGTCTGGACCCAGTCCCCGCAGCCTTCCCCTTGGTGGGGCAGTACCCCCGGAGGCCAGGAAGGTCTGGGCAAGGCTGGCCAGGGGCAGGGGACCTGCTGGGTCCTGCCCCTGGCCTGTGAGGCCTCTGAGCACAACCGGCCCTCTCCCACTGGAAGACCTCCACGGCTGCCTCCAAAGTCCTGTTTGCAAACACTCCCGCCCGCTGTTCACGCCAGGCTCGCACAATGCTCCCAAGCCCGGGAGAAAAGCGCTTCGGGGTTGTGCTCTCTCCGGGCCCTTGCCCCTAAGCCTGCGGGCCAGGCAGGGGGAACACACTCCCAGGCCAAGACAGAACGACATGAACACGTCTGTTCCTGCCCCCTACACCGGCAGAGAGCTCGGGGGAGCCAGAGTCTCTCAGGCAGGTGCTGGGCTGGCCGCCTGTGTGGGAAGGGGCAGAGCCGACCTAGGGGCAAGTTGGGCCTCTTGCTCTCCCTGCTGCCCTGAGGCTGCTGGGCCAAAGACGTCTTGGGCATCCAGCCCTTTGCTGGTCCCTTCCCTCTGACGAGGCCCTCTGAGCTCCAGCACCTTGCAGTGTGGAGACAGCACCTGCCAGCAATCTCCTCTCCAAGGAGGCCTCAACCGAGGCCTAGGCCCAGGGGAAAGGCACCAGCGGGGATGAGCCTGGGGAGGCGCCCGGGCATGTCTGGACCCAGTCCCCGCAGCCTGCCCCTTGGTGGGGCAGTACCCCTGGAGGCCAGGAAGGTCTGGGCAAGGCTGACCAGGGGCAGGGGACCTGCTGGGTCCTGCCCCTGGCCTGTGGGGCCTCTGAGCACAACCGGCCCTCTCCCACTGGAAGACCTCCCCGGCTGCCTCCAAAGGCCGTTTTGAACGCACTCCCGCCCACTGTTCCCACCAAGCGCGCACAATGCTCCCAAGCCCGGGAGAAAAGCGCTTCGGGGTGGTGCTCTCTCCGGGCCCTTGCCCCTGAGCCTGGGGGACAGGCAGGGGGAACACACTCCCAGGCCAAGGCAGAACGACATGCACACGTCTGTTCCTGCCCCCTACACCGGCAGAGAGTTCGGGGGAGCCAGAGACTGCCAGGCTGCTGCTGGGCTGGCTGCCTGTGTGGGACGGGGTAGAGCCGACCTAGGGGCAAGTTGGGCCTCTTGCTCTCCCTGCTGCCCTGAGGCTGCTGGGTCAAAGAGGTCTTGGGCATCCAGCCCTTTGCTGGTCCTTTCCCTCTGACGAGGCCCTCTGAGCTCCAGCACCTTGCAGTGTGCAGACAGCCCCTGCCGGCAACCTCCTCTCCAAGGAGGCCTCAACCGAGGCCTAGGCCCAGGGGAAAGGCACCAGCGGGGATGAGCCTGGGGAGGCGCCCGGGCATGTCTGGACCCAGGCCCCGCAGCCTGCCCCTTGGTGGGGTAGTACCCCCGGAGGCCAGGAAGGTCTGTGCAAGGCTGCCAGAGGCAGGGACACTGCTGGGTCCTGCCCCTGGCCTGTGCGGCCTCTGAGAACAACTGGCACTCTCCCGCTGGAAGACCTCCCCGGCTGCCTCCAAAGGCTGGTTTGCAAGCACTCAATCCCGCTGTTCACGCCAGCTGCGCACAATGCTCCCAAGCCCGGGAGAAAAGCATTTTGGGGTGGTGCTCACTCCGGCCCTTGGAAGACCTCCCCGGCTGCCTCCAAAGGCTGGATTTCAAGTACTCCCTCCCGCTGTCCCGCCAGCCGCACACAATGCTCCCAATCACGGGAGAAAAGCGCTTCGGGGTAGTGCTCTCTACGGGCCCTTGGAAGACCTCCCCGTTTGTCTCCAAAGGCCGGTTTGCAAGCACTCATGCCCGCTGTTCCCGCCAGCCGCGCACAATGCTCCCAAGCCTAGGAGAAAAGCGCTTCGGGGTGGTGCTCTCTCCCGGCCCTTGGAAGACCTCCCCGGCTGCCTCCAAAGGCCGGTTTGCAAGCACTCAATCCCGCTGTTCCCGCCAGCCGCGCACAATGCTCCCAAGCCCGGGAGAAAAGCGCTTCGGGGTGGTGCTCTCTCCCGGCCCTTGGAAGACCTCCCCGGCTGCCTCCAAAGGCTGGTTTTCAAGAACTCCCTCCCGCTGACCCGCCAGCCGCACACAATGCTCCCAAGCCCGGGAGAAAAGCATTTTGAGGTGGTCTCTCTCCGGGCCCTTGGAAGACTCCCCGGCTGCCTCTAAAGGCCGGTTTGCAAGCACTCATGTCCTCTGTTCCCGACAGCCGCGAACAATGCTCCCAATTCCGTGAGAAAAGTGCTTCGGGATGGTGCTCTCTCCGGGCCCTTGGAAGACCTCCCAAGCTGCCTCCAAAGGCCGGTTTGCAAGCACTCCCGCCCGCTGTTCCCGCCAGCCTCGCACAATGCTCCCAAGCCCGGGAGAAAAGCGCTTCGGGGTGGTGTTCTCTCCGTGCCAATGGAGGACCTCCCTGGCTGCCCCCAAAGGCCAGTTTGCAAGCACTCCCACTCGCTGTTCCCGCCAGCCACGCACAATCCTCCAAAACCCCGGAGAAAAGCGCTTCGGGGTGGTGTTCTCTCCGTGCCCATGGAAGACCTCCCGGGGTGCCCCCAAAGGCCGGTTTGGAAGCACTCCGACTCGCTGTTCCCGCCATCCGCGCACAATGCTCCCAAGCCCAGGAGAAAAGCATTTTGGGGTGGTGCTCACACCGGGCCCTGGAAGACCTCCCCGGCTGCCTCCAAAGGACGGTTTTCAAGCACTCCTGCCTGCTGTTCCCGCCACCCGCGCACAATGCTCCCAAGCCCGGGAGAAAAGCGCTTCGGGGTGGTGCTCTCTACAGGCCCTTGGAAGACCTCCCCGGCTGCCTCCAAAGGCCGGTTTGCAAGGACTCCTTCCTGCTGTTCCCGCCATCTGCGCACAATGCTCCCAAGTCCGGGAGAAAAGCATTTTGGGGTGGTGCTCACACCGGGCCCTGGAAGACCTCCCCGGCTGCCTCCAAAGGAAGGTTTTCAAGCACTCCTGCCTGCTGTTCCCGCCACCCGCGCAAAATGCTCCCAAGCCCGGGAGAAAAGCGCTTCGGGGTGGTGCTCTCTACAGGCCCTTGGAAGACCTCCCCGGCTGCCTCCAAAGGCCGGTTTGCAAGGACTCCTTCCTGCTGTTCCCGCCAGCCACGCACAATGCTCCCAAGCCCGGGAGAGAAGCATTTTGGGGTGGTGCTCTCTACAGGCCCTTGGAAGACCTCCCCGGCTGCCTCCAGTGGCCAGTTTGCAAGCACTCATGCCCGCTGTTCCCACCAGCCGCGCACAATGCTCCCAAGCCCGGGAGAAAAGCTTTTTGGGGTGGTGCTCACACCGGGCCCTGGAAGACCTCCCCGGCTGCCTGCAAAGGCCGGTTTTCAAGCACTCCTGCCTGCTGTTCCTGCCACCCGCGCACAATACTCCCAAGCCCGGGAGAAAAGCGCTTCGGGGTGGTGCTCTCTACAGGCCCTTGGAAGACCTCCCCCGCTGCCTCCAAAGGCCGGTTTGCAAGGACTCCTTCCTGCTGTTCCCGCCAGCCACGCACAATGCTCCCAAGCCCGGGAGAAAAGTGCTTCGGGGTGGTGATCTCTCCGGGCCCTTGGAAGTCGTCCCCGGCTGCCTCCAAAGGCCGGTTTGGAAGCACTCATGCCCGTTGTTCCCACCAGCCGCGCACAATGCTCCCAAGCCCGGGAGAAAAGCATTTTGGGGTGGTGCTCACTCCGGGCCCTTGGAAGACCTCCCCGGCTGCCTCCAAAGGCCAGTTTGCAAGCAGTCCTGCCTGCTGTTCCCGCCAGCCGCGCACAATGCTCCCAAGCCCGGGAGAAAAGCGCTTCGGGGTGGTGCTCTCTCCGGGCCCTTGGAAGACGTCCCCGGCTGCCTCCAAAGGCCGGTTTGCAAGCACTCATGCCCGTTGTTCCCACCAGCCGCGCACAATGCTCCCAAGCCCGGGAGAAAAGCATTTTGGGGTGGTGCTCACTCCGGGCCCTTGGAAGACCTCCCCGGCTGCCTCCAAAGGCCAGTTTGCAAGCAGTCCTGCCTGCTGTTCCCGCCAGCCGCGCACAATGTTCCCAAGCCCGGGAGAAAAGCGCTTCGGGGTGGTGCTCTCTCCGGGCACTTTCAAGACCTCCCCGGCTGACTCCAAAGGCCGGTTTGTAAGTACTCATTCCCGCTGCTTCCGCCAGCCACGCACAATGCTCCCAAGCCCGGGAGAAAAGCATTTTGGGGTGGTGCTCTCTCCGGGCCCTTGGAAGACCTCCCGGGCTGCCTCCAAAGGCCAGTTTGCAAGCATTCATGTCCGTTGTTCCCGACAGCCGCGCACAATGCTCCCAAGCCCGAGAGAAAAGCATTTTGGGGTGGTGATCAGTCCGGCCCTTGGAAGACCTCCCCGGCTGCCTCCAAAGGACAGTTTGCAAGCACTCATGCCCGCTGTTCCCGCCAGCCGCGCACAATGCTCCCAAGACCGTGAGAAAAGCGCTTCGGGGTGGTGTTCTCTCAGGGACCATGGAGGACCTCCCCGGCTGCCCCCAAAGGCCGGTTTGCAGGCATTCCCACTCGCTGTTCCCGCCAGGCACACACAATGTTCCAAAACCCCGGAGAAAAGCGCTTTGGGGTGGTGGTCTCTCCGGGCCCCTGCCCCTGAGCCTGGGGGCCAGGCAGGGGATCCACAGTCCCAGGCCAAGGCAGAACCACATGCACACGTCTGTTCCTGCCCCCTCCACCGGCAGAGAGCTGGGGGGAGCCAGAGTCTGTCAGGCAGCTGCTGGGCTGGCCGCCTGTGTGGGAAGGGGCAGAGCCGACCTAGGGGCAAGTTGGGCCTCTTGCTCTCCCTGCTGCCCTGAGGCTGCTGGGCCAAAGAGGTCTTGGGCATCCAGCCCCTTGCTGGTCCCTTCCCTCTGACGAGGCCCTCTGAGCTCCAGCACCTTGCAGTGTGGAGACAGCCCCTGCCAGCAACCTCCTCTCCAAGGAGGCCTCAACCGAGGCCTAGGCCCAGGGGAAAGGCACCAGCGGAGATGAGCCAGTGGAGGCGCACGGGCATGTCTGGACCCAGTCCCCGCAGCCTGGCCCTTGGTGGGGCAGTACCCCCGGAGGCCAGGAAGGTCTGGGCAAGGCTGCGAGGGGCAGGGGCCCTGCTGGGTCGTGCCCCTGGCCTGTGGGGCGTCTGAGCACAACCGGCACTCTCCCGCTGGAAGACCTCCCCGTCTGCCTCCAAAGGCCGGTTTGCAAGCACTCCCGCCCGCTGTTCCCGCCAGGCACGCACAATGCTCCCAAGCCCGGGAGAAAAGCGCTTCGGGGTGGTGCTCTCTCCGGGCCCTTGCCCCTGAGCCTGGGGGCCAGGCAGTTGGAACACACTCCCAGGCCTATGCAGAACGACATGCACACGTCTGTTCCTGCCCCCTACACCGGCAGAGAGCTCGGGGGAGCCAGAGACTCCCAGGCTGCTGCTGGGCTGGCTGCCTGTGTGGGACGGGGCAGAGCCGACCTAGGGGCAAGTTGGGCCTCTTGCTCTCCCTGCTGCCCTGAGGCTGCTGGGCCAAAGACGTCTTGGGCATCCAGCCCTTTGCTGGTCCCTTCCCTCTGACGAGGCCCACTGAGCTCCAGCACCTTGCAGTGTGGAGACAGCACCTGCCAGCAATCTCCTCTCCAAGGAGGCCTCAACCGAGGCCTAGGCCCAGGGGAAAAGCACCAGCGGGGATGAGCCTGGGGAGGCGCCCGGGCATGTCTGGACCCAGTCCCCGCAGCCTGCCCCTTGGTGGGGCAGTACCCCCGGAGGCCAGGAAGGTCTGGGAAAGGCTGGCCAGGGGCAGGGGACCTACTGGGTCCTGCCCCTGGCCTGTGGGGCCTCTGAGCACAACCGGCCCTCTCCCACTGGAAGACCTCCCCGGCTGCCTCCAAAGTCCTGTTTGCCAACACTCCCACCCGCTGTTCACGCCAGACTTGCACAATGCTCCCAAGCCCGGGAGAAAAGCGCTTCGGGGTGGTGCTCTCTCCGGGCCCTTGCCCCTGAGCCTGGGGGCAAGGCATGGGGAACACACTCCCAGGCCAAGGCAGAACCACATGCCCACGTCTGTTCCTGTCCCCTGCACCGGCAGAGAGCTTGGGGGAGCCAGAGTCTGTCAGGCAGCTGCTGGGTTGGCCGCCTGTGTGGGAAGGGGCAGAGCCGCCCTAGGGGCAAGTTGGGCCTCTTGCTCTCCCTGCTGCCCTGAGGCTGCTGTGCCAAAGACGTCTTGGGCATCCAGCCCCTTACTGGTCCCTTCCCTCTGACGAGGCCCTCTGAGCTCCAGCACCTTGCAGTGTGGAGACAGCCCCTGCCAGCAACCTCCTCTCCAAGGAGGCCTCAACCGAGGCCTAGGCCCAGGGGAAAGACACCAGCGGGGATGAGCCAGGGGAGGTGCCCGAGCATGTCTGGACCCAGTCCCCGCAGCCTGCCCCTTGGTGGGGCAGTACCCCCGGAGGCCAGGAAGGTCTGGGTAAGGCTGGCCAGGGGCAGGGGCCCTGCTGCGTCCTGCCCCTGGCCTGTGGGGCCTCTGAGCACAACCGGCCCTCTCCCACTGGAAGACCTCCCCGGCTGCCTCCAAAGGCCGGTTTGCAAGCGCTCCCGGCCACTGTTACCAGCAGGCGGGCACAATGCTCCTAAGCCCGGAAGAAAAGCGCTTCAGGGTGGTGCTCTCTCTGGGCCCTTGCCCCTGAGCCTGTGGGCAAGGCAGGGGGAACACACTCCCAGACCAAGGCAGAAACACATGCACACGTCTGTTCCTGTCCCCTGCACCGGCAGAGAGCTCGGGGGAGCCAGAGTCTCTCAGGCAGGTGCTGGGCTGGCCGCCTGTGTGGGAAGGGGCAGAGCCGACCTAGGGGCAAGTTGGGCCTCTTGCTCTCCCTGCTGCCCTGAGGCTGCAGGGCCAAAGACGTCTTGGGCATCCAGCCCCTTACTGGTCCCTTCCCTCTGACGAGGCCCTCTGAGCTCCAGCACCTTGCAGTGTGGAGACAGCCCCTGCCAGCAATCTCCTCTCCAAGGAGGCCTCAACCGAGGCCTAGGCCCAGGGGAAAGGCACCAGCGGGGTTGAGCCAGGGGAGGCGCCCGGGCATGTCTGGACCCTGTCCCCGCAGCCTGCCCCTTGGTGGGGCAGTACCCCCGGAGGCCAGGAAGGTCTGGGCAAGGCTGGCCAGGGGCAGGGGCCCTGCTGCGTCCTGCCCCTGGCCTGTGGGGCCTCTGAGCACAACCGGCCCTCTCCCACTGGAAGACCTCCCCGGCTGCCTCCAAAGGCCGGTTTGGAAGCACTCCCGCCCACTGTTCCCGCCAGGCGCGCACAATGCTCCCAAGCCCGGGAGAAAAGCGCTTCGGGGTGGTGGTCTCTCCGGGCCCTTGCCCCTGAGCCTGGGGGCCAGGCAGGGGATCCACAGTCCCAGGCCAAGGCACAACAACATGCACACGTCTGTTCCTGCCCCCTCCACTGGCAGAGAGCTGGGGGGAGACAGAGTCTGTCAGGCAGCTGCTGGGCTGGCCGCCTGTGTGGGAAGGGGCAGAGCCGACCTAGGGGCAAGTTGGGCCTCTTGCTCTCCCTGCTGCCCTGAGGCTGCTGGGCCAAAGAGGTCTTGAGCATCCAGCCCCTTGCTGGTCCCTTCCTTCTGACGAGGCCCTCTGAGCTCCAGCACCTTGCAGTGTGGAGACAGACCCTGCCAGCAACCTCCTCTCCAAGGAGGCCTCAACCGAGGCCTAGGCCCAGGGGAAAGGCACCAGCGGGGATGAGCCAGTGGAGGGGCCCGGGCATGTCTGGACCCAGTCCCCGCAGCCTGCCCCTTGGTGGGGCAGGACCCCCGGAGGCCAGGAAGGTCTGGGCAAGGCTGGCCAGGGGCAGGGTCCCTGCTGGGTCCTGCCCCTGGCCTGTGGGGCCTCTGAGCACAACCGGCCCTCTCCCACTGGAAGACCTCCCCGGCTGCCTTCAAAGGCGGGTTTGCCAACACTCCCGCCCGCTGTTCCCGCCAGGCACGCACAACGCTCCCAAGGCCAGGAGAAAAGCGCTTCGGGGTGTTGCTCTCTCCGGTCCCTTGCCCCTGAGCCTGGGGTCCAGGCAGTGGGTCCACACTCCCAAACCAAGGCAGAACCACATGCACACGTCTGTTCCTGACCCCTGAACCGGCAGAGAGCTCGGGGGAGCCAGAGTCTATCAGGCAGCTGCTGGGTTGGCTGCCTGTGTGGGAAGGGGCAGAGCCGACCTAGGGGCAAGTTGGGCCTCTTGCTCTCCCTGCTGCCCTGAGGCTGCTGGGCCAAAGAGGTCTTGGGCATCCAGCCCCTTGCTGGTCCCTTCCCGCTGACGAGGCCCTCTGAGCTCCAGCACCTTGCAGTGTGGAGACAGCCCCTGCCAGCAACCTCCTCTCCAAGGAGGCATCAACCGAGGCCTATGCCCAGGGGAAAGGCACCAGCGGGGATGAGCCTGGGGAGGCGCCCAGGCATGTCTGGACCCAGTCCCCGCAGCCTGCCCCTTGGTGGGGCAGTACCCCCGGAGGCCAGGAAGGTCTGGGCAAGGCTGGCCAGGGGCAGGGGACCTGCTGGGTCCTGCCCCTGGCTTGTGAGGCCTCTGAGCACAACCGGCCCTCTCCCACTGGAAGACCTCCACGGCTGCCTCCAAAGTCCTGTTTGCAAACACTCCCGCCCGCTGTTCACGCCAGGCTCGCACAATGCTCCCAAGCCCGGGAGAAAAGCGCTTCGGGGTGGTGCTCTCTCCGGGCCCTTGCCCCTGAGCCTGGGGGCAAGGCAGGGGGAACACACTCCCAGGCCAAGGCAGAACCACATGCCCACGTCTGTTCCTGTCCCCTGCACCGGCAGAGAGCTTGGGGGAGCCAGAGTCTGTCAGGCAGCTGTTGAGTTGGCCGCCTGTGTGGGAAGGGGCAGAGCCGCCCTAGGGGCAAGTTGGGCCTCTTGCTCTCCCTGCTGCCCTGAGGCTGCTGGGCCAAAGACGTCTTGGGCATCCAGCCCCTTACTGGTCCCTTCCCTCTGACGAGGCCCTCTGAGCTCCAGCACCTTGCAGTGTGGAGACAGCCCCTGCCAGCAACCTCCTCTCCAAGGAGGCCTCAACCGAGGCCTAGGCCCAGGGGAAAGGCACCAGCGGGGATGAGCCTGGGGAGGCGCCCGGGCATGTCTGGACACAGGCCCCGCAGCCTGCCCCTTGGTGGGGCAGTACCCCCGGAGGCCAGGAAGGTCTGGGCAAGGCTGGCCAGGGGCAGGGGCCCTGCTGGGTCCTGCCCCTGGCCTGTGGGGCCTCTGAGCACAACTGGCCCTCTCCCACTGGAAGACCTCCCCGGCTGCCTCCAAAGGCCGGTTTGCAAGCGCTCCCGCCCACTGTTCCCAGCAGGCGTGCACAATGCTCCCAAGCCCGGGAGAAAAGCGCTTCAGGGTGGTGCTCTCTCCGGGCCCTTGCCCCTGAGCCTGGGGGCAAGGCAGGGTGTCCACACTCCCAGGACAAGGCAGAACCACATGCACACGTCTGATCTGCCCCCTGCACCGGCAGAGAGCTCGGGGGAGCCAGAGTCTGTCAGGCAGCTGCTGGGCTGGCCGCCTGTGTGGGAAGGGGCAGAGCCGACCTAGGGGCAAGTTGGGCCTCTTGCTCTCCCTGCTGCCCTGAGGCTGCTGGGCCAAAGAGGTCTTGGGCATCCAGCCCCTTGCTGGTCCCTTCCCTCGGACGAGGCCCTCTGAGCTCCAGCACCTTGCAGTGTGGAGACAGCCCCTGCCAGCAACCTCCTCTCCAAGGAGTCCTCAACCGAGGCCTAGGCCCAGGGGAATGGCACCAGCGGGGATGAGCCTGGGGAGGCGCCCGGGCATGTCTGGACCCAGTCCCCGCAGCCTGCCCCTTGGTGGGGCAGTACCCCCGGAGGCCAGGAAGGTCTGGGCAAGGCTGCCAGGGGCAGGGACACTGCTGGGTCCTGCCCCTGGCCTGTGGGGCGTCTGAGCACAACCAGCACTCTCCCGCTGGAAGACTTCCCCGTCTGCCTCGAAAGGCCGGTTTGCAAGCACTCCCGCCCGCTGTTCCCGCCAGGCACGCACAATGCTCCCAAGCCCGGGAGAAAAGCGCTTCGGGGTGGTGCTCTCTCCGGGCCCTTGCCCCTGAGCCTGGGGGCCAGGCAGGGGGAACACACTCCCAGGCCAAGGCAGAACGACATGCACACGTCTGTTCCTGCCCCCTACACCGGCAGAGAGCTCGGGGGAGCCAGAGACTGCCAGGCTGCTGCTGGGCTGGCCGCCTGTGTGGGAAGGGGCAGAGCCGACCTAGGGGCAAGTTGGGCCTCTTGCTCTCCCTGCTGCCCTGAGGCTGCTGGGTCAAAGAGGTCTTGGGCATCCAGCCCTTTGCTGGTCCCTTCCCTCTGACGAGGCCCTCTGATCTCCAGCACCTTGCAGTGTGGAGACAGCCCCTGCCAGCAACCTCCTCTCCAAGGAGGCCTCAACCGAGGCCTAGGCCCAGGGGAAAGGCACCAGCGGGGATGAGCCTGGGGAGGCGCCCGGGCATGTCTGGACCCAGTCCCCGCAGCCTGCCCCTTGGTGGGGCAGTACCCCCGGAGGCCAGGAAGGTCTGGGCAAGGCTGGCCAGGGGCAGGGGCCCTGCTGGGTCCTGCCCCTGGCCTGTGGGGCCTCTGAGCACAACCGGCCCTCTCCCACTGGAAGAACTCCCCGGCTCCCTCCAAAGGCCAGTTTGCCAACACTCCCGCCCGCTGTTCCCGCCAGGCACGCACAATGCTCCCAAGCCCGGGAGAAAAGCGCTTCGGGGTGGTGCTCTCCTCGGGCCCTTGCCCCTGAGCCTGGGGTCCAGGCAGTTGTTCCACACTCCCAGACCAAGGCAGAACCACATGCACACGTCTGTTCCTGACCCCTGCACCGGCAGAGAGTTCGGGGGAGCCAGAGTCTGTCAGGCAGCTGCTGGGCTGGCCGCCTGTGTGGGAAGGGGCAGAGCCGACCTAGGGGCAAGTTGGGCCTCTTCCTCTCCCTGCTGCCCTGAGGCTGCTTGGCCAAAGAGGTCTTGGGCATCCAGCCCCTTGCTGGTCCCTTCCCTCTGACGAGGCCCTCTGAGCTCCAGCACCTTGCAGTGTGGAGACAGCCCCTGCCAGCAACATCCTCTCCAAGGAGGCCTCAACCGAGGCCTAGGCCCAGGGGAAAGGCACCAGCGGGGATGAGCCTGGGGACGCGCCCGGGCATGTCTGGACCCAGTCCCCGCAGCCTGCCCCTTGGTGGGGCAGTACCCCCGGAGGCCAGGAAGATCTGGGCAAGGCTGGCCAGGGGCAGGGGCCCTGCTGGGTCCTCCCCATGGCCTGTGGGGCCTCTGAGCACAACCGGCCCTCTCCCACTGGAAGACCTCCCCGGCTGCCTCCAAAGGCCGGTTTGCAAGCACTCCCGCCCACTGTTCCCGCCAGGCGCGCACAATGCTCCCAAGCCCGGGAGAAAAGCGCTTCGGGGTGGTGCTCTCTCCGGGCCCTTGCCCCTGAGCCTGTGGGCCAGGCAGGGGGAACACACTCCCAGACCAAGGCAGAAACACATGCACACGTCTGTTCCTGTCCCCTGCACCGGCAGAGAGCTCGGGGGAGCCAGAGTCTCTCAGGCAGGTGCTGGGCTGGCGCCTGTGTGGGAAGGGGCAGAGCCGACCTAGGGGCAAGTTGGGCCTCTTGCTCTCCCTGCTGCCCTGAGGCTGCAGGGCCAAAGACGTCTTGGGCATCCAGCCCCTTACTGGTCCCTTCCCTCTGACGAGGCCCTCTGAGCTCCAGCACCTTGCAGTGTGGAGACAGCCCCTGCCAGCAATCTCCTCTCCAAGGAGGCCTCAACCGAGGCCTAGGCCCAGGGGAAAGGCACCAGCGGGGTTGAGCCAGGGGAGGCGCCCGGGCATGTCTGGACCCTGTCCCCGCAGCCTGCCCCTTGGTGGGGCAGTACCCCCGGAGGCCAGGAAGGTCTGGGCAAGGCTGGCCAGGGGCAGGGGCCCTGCTGGGTCCTGCCCCTGGCCTGTGGGGCCTCTGAGCACAACCGGCCCTCTCCCACTGGAAGACCTCCCCGGCTGCCTCCAAAGGCCGGTTTGGAAGCACTCCCGCCCACTGTTCCCGCCAGGCGCGCACAATGCTCCCAAGCCCGGGAGAAAAGCGCTTCGGGGTGGTGGTCTCTCCGGGCCCTTGCCCCTGAGCCTGGGGGCCAGGCAGGGGATCCACAGTCCCAGGCCAAGGCACAACAACATGCACACGTCTGTTCCTGCCCCATGCACCGGCAGAGAGCTGGGGGGAGCCAGAGTCTGTCAGGCAGCTGCTGGGCTGGCCGCCTGTGTGGGAAGGGGCAGAGCCGACCTAGGGGCAAGTTGGGCCTCTTGCTCTCCCTGCTGCCCTGAGGCTGCTGGGCCAAAGAGGTCTTGGGCATCCAGCCCCTTGCTGGTCCCTTCCCTCTGACGAGGCCCTCTGAGCTCCAGCACCTTGCAGTGTTGAGACAGACCCTGCCAGCAACCTCCTCTCCAAGGAGGCCTCAACCGAGGCCTAGGCCCAGGGGAAAGGCACCAGCGGGGATGAGCCAGTGGAGGGGCCCGGGCATGTCTGGACCCAGTCCCCGCAGCCTGCCCCTTGGTGGGGCAGTACCCCCGGAGGCCAGGAAGGTCTGGGCAAGGCTGGCCAGGGGCAGGGTCCCTGCTGGGTCCTGCCCCTGGCCTGTGGGGCCTCTGAGCACAACCGGCCCTCTCCCACTGGAAGACCTCCCCGGCTGCCTTCAAAGGCGGGTTTGCCAACACTCCTGCCCGCTGTTCCCGCCAGGCACGCACAACGCTCCCAAGGCCAGGAGAAAAGCGCTTCGGGGTGTTGCTCTCTCCGGGCCCTTGCCCCTGAGCCTGGGGGCAAGGCAGGGTGTCCACACTCCCAGGACAAGGCAGAACCACATGCACACGTCTGATCTGCCCCCTGCACCGGCAGAGAGCTCGGGGGAGCCAGAGTCTGTCAGGCAGCTGCTGGGCTGGCCGCCTGTGTGGGAAGGGGCAGAGCCGACCTAGGGGCAAGTTGGGCCTCTTGCTCTCCCTGCTGCCCTGAGGCTGCTGGGCCAAAGAGGTCTTGGGCATCCAGCCCCTTGCTGGTCCCTTCCCTCTGACGAGGCCCTCTGAGCTCCAGCACCTTGCAGTGTGGAGACAGCCCCTGCCAGCAACCTCCTCTCCAAGGAGTCCTCAACCGAGGCCTAGGCCCAGGGGAAAGGCACCAGCGGGGATGAGCCTTGGGAGGCGCCCGGGCATGTCTGGACCCAGTCCCCGCAGCCTGCCCCTTGGTGGGGCAGTACCCCCGGAGGCCAGGAAGGTCTGGGCAAGGCTGCCAGGGGCAGGGACACTGCTGGGTCCTGCCCCTGGCCTGTGGGGCGTCTGAGCACAACCGGCACTCTCCCGCTGGAAGACCTCCCCATCTGCCTCGAAAGGCCGGTTTGCAAGCACTCCCGCCCGGTGTTCCCGCCAAGCACGCACAATGCTCCCAAGCCCGGGAGAAAAGCGCTTCGGGGTGGTGCTCTCCTCGGGCCCTTGCCCCTGAGCCTGGGGGCCAGGCAGGGGGAACACACTCCCAGGCCAAGGCAGAACGACATGCACACGTCTGTTCCTGCCCCCTACACCGGCAGAGAGCTCGGGGGAGCCAGAGACTGCCAGGCTGCTGCTGGGCTGGCCGCCTGTGTGGGACGGGGCAGAGCCGACCTAGGGGCAAGTTGGGCCTCTTGCTCTCCCTGCTGCCCTGAGGCTGCTGGGTCAAAGAGGTCTTGGGCATCCAGCCCTTTGCTGGTCCCTTCCCTGTGACGAGGCCCTCTGATCTCCAGCACCTTGCAGTGTGGAGACAGCCCCTGCCAGCAACCTCCTCTCCAAGGAGGCCTCAACCGAGGCCTAGGCCCAGGGGAAAGGCACCAGCGGGGATGAGCCTGGGGAGGCGCCCGGGGATGTCTGGACCCAGTCCCCGCAGCCTGCCCCTTGGTGGGGCAGTACCCCCGGAGGCCAGGAAGTTCTGGGCAAGGCTGGCCAGGGGCAGGGTCCCTGCTGGGTCCTGCCCCTGGCCTGTGGGGCCTCTGAGCACAACCGGCCCTCTCCCACTGGAAGACCTCCCCGGCTGCCTCCAAAGGCGGGTTTGCCAACACTCCCGCCCGCTGTTCCCGCCAGGCACGCACAACGCTCCCAAGCCCGGGAGAAAAGCGCTTCGGGGTGGTGCTCTCTCCGGGCCCTTGCCCCTGAGCCTGGGGTCCAGGCAGTGGGTCCACACTCCCAGACCAAGGCAGAACCACATGCACACGTCTGTTCCTGACCCCTGCACCGGCAGAGAGCTCGGGGGAGCCAGAGTCTGTCAGGCAGCTGCTGGGTTGGCTGCCTGTGTGGGAAGGGGCAGAGCCGACCTAGGGGCAAGTTGGGCCTCTTGCTCTCCCTGCTGCCCTGAGGCTGCTGGGCCAAAGAGGTCTTGGGCATCCAGCCCCTTGCTGGTCCCTTCCCGCTGACGAGGCCCTCTGAGCTCCAGCACCTTGCAGTGTGGAGACAGCCCCTGCCAGCAACCTCCTCTCCAAGGAGGCCTCAACCGAGGCCTAGGCCCAGGGGAAAGGCACCAGCGGGGATGAGCCTGGGGAGGCGCCCGGGCATCTCTGGACCCAGGCCCCGCAGCCTGCCCCTTAGTGGGGCAGTACCCCCGGAGGCCAGGAAGGTCTGGGCAAGGCTGGCCAGGGGCAGGGGCCCTGCTGCGTCCTGCCCCTGGCCTGTGGGGCCTCTGAGCACAACCGGCCCTCTCCCACTGGAAGACCTCCCCGGCTGCCTCCAAGGCCGGTTTGCAAGCGCTCCCGCCCACTGTTCCCAGCAGGCGTGCACAATGCTCCCAAGCCCGGGAGAAAAGCGCTTCAGGGTGGTGCTCTCTCCGGGCCCTTGCCCCTGAGCCTGGGGGCAAGGCAGGGTGTCCACACTCCCAGGCCAAGGCAGAACCACATGCACACGTCTGATCTGCCCCCTGCATCGGCAGAGAGCTTGGGGGAGCCAGAGTCTGTCAGGCAGCTGCTGGGCTGGCCGCCTGTGTGGGAAGGGGCAGAGCCGACCTAGGGGCAAGTTGGGCCTCTTGCTCTCCCTGCTGCCCTGAGGCTGCTGGGCCAAAGAGGTCTTGGGCATCCAGCCCCTTGCTGGTCCCTTCCCTCTGACGAGGCCCTCTGAGCTCCAGCACCTTTCAGTGTGGAGACAGCCCCTGCCAGCAACCTCCTCTCCAAGGAGGCCTCAACCGAGGCCTAGGCCCAGGGGAAAGGCACCAGCGGGGATGAGCCTGGGGAGGCGCCCGGGCATGTCTGGACCCAGTCCCCGCAGCCTGCCCCTTGGTGGGGCAGTACCCCCGGAGGCCAGGAAGGTCTGGGCAAGGCTGCCAGGGGCAGGGACACTGCTGGGTCCTGCCCCTGGCCTGTGGGGCGTCTGAGCACAACCGGCACTCTCCCGCTGGAAGACCTCCCCGTCTGCCTCGAAAGGCCGGTTTGCAAGCACTCCCGCCCGCTGTTCCCGCCAGGCACGCACAATGCTCCCAAGCCCGGGAGAAAAGCGCTTCGGGGTGGTGGTCTTTCCGGGCCCTTGCCCCTGAGCCTGGGGGCAAGGCATGGGGAACACACTCCCAGGCCAAGGCAGAACCACATGCCCACGTCTGTTCCTGTCCCCTGCACCGGCAGAGAGCTTGGGGGAGCCAGAGTCTGTCAGGCAGCTGCTGGGTTGGCCGCCTGTGTGGGAAGGGGCAGAGCCGCCCTAGGGGCAAGTTGGGCCTCTTGCTCTCCCTGCTGCCCTGAGGCTGCTGGGCCAAAGACGTCTTGGGCATCCAGCCCCTTACTGGTCCCTTCCCTCTGACGAGGCCCTCTGAGCTCCAGCACCTTGCAGTGTGGAGACAGCCCCTGCCAGCAACCTCCTCTCCAAGGAGGCCTCAACCGAGGCCTAGGCCCAGGGGAAAGGCACCAGCGGGGATGAGCCAGTGGAGGCGCCCGAGCATGTCTGGACCCAGTCCCCGCAGCCTGCCCCTTGGTGGGGCAGTACCCCCGGAGGCCAGGAAGGTCTGGGCAAGGCTGGCCAGGGGCAGGGGCCCTGCTGGGTCCTGCCCCTGGCCTGTGGGGCCTCTGAGCACAACCGGCCCTCTCCCACTGGAAGACCTCCCCGGCTGCCTCCAAAGGCCGTTTTGCACGCACTCCCGCCCACTGTTCCCACCAAGCGCGCACAATGCTCCCATCCCGGGAGAAAAGCGCTTCGGGGTGGTGCTCTCTCCGGGCCCTTGCCCCTGAGACTGGGGGCCAGGCAGGGGATCCACAGTCCCAGGCCAAGGCACAACAACATGCACACGTCTGTTCCTGCCCCCTCCACCGGCAGAGAGCTGGGGGGAGCCAGAGTCTGTCAGGCAGCTGCTGGGCTGGCCGCCTGTGTGGGAAGGGGCAGAGCCGACCTAGGGGCAAGTTGGGCCTCTTGCTCTCCCTGCTGCCCTGAGGCTGCTGGGCCAAAGAGGTCTTGGGCATCCAGCCCCTTGCTGGTCCCTTCCCTCTGACGAGGCCCTCTGAGCTCCAGCACCTTGCAGTGTGGAGACAGCCCCTGCCAGCAACCTCCTCTCCAAGGAGGCCTCAACCGAGGCCTAGGCACAGGGGAAAGGCACCAGCGGGGATGAGCCAGTGGAGGCGCACGGGCATATCAGGACCCAGGCCCTGCAGCCTGCCCCTTGGTGGGGCAGTACCCCCGGAGGCCAGGAAGTTCTGGGCAAGGCTGGCCAGGGGCAGGGTCCCTGCTGGGTCCTGCCCCTGGCCTGTGGGGCCTCTGAGCACAACCGGCCCTCTCCCACTGGAAGACCTCCCCGGCTGCCTCCAAAGGCGGGTTTGCCAACACTCCCGCCCGCTGTTCCCGCCAGGCACGCACAACGCTCCCAAGCCCGGGAGAAAAGCGCTTCGGGGTGGTGCTCTCTCCGGGCCCTTGCCCCTGAGCGTGGGGTCCAGGCAGTGGGTCCACACTCCCAGACCAAGGCAGAACCACATGCACACGTCTGTTCCTGACCCCTGCACCGGCAGAGAGCTCGGGGGAGCCAGAGTCTGTCAGGCAGCTGCTGGGTTGGCTGCCTGTGTGGGAAGGGGCAGAGCCGACCTAGGGGCAAGTTGGGCCTCTTGCTCTCCCTGCTGCCCTGAGGCTGCTGGGCCAAAGAGGTCTTGGGCATCCAGCCCCTTGCTGGTCCCTTCCCGCTGACGAGGCCCTCTGAGCTCCAGCACCTTGCAGTGTGGAGACAGCCCCTGCCAGCAACCTCCTCTCCAAGGAGGCCTCAACCGAGGCCTAGGCCCAGGGGAAAGGCACCAGCGGGGATGAGCCAGGGGAGGCGCCCGAGCATGTCTGGACCCAGTCCCCGCAGCCTGCCCCTTGGTGGGGCAGTACCCCCGGAGGCCAGGAAGGTCTGGGTAAGACTGGCCAGGGGCAGGGGCCCTGCTGGGTCCTGCCCCTGGCCTGTGGGGCCTCTGAGCACAACCGGCCCTCTCCCACTGGAAGACCTCCCCGGCTGCCTCCAAAGGCCGGTTTGCAAGCGCTCCCGGCCACTGTTACCAGCAGGCGGGCACAATGCTACTAAGCCCGGAAGAAAAGCGCTTCAGGGTGGTGCTCTCTCTGGGCCCTTGCCCCTGAGCCTGGGGTCAAGGCAGGGTGTCCACACTCCCAGGACAAGGCAGAACCACATGCACACGTCTGATCTACCCCCTGAACCGGCAGAGAGCTCGGGGGAGCCAGAGTCTGTCAGGCAGCTGCTGGGCTGGCCGCCTGTGTGGGAAGGGGCAGAGCCGACCTAGGGGCAAGTTGGGCCTCTTGCTCTCCCTGCTGCCCTGAGGCTGCTGGGCCAAAGAGGTCTTGGGCATCCAGCCCCTTGCTGGTCCCTTCCCTCTGACGAGGCCCTCTGAGCTCCAGCACCTTGCAGTGTGGAGACAGCCCCTGCCAGCAACCTCCTCTCCAAGGAGGCCTCAACCGAGGCCTAGGCCCAGGGGAAAGGCACCAGCGGGGATGAGCCAGTGGAGGCGCCCGAGCATGTCTGGACCCAGTCCCCGCAGCCTGCCCCTTGGTGTGGCAGTACCCCCGGAGGCCAGGAAGGTCTGGGTAAGACTGGCCAGGGGCAGGGGCCCTGCTGGGTCCTGCCCCTGGCCTGTGGGGCCTCTGAGCACAACCGGCCCTCTCCCACTGGAAGACCTCCCCGGCTGCCTCCAAAGGCCGGTTTGCAAGCGCTCCCGGCCACTGTTACCAGCAGGCGGGCACAATGCTCCTAAGCCCGGAAGAAAAGCGCTTCAGGGTGGTGCTCTCTCTGGGCCCTTGCCCCTGAGCCTGGGGGCAAGGCAGGGTGTCCACACTCCCAGGCCAAGGCAGAACCACATGCACACGTCTGACCTGCCCCCTGCACCGGCAGAGAGCTCGGGGGAGCCAGAGTCTGTCAGGCAGCTGCTGGGCTGGCCGCCTGTGTGGGAAGTGGCAGAGCCGACCTAGGGGCAAGTTGGGCCTCTTGCTCTCCCTGCTGCCCTGAGGCTGCTGGGCCAAAGACGTCTTGAGCATCCAGCCCCTTGCTGGTCCCTTCCCTCTGACGAGGCCCTCTGAGCTCCAGCACCTTGCAGTGTGGAGACAGCCCCTGCCAGCAACCTCCTCTCCAAGGAGGCCTCAACCGAGGCCTAGGCCCAGGGGAAAGGCACCAGCGGGGATGAGCCTGGGGAGGCGCCCGGGCATGTCTGGACCCAGTCCCCGCAGCCTGCCCCTTGGTGGGACAGTACCCCCGGAGGCCAGGAAGGTCTGGGCAAGGCTGGCCAGGGGCAGGGGCCCTGCTGGGTCCTGCCCCTGGCCTGTGGGGCCTCTGAGCACAACCGGCCCTCTCCCACTGGAAGAACTCCCCGGATGCCTCCAAAGGCCAGTTTGCCAACACTCCCGCCCGCTGTTCCCGCCAGGCACGCACAATGCTCCCAAGCCCGTGAGAAAAGCGCTTCGGGGTGGTGCTCTCCTCGGGCCCTTGCCCCTGAGCCTGGGGGCCAGGCAGTTGGTCCACACTCCCAGACCAAGGCAGAACCACATGCACACGTCTGTTCCTGACCCCTGCACCGGCAGAGAGCTCGGGGGAGCCAGAGTCTGTCAGGCAGCTGCTGGGCTGGCCGCCTGTGTGGGAAGGGGCAGAGCCGACCTAGGGGCAAGTTGGGCCTCTTCCTCTCCCTGCTGCCCTGAGGCTGCTGGGCCAAAGAGGTCTTGGGCATCCAGCCCCTTGCTGGTCCCTTCCCTCTGACGAGGCCCTCTGAGCTCCAGCACCTTGCAGTGTGGAGACAGCCCCTGCCAGCAACCTCCTCTCCAAGGAGGCCTCAACCGAGGCCTAGGCACAGGGGAAAGGCACCAGCGGGGATGAGCCAGTGGAGGCGCACGGGCATGTCTGGACCCAGTCCCCGCAGCCTGCCCCTTGGTGGGGCAGTACCCCCGGAGGCCAGGAAGGTCTGAGCAAGGCTGCCAGGGGCAGGGACACTGCTGGGTCCTGCCCCTGGCCTGTGGGGCGTCTGAGCACAACCGGCACTCTCCCGCTGGAAGACCTGCCCGGCCGCCTCCAAAGGCCTGTTAACAAGCGCTCCCGCCCACTGTTCCCAGCAGGCGTGCACAATGCTCCCAAGCCCGGGAGAAAAGCGCTTCGGGGTGGTGCTCTCTCCGGGCCCTTGCCCCTGAGCCTGGGGGCAAGGCAGGGTGTCCACACTCCCAGGCCAAGGCAGAACCACATGCACACGTCTGATCTGCCCCCTGCACCGGCAGAGAGCTCGGGGGAGCCAGAGTCTGTCAGGCAGCTGCTGGGCTGGCCGCCTGTGTGGGAAGGGGCAGAGCCGACCTAGGGGCAAGTTGGGCCTCTTGCTCTCCCTGCTGCCCTGAGGCTGCTGGGCCAAAGAGGTCTTGGGCATCCAGCCCCTTGCTTGTCCCTTCCCTCTGACGAGGCCCTCTGAGCTCCAGCACCTTGCAGTGTGGAGACAGCCCCTGCCAGCAATCTCCTCTCCAAGGAGGCCTCAACCGAGGCCTAGGCCCAGGGAAAAGGCACCAGCGGGGTTGAGCCAGGGGAGGCGCCCGGGCATGTCTGGACCCTGTCCCCGCAGCCTGCCCCTTGGTGGGGCAGTACCCCCGGAGGCCAGGAAGGTCTGGGCAAGGCTGGCCAGGGGCAGGGGCCATGCTGGGTCCTGCCCCTGGCCTGTGGGGCCTCTGAGCACAACCGGCCCTTGCCCACTGGAAGACCTCCCCGGCTGCCTCCAAAGGCCGGTTTGCAAGCACTCCCGCCCACTGTTCCCGCCAGGCGCGCACAATGCTCCCAAGCCCGGGAGAAAAGCGCTTCGGGGTGGTGGTCTCTCCGGGCCCCTGCCCCTGAGCCTGGGGGCCAGGCAGGGGATCCACAGTCCCAGGCCAAGGCAGAACCACATGCACACGTCTGTTCCTGCCCCCTCCACCGGCAGAGAGCTGGGGGGAGCCAGAGTCTGTCAGGCAGCTGCTGGGCTGGCCGCCTGTGTGGGAAGGGGCAGAGCCGACCTAGGGGCAAGTTGGGCCTCTTGCTCTCCCTGCTGCCCTGAGGCTGCTGGGCCAAAGAGGTCTTGGGCATCCAGCCCCTTGCTGGTCCCTTCCCTCTGACGAGGCCCTCTGAGCTCCAGCACCTTGCAGTGTGGAGACAGCCCCTGCCAGCAACCTCCTCTCCAAGGAGGCCTCAACCGAGGCCTAGGCACAGGGGAAAGGCACCAGCGGGGATGAGCCAGTGGAGGCGCACGGGCATATCAGGACCCAGGCCCTGCAGCCTGCCCCTTGGTGGGGCAGTACCCCCGGAGGCCAGGAAGTTCTGGGCAAGGCTGGCCAGGGGCAGGGTCCCTGCTGGGTCCTGCCCCTGGCCTGTGGGGCCTCTGAGCACAACCGGCCCTCTCCCACTGGAAGACCTCCCCGGCTGCCTCCAAAGGCGGGTTTGCCAACACTCCCGCCCGCTGTTCCCGCCAGGCACGCACAACGCTCCCAAGCCCGGGAGAAAAGCGCTTCGGGGTGGTGCTCTCTCCGGGCCCTTGCCCCTGAGCCTGGGGTCCAGGCAGTGGGTCCACACTCCCAGACCAAGGCAGAACCACATGCACACGTCTGTTCCTGACCCCTGCACCGGCAGAGAGCTCGGGGGAGCCAGAGTCTGTCAGGCAGCTGCTGGGTTGGCTGCCTGTGTGGGAAGGGGCAGAGCCGACCTAGGGGCAAGTTGGGCCTCTTGCTCTCCCTGCTGCCCTGAGGCTTGCTCTCCATCCAGCCCCTTGCTGGTCCCTTCCCGCTGACGAGGCCCTCTGAGCTCCAGCACCTTGCAGTGTGGAGACAGCCCCTGCCAGCAACCTCCTCTCCAAGGAGGCCTCAACCGAGGCCTAGGCCCAGGGGAAAGGCACCAGCGGGGATGAGCCTGGGGAGGCGCCCGGGCATCTCTGGACCCAGGCCCCGCAGCCTGCCCCTTAGTGGGGCAGTACCCCCGGAGGCCAGGAAGGTCTGGGCAAGGCTGGCCAGGGGCAGGGGCCCTGCTGCGTCCTGCCCCTGGCCTGTGGGGCCTCTGAGCACAACCGGCCCTCTCCCACTGGAAGACCTCCCCGGCTGCCTCCAAGGCCGGTTTGCAAGCGCTCCCGCCCACTGTTCCCAGCAGGCGTGCACAATGCTCCCAAGCCCGGGAGAAAAGCGCTTCAGGGTGGTGCTCTCTCCGGGCCCTTGCCCCTGAGCCTGGGGTCAAGGCAGGGTGTCCACACTCCCAGGACAAGGCAGAACCACATGCACACGTCTGATCTGCCCCCTGCACCGGCAGAGAGCTCGGGGGAGCCAGAGTCTGTCAGGCAGCTGCTGGGCTGGCCGCCTGTGTGGGAAGGGGCAGAGCCGACCTAGGGGCAAGTTGGGCCTCTTGCTCTCCCTGCTGCCCTGAGGCTGCTGGGCCAAAGAGGTCTTGGGCATCCAGCCCCTTGCTGGTCCCTTCCCTCTGACGAGGCCCTCTGAGCTCCAGCACCTTGCAGTGTGGAGACAGCCCCTGCCAGCAACCTCCTCTCCAAGGAGGCCTCAACCGAGGCCTAGGCCCAGGGGAAAGGCACCAGCGGGGATGAGCCTGGGGAGGCGCCCAGGCATGTCTGGACCCAGTCCCCGCAGCCTGCCCCTTGGTGTTGCAGTACCCCCGGAGGCCAGGAAGGTCTGGGCAAGGCTGCCAGGGGCAGGGACACTGCTGGGTCCTGCCCCTGGCCTGTGGGGCGTCTGAGCACAACCGGCACTCTCCCGCTGGAAGACCTCCCCGTCTGCCTCGAAAGGCCGGTTTGCAAGCACTCCCGCCCGCTGTTCCCGCCAGGCACGCACAATGCTCCCAAGCCCGGGAGAAAAGCGCTTCGGGGTGGTGCTCTCACCGGGCCCTTGCCCCTGAGCCTGGGGGCAAGGCATGGGGAACACACTCCCAGGCCAAGGCAGAACCACATGCCCACGTCTGTTCCTGTCCCCTGCACCGGCAGAGAGCTTGGGGGAGCCAGAGTCTGTCAGGCAGCTGCTGGGTTGGCCGCCTGTGTGGGAAGGGGCAGAGCCGCCCTAGGGGCAAGTTGGGCCTCTTGCTCTCCCTGCTGCCCTGAGGCTGCTGGGCCAAAGACGTCTTGGGCATCCAGCCCCTTACTGGTCCCTTCCCTCTGACGAGGCCCTCTGAGCTCCAGCACCTTGCAGTGTGGAGACAGCCCCTGCCAGCAACCTCCTCTCCAAGGAGGCCTCAACCGAGGCCTAGGCCCAGGGGAAAGGCACCAGCGGGGATGAGCCAGGGGAGGCGCCCGAGCATGTCTGGACCCAGTCCCCGCAGCCTGCCCCTTGGTGGGGCAGTACCCCAGGAGGCCAGGAAGGTCTGGGTAAGACTGGCCAGGGGCAGGGGCCCTGCTGGGTCCTGCCCCTGGCCTGTGGGGCCTCTGAGCACAACCGGCCCTCTCCCACTGGAAGACCTCCCCGGCTGCCTCCAAAGGCCGGTTTGCAAGCGCTCCCGGCCACTGTTACCAGCAGGCGGGCACAATGCTCCTAAGCCCGGAAGAAAAGCGCTTCAGGGTGGTGCTCTCTCTGGGCCCTTGCCCCTGAGCCTGGGGGCAAGGCAGGGTGTCCACACTCCCAGGCCAAGGCAGAACCACATGCACACGTCTGACCTGCCCCCTGCACCGGCAGAGAGCTCGGGGGAGCCAGAGTCTGTCAGGCAGCTGCTGGGCTGGCCGCCTGTGTGGGAAGTGGCAGAGCCGACCTAGGGGCAAGTTGGGCCTCTTGCTCTCCCTGCTGCCCTGAGGCTGCTGGGCCAAAGACGTCTTGGGCATCCAGCCCCTTACTGGTCCCTTCCCTCTGACGAGGCCCTCTGAGCTCCAGCACCTTGCAGTGTGGAGACAGCCCCTGCCAGCAACCTCCTCTCCAAGGAGGCCTCAACCGAGGCCTAGGCCCAGGGGAAAGGCACCAGCGGGGATGAGCCTGGGGAGGCGCCCGGGCATGTCTGGACCCAGTCCCCGCAGCCTGCCCCTTGGTGGGGCAGTACCCCCGGAGGCCAGGAAGGTCTGGGCAAGGCTGGCCAGGGGCAGGGGCCCTGCTGGGTCCTGCCCCTGGCCTGTGGGGCCTCTGAGCACAACCGGCCCTCTCCCACTGGAAGAACTCCCCGGCTGCCTCCAAAGGCCAGTTTGCCAACACTCCCGCCCGCTGTTCCCGCCAGGCACGCACAATGCTCCCAAGCCCGTGAGAAAAGCGCTTCGGGGTGGTGTTCTCCTCGGGCCCTTGCCCCTGAGCCTGGGGGCCAGGCAGTTGGTCCACACTCCCAGACCAAGGCAGAACCACATGCACACGTCTGTTCCTGACCCCTGCACCGGCAGAGAGCTCGGGGGAGCCAGAGTCTGTCAGGCAGCTGCTGGGCTGGCCGCCTGTGTGGGAAGGGGCAGAGCCGACCTAGGGGCAAGTTGGGCCTCTTCCTCTCCCTGCTGCCCTGAGGCTGCTGGGCCAAAGAGGTCTTGGGCATCCAGCCCCTTGCTGGTCCCTTCCCTCTGACGAGGCCCTCTGAGCTCCAGCACCTTGCAGTGTGGAGACAGCCCCTGCCAGCAACCTCCTCTCCAAGGAGGCCTCAACCGAGGCCTAGGCCCAGGGGAAAGGCACCAGCGGGGATGAGCCTGGGGAGGCGCCCGGGCATGTCTGGACCCAGTCCCCGCAGCCTGCCCCTTGGTGGGGCAGTACCCCCGGAGGCCAGAAAGGTCTGGGCAAGGCTGCCAGGGGCAGGGACACTGCTGGGTCGTGCCCCTGGCCTGTGGGGCGTCTGAGCACAACCGGCACTCTCCCGCTGGAAGACCTGCCCGGCCGCCTCCAAAGGCCGGTTTGAAAGCACTCCCGCCCGCTGTTCCCGCCAGGCAGGCACAATGCTCCCAAGCCCGGGAGAAAAGCGCTTCGGGGTGGTGCTCTCCTCGGGCCCTTGCCCCTGAGCCTGGGGGCCAGGCAGTTGGAACACACTCCCAGGCCAAGGCAGAACGACATGCACACGTCTGTTCCTGCCCCCTACACCGGCAGAGAGCTCGGGGGAGCCAGAGACTGCCAGGCTGCTGCTGGGCTGGCTGCCTGTGTGGGACGGGGCAGAGCCGACCTAGGGGCAAGTTGGGCCTCTTGCTCTCCCTGCTGCCCTGAGGCTGCTGGGTCAAAGAGGTCTTGGGCATCCAGCCCTTTGCTGGTCCCTTCCCTCTGACGAGGCCCTCTGAGCTCCAGCACCTTGCAGTGTGGAGACAGCCCCTGCCAGCAACCTCCTCTCCAAAGAGGCCTCAACCGAGGCCTACGCCCAGGGGAAAAGCACCAGCGGGGATGATCCTGGGGAGGCGCACGGACATGTCTGGACCCAGTTCCCGCAGCCTGCCCCTTGGTGGGGCAGTACCTCCGGAGGCCAGGAAGGTCTGGGCAAGGCTGGCCAGGGGCAGGGGACCTGCTGGGTCCTGCCCCTGGCCTGTGAGGCCTCTGAGCACAACCGGCCCTCTCCCACTGGAAGACCTCCCCAGCTGCCTCCAAAGTCCTGTTTGCAAACACTCCCGCCCGCTGTTCACGCCAGGCTCGCACAATGCTCCCAAGCCCGGGAGAAAAGCGCTTCGGGGTGGTGCTCTCTCCGGGCCCTTGCCCCTGAGCCTGGGGGCCAGGCAGTGGGTCCACACTCCCAGACCAAGGCAGAACCACATGCACACGTCTGTTCCTGACCCCTACACCGGCAGAGAGCTCGGGGGAGCCAGAGTCTGTCAGGCAGCTGCTGGGTTGGCCGCCTGTGTGGGAAGGGGCAGAGCCGACCTAGGGGCAAGTTGGGCCTCTTCCTCTCCCTGCTGCCCTGAGGCTGCTGGGCCAAAGAGGTCTTGGGCATCCAGCCCCTTGCTGGTCCCTTCCCTCTGACGAGGCCCTCTGAGCTCCAGCACCTTGCAGTGTGGAGACAGCCCCTGCCAGCAACCTCCTCTCCAATGAGGCCTCAACCGAGGCCTAGGCCCAGGGGAAAGGCACCAGCGGGGATGAGCCTGGGGAGGCGCCCGGGCATGTCTGGACCCAGTCCCCGCAGCCTGCCCCTTGGTGGGGCAGTACCCCCGGAGGCCAGGAAGGTCTGTGCAAGGCTGCCAGGGGCAGGGACAGCGCTGGGTCCTGCCCCTGGCCTGTGGGACGTCTGAGCACAACCGGCACTCTCCCGCTGGAAGACCTCCCCGTCTGCCTCCAAAGGCCGGTTTGCAAGCACTCCCGCCCGCTGTTCCCGCCAGGCACGCACAATGCTCCCAAGCCCGGGAGAAAAGCGCTTCGGGGTGGTGGTCTCTCCGGGCCCCTGCCCCTGAGCCTGGGGGCCAGGCAGGGGATCCACAGTCCCAGGCCAAGGCAGAACCACATGCACACGTCTGTTCCTGCCCCCTCCACCGGCAGAGAGCTGGGGGGAGCCAGAGTCTGTCAGGCAGCTGCTGGGCTGGCCGCCTGTGTGGGAAGGGGCAGAGCCGACCTAGGGGCAAGTTGGGCCTCTTGCTCTCCCTGCTGCCCTGAGGCTGCTGGGCCAAAGAGGTCTTGGGCATCCAGCCCCTTGCTGGTCCCTTCCCTCTGACGAGGCCCTCTGAGCTCCAGCACCTTGCAGTGTGGAGACAGCCCCTGCCAGCAACCTCTTCTCCAAGGAGGCCTCAACCGAGGCCTAGGCCCAGGGGAAAGGCACCAGCGGGGATGAGCCAGTGGAGGCGCACGGGCATGTCTGGACCCAGTCCCCGCAGCCTGCCCCTTGGTGGGGCAGTACCTCCGGAGGCCAGGAAGGTCTGGGCAAGGCTGGCCAGGGGCAGGGGCCCTGCTGGGTCCTGCCCCTGGCCTGTGGGGCCTCTGAGCACAACCGGCCCTCTCCCACTGGAAGACCTCCCCGGCTGCCTCCAAAGGCCGTTTTGCACGCACTCCCGCCCACTGTTCCCACCAAGCGCGCACAATGCTCCCATCCCGGGAGAAAAGCGCTTCGGGGTGGTGCTCTCTCCGGGCCCTTGCCCCTGAGACTGGGGGCCATGCAGGGGATCCACAGTCCCAGGCCAAGGCACAACAACATGCACACGTCTGTTCCTGCCCCCTCCACCGGCAGAGAGCTGGGGGGAGCCAGAGTCTGTCAGGCAGCTGCTGGGCTGGCCGCCTGTGTGGGAAGGGGCAGAGCCGACCTAGGGGCAAGTTGGGCCTCTTGCTCTCCCTGCTGCCCTGAGGCTGCTGGGCCAAAGAGGTCTTGGGCATCCAGCCCCTTGCTGGTCCCTTCCCTCTGACGAGGCCCTCTGAGCTCCAGCACCTTGCAGTGTGGAGACAGCCCCTGCCAGCAACCTCCTCTCCAAGGAGGCCTCAACCGAGGCCTAGGCACAGGGGAAAGGCACCAGCGGGGATGAGCCAGTGGAGGCGCACGGGCATATCAGGACCCAGGCCCTGCAGCCTGCCCCTTGGTGGGGCAGTACCCCCGGAGGCCAGGAAGGTCTGGGCAAGGCTGACCAGGGGCAGGGTCCCTGCTGGGTCCTGCCCCTGGCCTGTGGGGCCTCTGAGCACAACCGGCCCTCTCCCACTGGAAGACCTCCCCGGCTGCCTCCAAAGGCGGGTTTGCCAACACTCCCGCCCGCTGTTCCCGCCAGGCACGCACAACGCTCCCAAGGCCAGGAGAAAAGCGCTTCGGGGTGTTGCTCTCTCCGGGCCCTTGCCCCTGAGCCTGGGGTCCAGGCAGTGGGTCCACACTCCCAGACCAAGGCAGAACCACATGCACACGTATGTTCCTGACCCCTGCACCGGCAGAGAGCTCGGGGGAGCCAGAGTCTGTCAGGCAGCTGCTGGGTTGGCTGCCTGTGTGGGAAGGGGCAGAGCCGACCTAGGGGCAAGTTGGGCCTCTTGCTCTCCCTGCTGCCCTGAGGCTGCTGGGCCAAAGATGTCTTGGGCATCCAGCCCCTTGCTGGTCCCTTCCCGCTGACGAGGCCCTCTGAGCTCCAGCACCTTGCAGTGTGGAGACAGCCCCTGCCAGCAACCTCCTCTCCAAGGAGGCCTCAACCGAGGCCTAGGCCCAGGGGAAAGGCACCAGCGGGGATGAGCCTGGGGAGGCGCCCGGGCATCTCTGGACCCAGGCCCCGCACCCTGCCCTTAGTGGGGCAGTACCCCCGGAAGCCAGGAAGGTCTGGGCAAGGCTGGCCAGGGGCAGGGGCCCTGCTGCGTCCTGCCCCTGGCCTGTGGGGCCTCTGAGCACAACCGGCCCTCTCCCACTGGAAGACCTCCCCGGCTGCCTCCAAGGCCGGTTTGCAAGCGCTCCCGCCCACTGTTCCCAGCAGGCGTGCACAATGCTCCCAAGCCCGGGAGAAAAGCGCTTCAGGGTGGTGCTCTCTCCGGGCCCTTGCCCCTGAGCCTGGGGTCAAGGCAGGGTGTCCACACTCCCAGGACAAGGCAGAACCACATGCACATGTCTGATCTGCCCCCTGCACCGGCAGAGAGCTCGGGGGAGCCAGAGTCTGTCAGGCAGCTGCTGGGCTGGCCGCCTGTGTGGGAAGGGGCAGAGCCGACCTAGGGGCAAGTTGGGCCTCTTGCTCTCCCTGCTGCCCTGAGGCTGCTGGGCCAAAGAGGTCTTGGGCATCCAGCCCCTTGCTGGTCCCTTCCCTCTGACGAGGCCCTCTGAGCTCCAGCACCTTGCAGTGTGGAGACAGCCCCTGCCAGCAACCTCCTCTCCAAGGAGGCCTCAACCGAGGCCTAGGCACAGGGGAAAGGCACCAGCGGGGATGAGCCTGGGGAGGCGCCCGGGCATGTCTGGACCCAGTCCCCGCAGCCTGCCCCTTGGTGGGGCAGTACCCCCGGAGGCCAGGAAGGTCTGGGCAAGGCTGCCAGGGGCAGGGACACTGCTGGGTCCTGCCCCTGGCCTGTGGGGCGTCTGAGCACAACCGGCACTCTCCCGCTGGAAGACCTCCCCGTCTGCCTCGAAAGGCCGGTTTGCAAGCACTCCCGCCCGCTGTTCCCGCCAGGCACGCACAATGCTCCCAAGCCCGGGAGAAAAGCGCTTCGGGGTGGTGCTCTCTCCGGGCCCTTGCCCCTGAGCCTGGGGGCAAGGCATGGGGAACACACTCCCAGGCCAAGGCAGAACCACATGCCCACGTCTGTTCCTGTCCCCTGCACCGGCAGAGAGCTTGGGGGAGCCAGAGTCTGTCAGGCAGCTGCTGGGTTGGCTGCCTGTGTGGGAAGGGGCAGAGCCGCCCTAGGGGCAAGTTGGGCCTCTTGCTCTCCCTGCTGCCCTGAGGCTGCTGGGCCAAAGACGTCTTGGGCATCCAGCCCCTTACTGGTCCCTTCCCTCTGACGAGGCCCTCTGAGCTCCAGCACCTTGCAGTGTGGAGACAGCCCCTGCCAGCAACCTCCTCTCCAAGGAGGCCTCAACCGAGGCCTAGGCCCAGGGGAAAGGCACCAGCGGGGATGAGCCAGGGGAGGCGCCCGAGCATGTCTGGACCCAGTCCCCGCAGCCTGCCCCTTGGTGGGGCAGTACCCCCGGAGGCCAGGAAGGTCTGGGTAAGACTGGCCAGGGGCAGGGGCCCTGCTGGGTCCTGCCCCTGGCCTGTGGGGCCTCTGAGCACAACCGGCCCTCTCCCACTGGAAGACCTCCCCGGCTGCCTCCAAAGGCCGGTTTGCAAGCGCTCCCGGCCACTGTTACCAGCAGGCGGGCACAATGCTCCTAAGCCCGGAAGAAAAGCGCTTCAGGGTGGTGCTCTCTCTGGGCCCTTGCCCCTGAGCCTGGGGGCAAGGCAGGGTGTCCACACTCCCAGGCCAAGGCAGAACCACATGCACACGTCTGACCTGCCCCCTGCACCGGCAGAGAGCTCGGGGGAGCCAGAGTCTGTCAGGCAGCTGCTGGGCTGGCCGCCTGTGTGGGAAGTGGCAGAGCCGACCTAGGGGCAAGTTGGGCCTCTTGCTCTCCCTGCTGCCCTGAGGCTGCTGGGCCAAAGACGTCTTGGGCATCCAGCCCCTTACTGGTCCCTTCCCTCTGACGAGGCCCTCTGAGCTCCAGCACCTTGCAGTGTGGAGACAGCCCCTGCCAGCAACCTCCTCTCCAAGGAGGCCTCAACCGAGGCCTAGGCCCAGGGGAAAGGCACCAGCGGGGATGAGCCTGGGGAGGCGCCCGGGCATGTCTGGACCCAGTCCCCGCAGCCTGCCCCTTGGTGGGGCAGTACCCCCGGAGGCCAGGAAGGTCTGGGCAAGGCTGGCCAGGGGCAGGGGCCCTGCTGGGTCCTGCCCCTGGCCTGTGGGGCCTCTGAGCACAACCGGCCCTCTCCCACTGGAAGAACTCCCCGGCTGCCTCCAAAGGCCAGTTTGCCAACACTCCCGCCCGCTGTTCCCGCCAGGCACGCACAATGCTCCCAAGCCCGTGAGAAAAGCGCTTCGGGGTGGTGCTCTCCTCGGGCCCTTGCCCCTGAGCCTGGGGGCCAGGCAGTTGGTCCACACTCCCAGACCAAGGCAGAACCACATGCACACGTCTGTTCCTGACCCCTGCACCGGCAGAGAGCTCGGGGGAGCCAGAGTCTGTCAGGCAGCTGCTGGGCTGGCCGCCTGTGTGGGAAGGGGCAGAGCCGACCTAGGGGCAATTTGGGCCTCTTCCTCTCCCTGCTGCCCTGAGGCTGCTGGGCCAAAGAGGTCTTGGGCATCCAGCCCCTTGCTGGTCCCTTCCCTCTGACGAGGCCCTCTGAGCTCCAGCACCTTGCAGTGTGGAGACAGCCCCTGCCAGCAACCTCCTCTCCAAGGAGGCCTCAACCGAGGCCTAGGCCCAGGGGAAAGGCACCAGCGGGGATGAGCCAGTGGAGGCGCACGGGCATGTCTGGACCCAGTCCCCGCAGCCTGCCCCTTGGTGGGGCAGTACCCCCGGAGGCCAGGAAGGTCTGGGCAAGGCTGCCAGGGGCAGGGACACTGCTGGGTCCTGCCCCTGGCCTGTGGGGCGTCTGAGCACAACCGGCACTCTCCCGCTGGAAGACCTGCCCGGCCGCCTCCAAAGGCCGGTTAACAAGCGCTCCCGCCCACTGTTCCCAGCAGGCGTGCACAATGCTCCCAAGCCCGGGAGAAAAGCGCTTCGGGGTGGTGCTCTCTCCGGGCCCTTGCCCCTGAGCCTGGGGGCAAGGCAGGGTGTCCACACTCCCAGGCCAAGGCAGAACCACATGCACACGTCTGATCTGCCCCCTGCACCGGCAGAGAGCTCGGGTGAGCCAGAGTCTGTCAGGCAGCTGCTGGGCTGGCCGCCTGTGTGGGAAGGGGCAGAGCCGACCTAGGGGCAAGTTGGGCCTCTTGCTCTCCCTGCTGCCCTGAGGCTGCTGGGCCAAAGAGGTCTTGGGCATCCAGCCCCTTGCTTGTCCCTTCCCTCTGACGAGGCCCTCTGAGCTCCAGCACCTTGCAGTGTGGAGACAGCCCCTGCCAGCAATCTCCTCTCCAAGGAGGCCTCAACCGAGGCCTAGGCCCAGGGAAAAGGCACCAGCGGGGTTGAGCCAGGGGAGGCGCCCGGGCATTTCTGGACCCTGTCCCCGCAGCCTGCCCCTTGGTGGGGCAGTACCCCCGGAGGCCAGGAAGGTCTGGGCAAGGCTGGCCAGGGGCAGGGGCCCTGCTGGGTCCTGCCCCTGGCCTGTGGGGCCTCTGAGCACAACCGGCCCTTGCCCACTGGAAGACCTCGCCGGCTGCCTCCAAAGGCCGGTTTGCAAGCACTCCCGCCCACTGTTCCCGCCAGGCGCGCACAATGCTCCCAAGCCCGGGAGAGAAGCGCTTCGGGGTGGTGGTCTCTCCGGGCCCCTGCCCCTGAGCCTGGGGACCAGGCAGCGGATCCACTGTCCCAGGCCAAGGCAGAACCACATGCACACGTCTGTTCCTGCCCCCTCCACCGGCAGAGAGCTGGGGGGAGCCAGAGTCTGTCAGGCAGCTGCTGGGCTAGCCGCCTGTGTGGGAAGGGGCAGAGCCGACCTAGGGGCAAGTTGGGCCTCTTGCTCTCCCTGCTGCCCTGAGGCTGCTGGGCCAAAGAGGTCTTGGGCAGCCAGCCCCTTGCTGGTCCCTTCCCTCTGACGAGGCCCTCTGAGCTCCAGCACCTTGCAGTGTGGAGACAGCCCCTGCCAGCAACCTCTTCTCCAAGGAGGCCTCAACCGAGGCCTAGGCCCAGGGGAAAGGCACCAGCGGGGATGAGCCAGTGGAGGCGCACGGGCATGTCTGGACCCAGTCCCCGCAGCCTGCCCCTTGGTGGGGCAGTACCCCCGGAGGCCAGGAAGGTCTGGGCAAGGCTGGCCAGGGGCAGGGGCCCTGCTGGGTCCTGCCCCTGGCCTGTGGGGCCTCTGAGCACAACCGGCCCTCTCCCACTGGAAGACCTCCCCGGCTGCCTCCAAAGGCCGGTTTGCCAACACTCCCGCCCGCTGTTCCCGCCAGGCACGCACAATGCTCCCAAGCCCGGGAGAAAAGCGCTTCAGGGTGTTGCCCTCTCCGGGCCCTTGCCCCTGAGCCTGGGGTCCAGGCAGTGAGTCCACACTCCCAGACCAAGGCAGAACCACATGCACACGTCTGTTCCTGCCCCCTCCACCGGCAGAGAGCTGGGGGGAGCCAGAGTCTGTCAGGCAGCTGCTGGGCTGGCCGCCTGTGTGGGAAGGGGCAGAGCCGACCTAGGGGCAAGTTGGGCCTCTTGCTCTCCCTGCTGCCCTGAGGCTGCTGGGCCAAAGAGGTCTTGGGCATCCAGCCCCTTGCTGGTCCCTTCCCTCTGACGAGGCCCTCTGAGCTCAAGCACCTTGCAGTGTGGAGACAGCCCCTGCCAGCAACCTCCTCTCCAAGGAGGCCTCAACCGAGGCCTAGGCCCAGGGGAAAGGCACCAGCGGGGATGAGCCAGTGGAGGCGCACGGGCATGTCTGGACCCAGTCCCCGCAGCCTGCCCCTTGGTGGGGCAGTACCCCCGGAGGCCAGGAAGGTCTGGGCAAAGCTGGCCAGGGGCAGGGGCCCTGCTGGGTCCTGCCCCTGGGCTGTGGGGCCTCTGAGCACAACTGGCCCTCTCCCACTGGAAGACCTCCCCGGCTGCCTCCAAAGGCCGGTTTGCCAACACTCCCGCCCGCTGTTCCCGCCAGGCAGGCACAATGCTCCCAAGCCCGGGAGAAAAGCGCTTCGGGGTGGTGCTCTCCTCGGGCCCTTGCCCCTGAGCCTGGGGGCCAGGCAGTTGGAACACACTCCCAGGCCAAGGCAGAATGACATGCACACGTCTGTTCCTGCCCCCTAAACCGGCAGAGAGCTCGGGGGAGCCAGAGACTGCCAGGCTGCTTCTGGGCTGGCTGCCTGTGTGGGACGGGGCAGAGCCGACCTAGGGGCAAGTTGGGCCTCTTCCTCTCCCTGCTGCCCTGAGGCTGCTGGGCCAAAGAGGTCTTGGGCATCCAGCCCCTTGCTGGTCCCTTCCCTCTGACGAGGCCCTCTGAGCTCCAGCACCTTGCAGTGTGGAGACAGCCCCTGCCAGCAACCTCCTCTCCAATGAGGCCTCAACCGAGGCCTAGGCCCAGGGGAAAGGCACCAGCGGGGATGAGCCTGGGGAGGCGCCCGGGCATGTCTGGACCCAGTCCCCGCAGCCTGCCCCTTGGTGGGGCAGTACCCCCGGAGGCCAGGAAGGTCTGGGCAAGGCTGCCAGGGGCAGGGACAGCGCTGGGTCCTGCCCCTGGCCTGAGGGACGTCTGAGCACAACCGGCACTCTCCCGCTGGAAGACCTCCCCGTCTGCCTCGAAAGGCCGGTTTGCAAGCACTCCCGCCCGCTGTTCCCGCCAGGCACGCACAATGCTCCCAAGCCCGGTAGAAAAGCGCTTCGGGGTGGTGCTCTCTCCGGGCCCTTGCCCCTAAGCCTGCGGGCCAGGCAGGGGGAACACACTCCCAGGCCAAGACAGAACGACATGAACACGTCTGTTCCTGCCCCCTACACCGGCAGAGAGCTCGGGGGAGCCAGAGTCTCTCAGGCAGGTGCTGGGCTGGCCGCCTGTGTGGGAAGGGGCAGAGCCGACCTAGGGGCAAGTTGGGCCTCTTGCTCTCCCTGCTGCCCTGAGGTTGCTGGGCCAAAGACGTCTTGGGCATCCAGCCCTTTGCTGGTCCCTTCCCTCTGACGAGGCCCTCTGAGCTCCAGCACCTTGCAGTGTGGAGACAGCACCTGCCAGCAATCTCCTCTCCAAGGAGGCCTCAACCGAGGCCTAGGCCCAGGGGAAAGGCACCAGCGGGGATGAGCCTGGGGAGGCGCCCGGGCATGTCTGGACCCAGTCCCCGCAGCCTGCCCCTTGGTGGGGCAGAACCCCTGGAGGCCAGGAAGGTCTGGGCAAGGCTGACCAGGGGCAGGGGACCTGCTGGGTCCTGCCCCTGGCCTGTGGGGCCTCTGAGCACAACCGGCCCTCTCCCACTGGAAGACCTCCCCGGCTGCCTCCAAAGGCCGTTTTGCACGCACTCCCGCCCACTGTTCCCACCAAGCGCGCACAATGCTCCCATCCCGGGAGAAAAGCGCTTCGGGGTGGTGCTCTCTCCGGGCCCTTGCCCCTGAGACTGGGGGCCAGGCAGGGGGTCCACACTCCCAGGCCAAGGCAGAACCACATGCACACGTCTGTTCCTGACCCCTGCACCGGCAGAGAGCTCGGGGGAGCCAGAGTCTGTCAGGCAGCTGCTGGGCTGGCCGCCTTTGTGGGAAGGGGCAGAGCCGACCTAGGGGCAAGTTGGGCCTCTTGCTCTCCCTGCTGCCCTGAGGCTGCTGGGCCAAAGAGGTCTTGGGCATCCAGCCCTTTGCTTGTCCCTTCCCTCTGACGAGGCCCTCTGAGTTCCAGCACCTTGCAGTGTGGAGACAGCCCCTGCCAGCAACCTCCTCTCCAAGGAGGCCTCAACCGAGACCTAGGACCAGGGGAAAGGCACCAGCGGGGATGAGCCTGGGGAGGCGCCCAGGCATGTCTGGACCCAGTCCCCGCAGCCTGCCCCTTGGTGGTGCAGTACCCCCGGAGGCCAGGAAGGTCTGGGAAAGGCTGGCCAGGGGCAGGGGACCTGCTGGGTCCTGCCCCTGACCTGTGGGGCCTCTGAGCACAACCGGCCCTCTCCCACTGGAAGACCTCCCCGGCTGCCTCCAAAGTCCTGTTTGCCAACACTCCCACCCGCTGTTCACGCCAGACTTGCACAATGCTCCCAAGCCCGGGAGAAAAGCGCTTTGGGGTGGTGCTCTCTCCGGGCCCTTGCCCCTGAGCCTGGGGGCAAGGCATGGGGAACACACTCCCAGGCCAAGGCAGAACCACATGCCCACGTCTGTTACTGTCTCCTGCACCGGCAGAGAGCTTGGGGGAGCCAGAGTCTGTCAGGCAGCTGCTGGGTTGGCCGCCTGTGTGGGAAGGGGCAGAGCCGCCCTAGGGGCATGTTGGGCCTCTTGCTCTCCCTGCTGCCCTGAGGCTGCTGGGCCAAAGACGTCTTGGGCATCCAGCCCCTTACTGGTCCCTTCCCTCTGACGAGGCCCTCTGAGCTCCAGCACCTTGCAGTGTGGAGACAGCCCCTGCCAGCAACCTCCTCTCCAAGGAGGCCTCAACCGAGGCCTAGGCCCAGGGGAAAGGCACCAGCGGGGATGAGCCAGGGGAGGCGCCCGAGCATGTCTGGACCCAGTCCCCGCAGCCTGCCCCTTGGTGGGGCAGTACCCCCGGAGGCCAGGAAGGTCTGGGTAAGACTGGCCAGGGGCAGGGGCCCTGCTGGGTCCTGCCCCTGGCCTGTGGGGCCTCTGAGCACAACCGGCCCTCTCCCACTGGAAGACCTCCCCGGCTGCCTCCAAAGGCCGGTTTGCAAGCGCTCCCGGCCACTGTTACCAGCAGGCGGGCACAATGCTCCTAAGCCCGGAAGAAAAGCGCTTCAGGGTGGTGCTCTCTCTGGGCCCTTGCCCCTGAGCCTGGGGGCAAGGCAGGGTGTCCACACTCCCAGGCCAAGGCAGAACCACATGCACACGTCTGACCTGCCCCCTGCACCGGCAGAGAGCTCGGGGGAGCCAGAGTCTGTCAGGCAGCTGCTGGGCTGGCCGCCTGTGTGGGAAGTGGCAGAGCCGACCTAGGGGCAAGTTGGGCCTCTTGCTCTCCCTGCTGCCCTGAGGCTGCTGGGCCAAAGAGGTCTTGGGCATCTAGCCCCTTGCTGGTCCCTTCCCTCTGACGAGGCCCTCTGAGCTCCAGCACCTTGCAGTGTGGAGACAGCCCCTGCCAGCAACCTCCTCTCCAAGGAGGCCTCAACCGAGGCCTAGGCCCAGGGGAAAGGCACCAGCGGGGATGAGCCTGGGGAGGCGCCCGGGCATGTCTGGACCCAGTCCCCGCAGCCTGCCCCTTGGTGGGGCAGTACCCCCGGAGGCCAGGAATGTCTGGGCAAGGCTGGCCAGCGGCAAGGGCCCTGCTGGGTCCTGCCCCTGGCCTGTGGGGCCTCTGAGCACAACCGGCCCTCTCCCACTGGAAGAACTCCCCGGCTGCCTCCAAAGGCCAGTTTGCCAACACTCCCGCCCGCTGTTCCCGCCAGGCACGCACAATGCTCCCAAGCCCGGGAGAAAAGCACTTCGGGGTGGTGCTCTCCTCGGGCCCTTGCCCCTGAGCCTGGGGGCCAGGCAGTTGGTCCACACTCCCAGACCAAGGCAGAACCACATGCACACGTCTGTTCCTGACCCCTGCACCGGCAGAGAGCTCGGGGGAGCCAGAGTCTGTCAGGCAGCTGCTGGGCTGGCCGCCTGTGTGGGAAGGGGCAGAGCCGACCTAGGGGCAAGTTGGGCCTCTTCCTCTCCCTGCTGCCCTGAGGCTGCTGGGCCAAAGAGGTCTTGGGCATCCAGCCCCTTGCTGGTCCCTTCCCTCTGACGAGGCCCTCTGAGCTCCAGCACCTTGCAGTGTGGAGACAGCCCCTGACAGCAACATCCTCTCCAAGGAGGCCTCAACCGAGGCCTAGGCCCAGGGGAAAGGCACCAGCGGGGATGAGCCTGGGGAGGCGCCCGGGCATGTCTGGACCCAGTCCCCGCAGCCTGCCCCTTGGTGGGGCAGTACCCCCGGAGGCCAGGAAGATCTGGGCAAGGCTGGCCAGGGGCAGGGGCCCTGCTGGGTCCTCCCCATGGCCTGTGGGGCCTCTGAGCACAACCGGCCCTCTCCCACTGGAAGACCTCCCCGGCTGCCTCCAAAGGCCAGTTTGCCAACACTCCTGCCCGCTCTTCCCGCCAGGCACGCACAATGCTCCCAAGCCCGGGAGAAAAGCGCTTCGGGGTGGTGCTCTCTCCGGGCCCTTGCCCCTGAGCCTGTGGGCAAGGCAGGGGGAACACACTCCCAGACCAAGGCAGAAACACATGCACACGTCTGTTCCTGTCCCCTGCACCGGCAGAGAGCTCGGGGGAGCCAGAGTCTCTCAGGCAGGTGCTGGGCTGGCCGCCTGTGTGGGAAGGGGCAGAGCCGACCTAGGGGCAAGTTGGGCCTCTTGCTCTCTCTGCTGCCCTGAGGCTGCAGGGCCAAAGACGTCTTGGGCATCCAGCCCCTTACTGGTCCCTTCCCTCTGACGAGGCCCTCTGAGCTCCAGCACCTTGCAGTGTGGAGACAGCCCCTGCCAGCAATCTCCTCTCCAAGGAGGCCTCAACCGAGGCCTAGGCCCAGGGGAAAGGCACCAGCGGGGTTGAGCCAGGGGAGGCGCCCGGGCATGTCTGGACCCTGTCCCCGCAGCCTGCCCCTTGGTGGGGCAGTACCCCCGGAGGCCAGGAAGGTCTGGGCAAGGCTGGCCAGGGGCAGGGTCCCTGCTGGGTCCTGCCCCTGGCTTGTGGGGCCTCTGAGCACAACCGGCCCTCTCCCACTGGAAGACCTCCCCGGCTGCCTCCAAAGGCCGGTTTGCCAACACTCCCGCCCGCTGTTCCCGCCAGGCACGCACAACGCTCCCAAGGCCAGGAGAAAAGCGCTTCGGGGTGTTGCTCTCTCCGGGCCCTTGCCCCTGAGCCTGGGGTCCAGGCAGTGGGTCCACACTCCCAGACCAAGGCAGAACCACATGCACACGTCTGTTCCTGACCCCTGCACCGGCAGAGAGCTCGGGGGAGCCAGAGTCTGTCAGGCAGCTGCTGGGTTGGCTGCCTGTGTGGGAAGGGGCAGAGGCGACCTAGGGGCATGTTGGGCCTCTTGCTCTCCCTGCTGCCCTGAGGCTGCTGGGCCAAAGAGGTCTTGGGCATCCAGCCCCTTGCTGGTCCCTTCCCGCTGACGAGGCCCTCTGAGCTCCAGCACCTTGCAGTGTGGAGACAGCCCCTGCCAGCAACCTCCTCTCCAAGGAGGCATCAACCGAGGCCTATGCCCAGGGGAAAGGCACCAGCGGGGATGAGCCTGGGGAGGCGCCCAGGCATGTCTGGACCCAGTCCCCGCAGCCTGCCCCTTGGTGGGGCAGTACCCCCGGAGGCCAGGAAGGTCTGGGCGAGGCTGCCCAGGGGCAGGGGCCCTACTGGGTCCTGCCCCTGGCCTGTGGGGCCTCTGAGCACAACCGGCCCTCTCCCACTCGAAGAACTCCCCGGCTGCCTCCAAAGGCCAGTTTGCCAACACTCCCGCCCGCTGTTCCCGCCAGGCACGCACAATGCTCCCAAGCCCGGGAGAAAAGCACTTCGGGGTGGTGCTCTCCTCGGGCCCTTGCCCCTGAGCCTGGGGGCCAGGCAGTTGGTCCACACTCCCAGACCAAGGCAGAACCACATGCACACGTCTGTTCCTGTCCCCTGCACCGGCAGAGAGCTCGGGGGAGCCAGAGTCTGTCAGGCAGCTGCTGGGCTGGCCACCTGTGTGGGAAGGGGCAGAGCCGACCTAGGGGCAAGTTGGGCCTCTTCCTCTCCCTGCTGCCCTGAGGCTGCTGGGCCAAATAGGTCTTGGGCATCCAGCCCCTTGCTGGTCCCTTCACTCTGACGAGGCCCTCTGAGCTCTAGCACCTTGCAGTGTGGAGACAGCCCCTGCCAGCAACATCCTCTCCAAGGAGGCCTCAACCGAGGCCTAGGCCCAGGGGAAAGGCACCAGCGGGGATGAGCCTGGGGAGGCGCCCGGGCATGTCTGGACCAAGTCCCCGCAGCCTGCCCCTTGGTGGGGCAGTACCCCCGGAGGCCAGGAAGATCTGGGCAAGGCTGGCCAGGGTCAGGGGCCCTGCTGGGTCCTCCCCATGGCCTGTGGGGCCTCTGAGCACAACCGGCCCTCTCCCACTGGAAGACCTCCCCGGCTGCCTCCAAAGGCCAGTTTGCCAACACTCCTGCCCGCTCTTCCCGCCAGGCACGCACAATGCTCCCAAGCCCGGGAGAAAAGCGCTTCGGGGTGGTGCTCTCTCCGGGCCCTTGCCCCTGAGCCTGTGGGCAAGGCAGGGGGAACACACTCCCAGACCAAGGCAGAAACACATGCACACGTCTGTTCCTGTCCCCTGCACCGGCAGAGAGCTCGGGGGAGCCAGAGTCTCTCAGGCAGGTGCTGGGCTGGCCGCCTGTGTGGGAAGGGGCAGAGCCGACCTAGGGGCAAGTTGGGCCTCTTGCTCTCCCTGCTGCCTTGAGGCTGCAGGGCCAAAGACGTCTTGGGCATCCAGCCCCTTACTGGTCCCTTCCCTCTGACGAGGCCCTCTGAGCTCTAGCACCTTGCAGTGTGGAGACAGCCCCTGCCAGCAATCTCCTCTCCAAGGAGGCCTCAACCGAGGCCTAGGCCCAGGGGAAAGGCACCAGCGGGGTTGAGCCAGGGGAGGTGCCCGGGCATGTCTGGACCCTGTCCCCGCAGCCTGCCCCTTGGTGGGGCAGTACCCCCGGAGGCCAGGAAGGTCTGGGCAAGGCTGGCCAGGGGCAGGGGCCCTGCTGGGTCCTGCCCCTGGCCTGTGGGGCCTCTGAGCACAACCGGCCCTCTCCCACTGGAAGACCTCCCCGGCTGCCTCCAAAGTCCTGTTTGCAAGCACTCCCGCCCACTGTTCCCGCCAGGCGCGCACAATGCTCCCAAGCCCGGGAGAAAAGCGCTTCGGGGTGGTGGTCTCTCCGGGCCCTTGCCCCTGAGCCTGGGGGCCAGGCAGGGGATCCACACTCCCAGGCCAAGGCACAACAACATGCACACGTCTGTTCCTGCCCCCTCCACCGGCAGAGAGCTGGGGGAAGCCAGAGTCTGTCAGGCAGCTGCTGGGCTGGCCGCCTGTGTGGGAAGGGGCAGAGCCGACCTAGGGGCAAGTTGGGCCTCTTGCTCTCCCTGCTGCCCTGAGGCTGCTGGGCCAAAGAGGTCTTGGGCATCCAGCCCCTTGCTGGTCCCTTCCCTCTGACGAGGCCCTCTGAGCTCCAGCACCTTGCAGTGTGGAGACAGCCCCTGCCAGCAACCTCCTCTCCAAGGAGGCCTCAACCGAGGCCTAGGCACAGGGGAAAGGCACCAGCGGGGATGAGCCAGTGGAGGCGCACGGGCATATCAGGACCCAGTCCCTGCAGCCTGCCCCTTGGTGGGGCAGTACCCCCGGAGGCCAGGAAGGTCTGGGCAAGGCTGGCCAGGGGCAGGGTCCCTGCTGGGTCCTGCCCCTGGCCTGTGGGGCCTCTGAGCACAACCGGCCCTCTCCCACTGGAAGACCTCCCCGGCTGCCTCCAAAGGCGGGTTTGCCAACACGCCCGCCCGCTGTTCCCGCCAGGCACGCACAACGCTCCCAAGGCCAGGAGAAAAGCGCTTCGGGGTGTTGCTCTCTCCGGGCCCTTGCCCCTGAGCCTGGGGTCCAGGCAGTGGGTCCACACTCCCAGACCAAGGCAGAACGACATGCACACGTCTGTTCCTGACCCCTGCACCGGCAGAGAGCTCGGGGGAGCCAGAGTCTGTCAGGCAGCTGCTGGGTTGGCTGCCTGTGTGGGAAGGGGCAGAGCCGACCTAGGGGCAAGTTGGGCCTCTTGCTCTCCCTGCTGCCCTGAGGCTGCTGGGCCAAAGAGGTCTTGGGCATCCAGCCCCTTGCTGGTCCCTTCCCGCTGACGAGGCCCTCTGAGCTCCAGCACCTTGCAGTGTGGAGACAGCCCCTGCCAGCAACCTCCTCTCCAAGGAGGCCTCAACCGAGGCCTAGGCCCAGGGGAAAGGCACCAGCGGGGATGAGCCTGGGGAGGCGCCCGGGCATCTCTGGACCCAGGCCCCGCAGCCTGCCCCTTAGTGGGGCAGTACCCCCGGAGGCCAGGAAGGTCTGGGCAAGGCTGGCCAGGGGCAGGGGCCCTGCTGCGTCCTGCCCCTGGCCTGTGGGGCCTCTGAGCACAACCGGCCCTCTCCCACTGGAAGACCTCCCCGGCTGCCTCCAAGGCCGGTTTGCAAGCGCTCCCGCCCACTGTTCCCAGCAGGCGTGCACAATGCTCCCAAGCCCGGGAGAAAAGCGCTTCAGGGTGGTGCTCTCTCCGGGCCCTTGCCCCTGAGCCTGGGGGCAAGGCAGGGTGTCCACACTCCCAGGACAAGGCAGAACCACATGCACACGTCTGATCTGCCCCCTGCACCGGCAGAGAGCTCGGGGGAGCCAGAGTCTGTCAGGCAGCTGCTGGGCTGGCCGCCTGTGTGGGAAGGGGCAGAGCCGACCTAGGGGCAAGTTGGGCCTCTTGCTCTCCCTGCTGCCCTGAGGCTGCTGGGCCAAAGAGGTCTTGGGCATCCAGCCCCTTGCTGGTCCCTTCCCTCTGACGAGGCCCTCTGAGCTCCAGCACCTTTCAGTGTGGAGACAGCCCCTGCCATCAACCTCCTCTCCAAGGAGGCCTCAACCGAGGCCTAGGCCCAGGGGAAAGGCACCAGCGGGGATGAGCCTGGGGAGGCGCCCGGGCATGTCTGGACCCAGTCCCCGCAGCCTGCCCCTTGGTGGGGCAGTACCCCCGGAGGCCAGGAAGGTCTGGGCAAGGCTGCCAGGGGCAGGGACACTGCTGGGTCCTGCCCCTGGCCTGTGGGGCGTCTGAGCACAACCGGCACTCTCCCGCTGGAAGACCTCCCCGTCTGCCTCGAAAGGCCGGTTGGCAAGCACTCCCGCCCGCTGTTCCCGCCAGGCACGCACAATGCTCCCAAGCCCGGGAGAAAAGCGCTTCGGGGTGGTGCTCTCTCCGGGCCCTTGCCCCTGAGCCTGGGGGCAAGGCATGGGGAACACACTCCCAGGCCAAGGCAGAACCACATGCCCACGTCTGTTCCTGTCCCCTGCACCGGCAGAGAGCTTGGGGGAGCCAGAGTCTGTCAGGCAGCTGCTGGGTTGGCCGCCTGTGTGGGAAGGGGCAGAGCCGCCCTAGGGGCAAGTTGGGCCTCTTGCTCTCCCTGCTGCCCTGAGGCTGCTGGGCCAAAGACGTCTTGGGCATCCAGCCCCTTACTGGTCCCTTCCCTCTGACGAGGCCCTCTGAGCTCCAGCACCTTGCAGTGTGGAGACAGCCCCTGCCAGCAACCTCCTCTCCAAGGAGGCCTCAACCGAGGCCTAGGCCCATGGGAAAGGCACCAGAGGGGATGAGCCAGGGGAGGCGCCCGAGCATGTCTGGACCCAGTCCCCGCAGCCTGCCCCTTGGTGGGGCAGTACCCCCGGAGGCCAGGAAGGTCTGGGTAAGACTGGCCAGGGGCAGGGGCCCTGCTGGGTCCTGCCCCTGGCCTGTGGGGCCTCTGAGCACAACCGGCCCTCTCCCACTGGAAGACCTCCCCGGCTGCCTCCAAAGGCCGGTTTGCAAGCGCTCCCGGCCACTGTTACCAGCAGGCGGGCACAATGCTCCTAAGCCCGGAAGAAAAGCGCTTCAGGGTCGTGCTCTCTCTGGGCCCTTGCCCCTGAGCCTGGGGGCAAGGCAGGGTGTCCACACTCCCAGGCCAAGGCAGAACCACATGCACACGTCTGACCTGCCCCCTGCACCGGCAGAGAGCTCGGGGGAGCCAGAGTCTGTCAGGCAGCTGCTGGGCTGGCCGCCTGTGTGGGAAGTGGCAGAGCCGACCTAGGGGCAAGTTGGGCCTCTTGCTCTCCCTGCTGCCCTGAGGCTGCTGGGCCAAAGAGGTCTTGGGCATCCAGCCCCTTGCTGGTCCCTTCCCTCTGACGAGGCCCTCTGAGCTCCAGCACCTTGCAGTGTGGAGACAGCCCCTGCCACCAACCTCCTCTCCAAGGAGGCCTCAACCGAGGCCTAGGCCCAGGGGAAAGGCACCAGCGGGGATGAGCCTGGGGAGGCGCCCGGGCATGTCTGGACCCAGTCCCCGCAGCCTGCCCCTTGGTGGGGCAGTACCCCCGGAGGCCAGGAAGGTCTGGGCAAGGCTGGCCAGGGGCAGGGGCCCTGCTGGGTCCTGCCCCTGGCCTGTGGGGCCTCTGAGCACAACCGGCCCTCTCCCACTGGAAGAACTCCCCGGCTGCCTCCAAAGGCCAGGTTGCCAACACTCCCGCCCGCTGTTCCCGCCAGGCACGCACAATGCTCCCAAGCCCGTGAGAAAAGCGCTTCGGGGTGGTGCTCTCCTCGGGCCCTTGCCCCTGAGCCTGGGGGCCAGGCAGTTGGTCCACACTCCCAGACCAAGGCAGAACCACATGCACACGTCTGTTCCTGACCCCTGCACCGGCAGAGAGCTCGGGGGAGCCAGAGACTGTCAGGCAGCTGCTGGGCTGGCCGCCTGTGTGGGAAGGGGCAGAGCCGGCCTAGGGGCAAGTTGGGCCTCTTCCTCTCCCTGCTGCCCTGAGGCTGCTGGGCCAAAGAGGTCTTGGGCATCCAGCCCCTTGCTGGTCCCTTCCCTCTGACGAGGCCCTCTGAGCTCCAGCACCTTGCAGTGTGGAGACAGCCCCTGCCAGCAACCTCCTCTCCAAGGAGGCCTCAACCGAGGCCTAGGCCCAGGGGAAAGGCACCAGCGGGGATGAGCCAGTGGAGGCGCATGGGCATGTCTGGACCCAGTCCCCACAGCCTGCCCCTTGGTGGGGCAGTACCCCCGGAGGCCAGGAAGGTCTGGGCAAGGCTGCCACGGGCAGGGACACTGCTGGGTCCTGCCCCTGGCCTGTGGGGCGTCTGAGCACAACCGGCACTCTCACGCTGGAAGACCTGCCCGGCCGCCTCCAAAGGCCGGTTAACAAGCGCTCCCGCCCACTGTTCCCAGCAGGCGTGCACAATGCTCCCAAGCCCGGGAGAAAAGCGCTTCGGGGTGGTTCTCTCTCCGGGCCCTTGCCCCTGAGCCTGGGGGCAAGGCAGGGTGTCCACACTCCCAGGCCAAGGCAGAACCACATGCACACGTCTGATCTGCCCCCTGCACCGGCAGAGAGCTCGGGGGAGCCAGAGTCTGTCAGGCAGCTGCTGGGCTGGCCGCCTGTGTGGGAAGGGGCAGAGCCGACCTAGGGGCAAGTTGGGCCTCTTGCTCTCCCTGCTGCCCTGAGGCTGCTGGGCCAAAGAGGTCTTGGGCATCCAGCCCCTTGCTTGTCCCTTCCCTCTGACGAGGCCCTCTGAGCTCCAGCACCTTGCAGTGTGGAGACAGCCCCTGCCAGCAATCTCCTCTCCAAGGAGGCCTCAACCGAGGCCTAGGCCCAGGGAAAAGGCACCAGCGGGGTTGAGCCAGGGGAGGCGCCCGGGCATGTCTGGACCCTGTCCCCGCAGCCTGCCCCTTGGTGGGGCAGTACCCCCGGAGTCCAGGAAGGTCTGGGCAAGGCTGGCCAGGGGCAGGGGCCCTGCTGGGTCCTGCCCCTGGCCTGTGGGGCCTCTGAGCACAACTGGCCCTCTCCCACTGGAAGACCTCCCCGGCTGCCTCCAAAGGCCGGTTTGCCAACACTCCCGCCCGCTGTTCCCGCCAGGAACGCACAATGCTCCCAAGCCCGGGAGAAAAGCGCTTCAGGGTGTTGCCCTCTCCGGGCCCTTGCCCCTGAGCCTGGGGTCCAGGCAGTGGGTCCACACTCCCAGACCAAGGCAGAACCACATGCACACGTCTGTTCCTGACCCCTGCACCGGCAGAGAGCTCGGGGGAGCCAGAGTCTGTCAGGCAGCTGCTGGGTTGGCTGCCTGTGTGGGAAGGGGCAGAGCCGACCTAGGGGCAAGTTGGGCCTCTTCCTCTCCCTGCTGCCCATAGGCTGCTGGGCCAAAGACGTCTTGGGCATCCAGCCCCTTACTGGTCCCTTCCCTCTGACGAGGCCCTCTGAGCTCCAGCACCTTGCAGTGTGGAGACAGCCCCTGCCAGCAACCTCCTCTCCAAGGAGGCCTCAACCGAGGCCTAGGCCCAGGGGAAAGGCACCAGCGGGGATGAGCCAGTGGAGGCGCAAGGGCATGTCTGGACCCAGTCCCCGCAGCCTGCCCCTTGGTGGGGCAGTACCCCCGGAGGCCAGGAAGGTCTGGGCAAGGCTGCGAGGGGCAGGGGCCCTGCTGGGTCGTGCCCCTGGCCTGTGGGGCGTCTGAGCACAACCGGCACTCTCCCGCTGGAAGACCTCCCCGTCTGCCTCCAAAGGCCGGTTTGCAAGCACTCCCGCCCGCTGTTCCCGCCAGGCAGGCACAATGCTCCCAAGCCCGGGAGAAAAGCTCTTCGGGGTGGTGCTCTCCTCGGGCCCTTGCCCCTGAGCCTGGGGGCCAGGCAGTTGGAACACACTCCCAGGCCAAGGCAGAACGACATGCACACGTCTGTTCCTGCCCCCTCCACCGGCAGAGAGCTCGGGGGAGCCAGAGACTGCCAGGCTGCTGCTGGGCTGGCTGCCTGTGTGGGACGGGGCAGAGCCGACCTAGGGGCAAGTTGGGCCTCTTGCTCTCCCTGCTGCCCTGAGGCTGCTGGGTCAAAGAGATCTTGGGCATCCAGCCCTTTGCTGGTCCCTTCCCTCTGACGAGGCCCTCTGAGCTCCAGCACCTTGCAGTGTGGAGACAGCCCCTGCCAGCAACCTCCTCTCCAAAGAGGCCTCAACCGAGGCCTACGCCCAGGGGAAAAGCACCAGCGGGGATGATCCTGGGGAGGCGCACGGACATGTCTGGACCCAGTCCCCGCAGCCTGCCCCTTGGTGGGGCAGTACCCCCGGAGGCCAGGAAGGTCTGGGCAAGGCTGGCCAGGGGCAGGGGACCTGCTGGGTCCTGCCCCTGGCCTGTGAGGCCTCTGAGCACAACCGGCCCTCTCCCACTGGAAGACCTCCCCAGCTGCCTTCAAAGTCCTGTTTGCAAACACTCCCGCCCGCTGTTCACGCCAGGCTCGCACAATGCTCCCAAGCCCGGGAGAACAGCGCTTCGGGGTGGTGCTCTCTCCGGGCCCTTGCCCCTGAGCCTGGGGGCCAGGCAGTGGGTCCACACTCCCAGACCAAGGCAGAACCACATGCACACGTCTGTTCCTGACCCCTGCACCGGCAGAGAGCTCGGGGGAGCCAGAGTCTGTCAGGCAGCTGCTGGGCTGGCCGCCTGTGTGGGAAGGGGCAGAGCCGACCTAGGGGCAAGTTGGGCCTCTTGCTCTCCCTGCTGCCCTGAGGCTGCTGGGCCAAAGAGGTCTTGGGCATCCAGCCCCTTGCTTGTCCCTTCCCTCTGACGAGGCCCTCTGAGCTCCAGCACCTTGCAGTGTGGAGACAGCCCCTGCCAGCAACCTCCTCTCCAATGAGGCCTCAACCGAGGCCTAGGCCCAGGGGAAAGGCACCAGCGGGGATGAGCCTGGGGAGGCGCCCGGGCATGTCTGGACCCAGTCCCCGCAGCCTGCCCCTTGGTGGGGCAGTACCCCCGGAGGCCAGGAAGGTCTGTGGAAGGCTGCCAGGGGCAGGGACAGCGCTGGGTCCTGCCCCTGGCCTGTGGGACGTCTGAGCACAACCGGCACTCTCCCGCTGGAAGACCTCCCCGTCTGCCTCCAAAGGCCGGTTTGCAAGCACTCCCGCCCGCTGTTCCCGCCAGGCACGCACAATGCTCCCAAGCCCGGGAGAAAAGCGCTTCGGGGTGGTGCTCTCTCCGGGCCCTTGCCCCTAAGCCTGCGGGCCAGGCAGGGGGAACACACTCGCAGGCCAAGACAGAACGACATGAACACGTCTGTTCCTGCCCCCTACACCGGCAGAGAGCTCGGGGGAGCCAGAGTCTCTCAGGCAGGTGCTGGGCTGGCCGCCTGTGTGGGAAGGGGCAGAGCCGACCTAGGGGCAAGTTGGGCCTCTTGCTCTCCCTGCTGCCCTGAGGCTGCTGGGCCAAAGACGTCTTGGGCATCCAGCCCTTTGCTGGTCCCTTCCCTCTGACGAGGCCCTCTGAGCTCCAGCACCTTGCAGTGTGGAGACAGCACCTGCCAGCAATCTCCTCTCCAAGGAGGCCTCAACCGAGGCCTAGGCCCAGGGGAAAGGCACCAGCGGGGATGAGCGTGGGGAGGCGCCCGGGCATGTCTGGACCCAGTCCCCGCAGCCTGCCCCTTGGTGGGGCAGTACCACTGGAGGCCAGGAAGGTCTGGGCAAGGCTGACCAGGGGCAGGGGACCTGCTGGGTCCTGCCTCTGGCCTGTGGGGCCTCTGAGCACAACCGGCCCTCTCCCACTGGAAGACCTCCCCGGCTGCCTCCAAAGGCCGTTTTGCACGCACTCCCGCCCACTCTCCCCACCAAGCGCGCACAATGCTCCCAAGCCCGGGAGAAAAGCGCTTCGGGGTGGTGCTCTCTCCGGGCCCTTGCCCCTGAGACTGGGGGCCAGGCAGGGGGTCCACACTCCCAGGCCAAGGCAGAACCACATGCACACGTCTGTTCCTGACCCCTGCACCGGCAGAGAGCTCGGGGGAGCCAGAGTCTGTCAGGCAGCTGCTGGGCTGGCCGCCTTTGTGGGAAGGGGCAGAGCCGACCTAGGTTCAAGTAGGGCCTCTTGCTCTCCCTGCTGCCCTGAGGCTGCTGGGCCAAAGAGGTCTTGGGCATCCAGCCCTTTGCTTGTCCCTTCCCTCTGACGAGGCCCTCTGAGCTCCAGCACCTTGCAGTGTGGAGACAGCCCCTGCCAGCAACCTCCTCTCCAAGGAGGCCTCAACCGAGACCTAGGACCAGGGGAAAGGCACCAGCGGGGATGAGCCTGGGGAGGCGCCCAGGCATGTCTGGACCCAGTCCCCGCAGCCTGCCCCTTGGTGGGGCAGTACCCCCGGAGGCCAGGAAGGTCTGTGAAAGGCTGGCCAGGGGCAGGGGACCTGCTGGGTCCTGCCCATGGCCTGTGGGGCCTCTGAGCACAACCGGCCCTCTCCCACTGGAAGACCTCCCCGGCTGCCTCCAAAGTCCTGTTTGCCAACACTCCCACCCGCTGTTCACGCCAGACTTGCACAATGCTCCCAAGCCCGGGAGAAAAGCGCTTCGGGGTGGTGCTCTCTCCGGGCCCTTGCCCCTGAGCCAGGGGGCAAGGCATGGGGAACACACTCCCAGGCCAAGGCAGAACCACATGCCCACGTCTGTTCCTGTCCCCTGCACCGGCAGAGAGCTTGGGGGAGCCAGAGTCTGTCAGGCAGCTGCTGGGTTGGCCGCCTGTGTGGGAAGGGGCAGAGCCGCCCTAGGGGCAAGTTGGGCCTCTTGCTCTCCCTGCTGCCCTGAGGCTGCTGGGCCAAAGACGTCTTGGGCATCCAGCCCCTTACTGGTCCCTTCCCTCTGACGAGGCCCTCTGAGCTCCAGCACCTTGCAGTGTGGAGACAGCCCCTGCCAGCAACCTCCTCTCCAAGGAGGCCTCAACCGAGGCCTAGGCCCAGGGGAAAGGCACCAGCGGGGATGAGCCAGGGGAGGCGCCCGAGCATGTCTGGACCCAGTCCCCGCAGCCTGCCCCTTGGTGGGGCAGTACCCCCGGAGGCCAGGAAGGTCTGGGTAAGACTGGCCAGGGGCAGGGGCCCTGCTGGGTCCTGCCCCTGGCCTGTGGGGCCTCTGAGCACAACCGGCCCTCTCCCACTGGAAGACCTCCCCGGCTGCCTCCAAAGGCCGGTTTGCAAGCGCTCCCGGCCACTGTTACCAGCAGGCGGGCACAATGCTCCTAAGCCCGGAAGAAAAGCGCTTCAGGGTCGTGCTCTCTCTGGGCCCTTGCCCCTGAGCCTGGGGGCAAGGCAGGGTGTCCACACTCCCAGGCCAAGGCAGAACCACATGCACACGTCTGACCTGCCCCCTGCACCGGCAGAGAGCTCGGGGGAGCCAGAGTCTGTCAGGCAGCTGCTGGGCTGGCCGCCTGTGTGGGAAGTGGCAGAGCCGACCTAGGGGCAAGTTGGGCCTCTTGCTCTCCCTGCTGCCCTGAGGCTGCTGGGCCAAAGAGGTCTTGGGCATCCAGCCCCTTGCTTGTCCCTTCCCTCTGACGAGGCCCTCTGAGCTCCAGCACCTTGCAGTGTGGAGACAGCCCCTGCCAGCAATCTCCTCTCCAAGGAGGCCTCAACCGAGGCCTAGGCCCAGGGAAAAGGCACCAGCGGGGTTGAGCCAGGGGAGGCGCCCGGGCATGTCTGGACCCTGTCCCCGCAGCCTGCCCCTTGGTGGGGCAGTACCCCCGGAGTCCAGGAAGGTCTGGGCAAGGCTTGCCAGGGGCAGGGGCCCTGCTGGGTCCTGCCCCTGGCCTGTGGGGCCTCTGAGCACAACTGGCCCTCTCCCACTGGAAGACCTCCCCGGCTGCCTCCAAAGGCCGGTTTGCCAACACTCCCGCCCGCTGTTCCCGCCAGGAACGCACAATGCTCCCAAGCCCGGGAGAAAAGCGCTTCAGGGTGTTGCCCTCTCCGGGCCCTTGCCCCTGAGCCTGGGGTCCAGGCAGTGGGTCCACACTCCCAGACCAAGGCAGAACCACATGCACACGTCTGTTCCTGACCCCTGCACCGGCAGAGAGCTCGGGGGAGCCAGAGTCTGTCAGGCAGCTGCTGGGTTGGCTGCCTGTGTGGGAAGGGGCAGAGCCGACCTAGGGGCAAGTTGGGCCTCTTCCTCTCCCTGCTGCCCTGAGGCTGCTGGGCCAAAGACGTCTTGGGCATCCAGCCCCTTACTGGTCCCTTCCCTCTGACGAGGCCCTCTGAGCTCCAGCACCTTGCAGTGTGGAGACAGCCCCTGCCAGCAACCTCCTCTCCAAGGAGGCCTCAACCGAGGCCTAGGCCCAGGGGAAAGGCACCAGCGGGGATGAGCCAGTGGAGGCGCAAGGGCATGTCTGGACCCAGTCCCCGCAGCCTGCCCCTTGGTGGGGCAGTACCCCCGGAGGCCAGGAAGGTCTGGGCAAGGCTGCGAGGGGCAGGGGCCCTGCTGGGTCGTGCCCCTGGCCTGTGGGGCGTCTGAGCACAACCGGCACTCTCCCGCTGGAAGACCTCCCCGTCTGCCTCCAAAGGCCGGTTTGCAAGCACTCCCGCCCGCTGTTCCCGCCAGGCAGGCACAATGCTCCCAAGCCCGGGAGAAAAGCTCTTCGGGGTGGTGCTCTCCTCGGGCCCTTGCCCCTGAGCCTGGGGGCCAGGCAGTTGGAACACACTCCCAGGCCAAGGCAGAACGACATGCACACGTCTGTTCCTGCCCCCTCCACCGGCAGAGAGCTCGGGGGAGCCAGAGACTGCCAGGCTGCTGCTGGGCTGGCTGCCTGTGTGGGACGGGGCAGAGCCGACCTAGGGGCAAGTTGGGCCTCTTGCTCTCCCTGCTGCCCTGAGGCTGCTGGGTCAAAGAGATCTTGGGCATCCAGCCCTTTGCTGGTCCCTTCCCTCTGACGAGGCCCTCTGAGCTCCAGCACCTTGCAGTGTGGAGACAGCCCCTGCCAGCAACCTCCTCTCCAAAGAGGCCTCAACCGAGGCCTACGCCCAGGGGAAAAGCACCAGCGGGGATGATCCTGGGGAGGCGCACGGACATGTCTGGACCCAGTCCCCGCAGCCTGCCCCTTGGTGGGGCAGTACCCCCGGAGGCCAGGAAGGTCTGGGCAAGGCTGGCCAGGGGCAGGGGACCTGCTGGGTCCTGCCCCTGGCCTGTGAGGCCTCTGAGCACAACCGGCCCTCTCCCACTGGAAGACCTCCCCAGCTGCCTTCAAAGTCCTGTTTGCAAACACTCCCGCCCGCTGTTCACGCCAGGCTCGCACAATGCTCCCAAGCCCGGGAGAACAGCGCTTCGGGGTGGTGCTCTCTCCGGGCCCTTGCCCCTGAGCCTGGGGGCCAGGCAGTGGGTCCACACTCCCAGACCAAGGCAGAACCACATGCACACGTCTGTTCCTGACCCCTGCACCGGCAGAGAGCTCGGGGGAGCCAGAGTCTGTCAGGCAGCTGCTGGGCTGGCCGCCTGTGTGGGAAGGGGCAGAGCCGACCTAGGGGCAAGTTGGGCCTCTTGCTCTCCCTGCTGCCCTGAGGCTGCTGGGCCAAAGAGGTCTTGGGCATCCAGCCCCTTGCTTGTCCCTTCCCTCTGACGAGGCCCTCTGAGCTCCAGCACCTTGCAGTGTGGAGACAGCCCCTGCCAGCAACCTCCTCTCCAATGAGGCCTCAACCGAGGCCTAGGCCCAGGGGAAAGGCACCAGCGGGGATGAGCCTGGGGAGGCGCCCGGGCATGTCTGGACCCAGTCCCCGCAGCCTGCCCCTTGGTGGGGCAGTACCCCCGGAGGCCAGGAAGGTCTGTGGAAGGCTGCCAGGGGCAGGGACAGCGCTGGGTCCTGCCCCTGGCCTGTGGGACGTCTGAGCACAACCGGCACTCTCCCGCTGGAAGACCTCCCCGTCTGCCTCCAAAGGCCGGTTTGCAAGCACTCCCGCCCGCTGTTCCCGCCAGGCACGCACAATGCTCCCAAGCCCGGGAGAAAAGCGCTTCGGGGTGGTGCTCTCTCCGGGCCCTTGCCCCTAAGCCTGCGGGCCAGGCAGGGGGAACACACTCGCAGGCCAAGACAGAACGACATGAACACGTCTGTTCCTGCCCCCTACACCGGCAGAGAGCTCGGGGGAGCCAGAGTCTCTCAGGCAGGTGCTGGGCTGGCCGCCTGTGTGGGAAGGGGCAGAGCCGACCTAGGGGCAAGTTGGGCCTCTTGCTCTCCCTGCTGCCCTGAGGCTGCTGGGCCAAAGACGTCTTGGGCATCCAGCCCTTTGCTGGTCCCTTCCCTCTGACGAGGCCCTCTGAGCTCCAGCACCTTGCAGTGTGGAGACAGCACCTGCCAGCAATCTCCTCTCCAAGGAGGCCTCAACCGAGGCCTAGGCCCAGGGGAAAGGCACCAGCGGGGATGAGCGTGGGGAGGCGCCCGGGCATGTCTGGACCCAGTCCCCGCAGCCTGCCCCTTGGTGGGGCAGTACCACTGGAGGCCAGGAAGGTCTGGGCAAGGCTGACCAGGGGCAGGGGACCTGCTGGGTCCTGCCCCTGGCCTGTGGGGCCTCTGAGCACAACCGGCCCTCTCCCACTGGAAGACCTCCCCGGCTGCCTCCAAAGGCCGTTTTGCACGCACTCCCGCCCACTCTCCCCACCAAGCGCGCACAATGCTCCCAAGCCCGGGAGAAAAGCGCTTCGGGGTGGTGCTCTCTCCGGGCCCTTGCCCCTGAGACTGGGGGCCAGGCAGGGGGTCCACACTCCCAGGCCAAGGCAGAACCACATGCACACGTCTGTTCCTGACCCCTGCACCGGCAGAGAGCTCGGGGGAGCCAGAGTCTGTCAGGCAGCTGCTGGGCTGGCCGCCTTTGTGGGAAGGGGCAGAGCCGACCTAGGTTCAAGTAGGGCCTCTTGCTCTCCCTGCTGCCCTGAGGCTGCTGGGCCAAAGAGGTCTTGGGCATCCAGCCCTTTGCTTGTCCCTTCCCTCTGACGAGGCCCTCTGAGCTCCAGCACCTTGCAGTGTGGAGACAGCCCCTGCCAGCAACCTCCTCTCCAAGGAGGCCTCAACCGAGACCTAGGACCAGGGGAAAGGCACCAGCGGGGATGAGCCTGGGGAGGCGCCCAGGCATGTCTGGACCCAGTCCCCGCAGCCTGCCCCTTGGTGGGGCAGTACCCCCGGAGGCCAGGAAGGTCTGGGAAAGGCTGGCCAGGGGCAGGGGACCTGCTGGGTCCTGCCCATGGCCTGTGGGGCCTCTGAGCACAACCGGCCCTCTCCCACTGGAAGACCTCCCCGGCTGCCTCCAAAGTCCTGTTTGCCAACACTCCCACCCGCTGTTCACGCCAGACTTGCACAATGCTCACAAGCCCGGGAGAAAAGCGCTTCGGGGTGGTGCTCTCTCCGGGCCCTTGCCCCTGAGCCAGGGGGCAAGGCATGGGGAACACACTCCCAGGCCAAGGCAGAACCACATGCCCACGTCTGTTCCTGTCCGCTGCACCGGCAGAGAGCTTGGGGGAGCCAGAGTCTGTCAGGCAGCTGCTGGGTTGGCCGCCTGTGTGGGAAGGGGCAGAGCCGCCCTAGGGGCAAGTTGGGCCTCTTGCTCTCCCTGCTGCCCTGAGGCTGCTGGGCCAAAGACGTCTTGGGCATCCAGCCCCTTACTGGTCCCTTCCCTCTGACGAGGCCCTCTGAGCTACAGCACCTTGCAGTGTGGAGACAGCCCCTGCCAGCAACCTCCTCTCCAAGGAGGCCTCAACCGAGGCCTAGGCCCAGGGGAAAGGCACCAGCGGGGATGAGCCAGGGGAGGCGCCCGAGCATGTCTGGACCCAGTCCCCGCAGCCTGCCCCTTGGTGGGGCAGTACCCCCGGAGGCCAGGAAGGTCTGGGTAAGACTGGCCAGGGGCAGGGGCCCTGCTGGGTCCTGCCCCTGGCCTGTGGGGCCTCTGAGCACAACCGGCCCTCTCCCACTGGAAGACCTCCCCGGCTGCCTCCAAAGGCCGGTTTGCAAGCGCTCCCGGCCACTGTTACCAGCAGGCGGGCACAATGCTACTAAGCCCGGAAGAAAAGCGCTTCAGGGTGGTGCTCTCTCTGGGCCCTTGCCCCTGAGACTGGGGGCAAGGCAGGGTGTCCACACTCCCAGGCCAAGGCAGAACCACATGCACACGTCTGACCTGCCCCCTGCACCGGCAGAGAGCTCGGGGGAGCCAGAGTCTGTCAGGCAGCTGCTGGGCTGGCCGCCTGTGTGGGAAGTGGCAGAGCCGACCTAGGGGCAAGTTGGGCCTCTTGCTCTCCCTGCTGCCCTGAGGCTGCTGGGCCAAAGAGGTCTTGGGCATCCAGCCCCTTGCTGGTCCCTTCCCTCTGACGAGGCCCTCTGAGCTCCAGCACCTTGCAGTGTGGAGACAGCCCCTGCCAGCAACCTCCTCTCCAAGGAGGCCTCAACCGAGGCCTAGGCCCAGGGGAAAGGCACCAGCGGGGATGAGCCTGGGGAGGCGCCCGGGCATGTCTGGACCCAGTCCCCGCAGCCTGCACCTTGGTGGGGCAGTACCCCCGGAGGCCAGAAAGGTCTGGGCAAGGCTGGCCAGGGGCAGGGGCCCTGCTGGGTCCTGCCCCTGGCCTGTGGGGTCTCTGAGCACAACCGGCCCTCTCCCACTGGAAGAACTCCCCGGCTGCCTCCAAAGGCCAGTTTGCCAACACTCCCGCCCGCTGTTCCCGCCAGGCACGCACAATGCTCCCAAGCCCGGGAGAAAAGCGCTTCGGGGTGGTGCTCTCCTCGGGCCCTTGCCCCTGAGCCGGGGGGCCAGGCAGTTGGTCCACACTCCCAGACCAAGGCAGAACCACATGCACACGTCTGTTCCTGACCCCTGCACCGGCAGAGAGCTCGGGGGAGCCAGAATCTGTCAGGCAGCTGCTGGGCTGGCCGCCTGTGTGGGAAGGGGCAGAGCCGACCTAGGGGCAAGTTGGGCCTCTTCCTCTCCCTGCTGCCCTGAGGCTGCTGGGCCAAAGAGGTCTTGGGCATCCAGCCACTTGCTGGTCCCTTCCCTCTGACGAGGCCCTCTGAGCTCCAGCACCTTGCAGTGTGGAGACAGCCCCTGCCAGGAACATCCTCTCCAAGGAGGCCTCAACCGAGGCCTAGGCCCAGGGGAAAGGCACCAGCGGGGATGAGCCTGGGGAGGCGCCCGGGCATGTCTGGACCCAGTCCCCGCAGCCTGCCCCTTGGTGGGGCAGTACCCCCGGAGGCCAGGAAGGTCTGGGCAAGGCTGGCCAGGGGCAGGGGCCCTGCTGGGTCCTCCCCATGGCCTGTGGGGCCTCTGAGCACAACCGGCCCTCTCCCACTGGAAGACCTCCCCGGCTGCCTCAAAAGGCCAGTTTGCCAACACTCCTGCCCGCTCTTCCCGCCAGGCACGCACAATGCTCCCAAGCCCGGGAGAAAAGCGCTTCGGGGTGGTGGTCTCTCCGGGCCCTTGCCCCTGAGCCTGGGGGCCAGGCAGGGGATCCACAGTCCCAGGCCAAGGCACAACAACATGCACACGTCTGTTCCTGCCCCCTCCACCGGCAGAGAGCTGGGGGGAGCCAGAGTCTGTCAGGCACCTGCTGGGCTGGCCGCCTGTGTGGGAAGGGGCAGAGCCGACCTAGGGGCAAGTTGGGCCTCTTGCTCTCCCTGCTGCCCTGAGGCTGCTGGGCCAAAGAGGTCTTGGGCATCCAGCCCCTTGCTGGTCCCTTCCCTCTGACGAGGCCCTCTGAGCTCCAGCACTTTGCAGTGTGGAGACAGCCCCTGCCAGCAACCTCCTCTCCAAGGAGGCCTCAACCTAGGCCTAGGCCCAGGGGAAAGGCACCAGCGGGGATGAGCCAGTGGAGGCGCACGGGCATATCAGGACCCAGTCCACGCAGCCTGCCCCTTGGTGGGGCAGTACCCCCGGAGGCCAGGAAGGTCTGGGCAAGGCTGGCCAGGGGCAGGGTCCCTGCTGGGTCCTGCCCCTGGCCTGTGGGGCCTCTGAGCACAACCGGCCCTCTCCCACTGGAAGACCTCCCCGGCTGCCTCCAAAGGCGGGTTTGCCAACACTCCCGCCCGCTGTTCCCGCCAGGCACGCACAACGCTCCCAAGGCCAGGAGAAAAGCGCTTCGGGGTGTTGCTCTCTCCGGGCCCTTGCCCCTGAGCCTGGGGTCCAGGCAGTGGGTCCACACTCCCAGACCAAGGCAGAACCACATGCACACGTCTGTTCCTGACCCCTGCACCGGCAGAGAGCTCGGGGGAGCCAGAGTCTGTCAGGCAGCTGCTGGGTTGGCTGCCTGTGTGGGAAGGGGCAGAGCCGACCTAGGGGCAAGTTGGGCCTCTTGCTCTCCCTGCTGCCCTGAGGCTGCTGGGCCAAAGAGGTCTTGGGCATCCAGCCCCTTGCTGGTCCCTTCCCTCTGACGAGGCCCTCTGAGCTCCAGCACCTTGCAGTGTGGAGACAGCCCCTGCCAGCAACCTCCTCTCCAAGGAGGCATCAACCGAGGCCTATGCCCAGGGGAAAGGCACCAGCGGGGATGAGCCTGGGGAGGTGCCCAGGCATGTCTGGACCCAGTCCCCGCAGCCTGCCCCTTGGTGGGGCAGTACCCCCGGAGGCCAGGAAGGTCTGGGCAAGGCTGGCCAGGGGCAGGGGCCCTGCTGGGTCCTGCCCCTGGCCTGTGGGGCCTCTGAGCACAACCGGCCCTCTCCCACTGGAAGAACTCCCCGGCTGACTCCAAGGGCCAGTTTGCCAACACTCCCGCCCGCTGTTCCCGCCAGGCACGCACAATGCTCCCAAGCCCGGGAGAAAAGCACTTCGGGGTGGTGCTCTCCTCGGGCCCTTGCCCCTGAGCCTGGGGGCCAGGCAGTTGGTCCACACTCCCAGACCAAGGCAGAACCACATGCACACGTCTGTTCCTGACCCCTGCACCGGCAGAGAGCTCGGGGGAGCCAGAGTCTGTCAGGCAGCTGCTGGGCTGGCCGCCTGTGTGGGAAGGGGCAGAGCCGACCTAGGGGCAAGTTGGGCCTCTTGCTCTCCCTGCTGCCCTGAGGCTGCTGGGCCAAAGAGGTCTTGGGCATCCAGCCCCTTGCTGGTCCCTTCCCTCTGACGAGGCCCTCTGAGCTCTAGCACCTTGCAGTGTGGAGACAGCCCCTGCCAGCAACATCCTCTCCAAGGAGGCCTCAACCGAGGCCTAGGCCCAGGGGAAAGGCACCAGCGGGGATGAGCCTGGGGAGGCGCCCGGGCATGTCTGGACCCAGTCCCCGCAGCCTGCCCCTTGGTGGGGCAGTACCCCCGGAGGCCAGGAAGATCTGGGCAAGGCTGGCCAGGGGCAGGGGCCCTGCTGGGTCCTCCCCATGGCCTGTGGGGCCTCTGAGCACAACCGGCCCTCTCCCACTGGAAGACCTCCCCGGCTGCCTCCAAAGGCCAGTTTGCCAACACTCCTGCCCGCTCTTCCCGCCAGGCACGCACAATGCTCCCAAGCCCGGGAGAAAAGCGCTTCGGGGTGGTGCTCTCTCCGGGCCCTTGCCCCTGAGCCTGTGGGCAAGGCAGGGGGAACACACTCCCAGACCAAGGCAGAAACACATGCACACGTCTGTTCCTGTCCCCTGCACCGGCAGAGAGCTCGGGGGAGCCAGAGTCTGTCAGGCAGGTGCTGGGCTGGCCGCCTGTGTGGGAAGGGGCAGAGCCGACCTAGGGGCAAGTTGGGCCTCTTGCTCTCCCTGCTGCCCTGAGGCTGCAGGGCCAAAGACGTCTTGGGCATCCAGCCCCTTACTGGTCCCTTCCCTCTGCCGAGGCCCTCTGAGCTCCAGCACCTTGCAGTGTGGAGACAGCCCCTGCCATCAATCTCCTCTCCAAGGAGGCCTCAACCGAGGCCTAGGCCCAGGGGAAAGGCACCAGCGGGGTTGAGCCAGGGGAGGCGCCCGGGCATGTCTGGACCCAGTCCCCGCAGCCTGCCCCTTGGTGGGGCAGTACCCCCGGAGGCCAGGAAGGTCTGGGCAAGGCTGGCCAGGAGCAGGGGCCCTGCTGGGTCCTGCCCCTGGCCTGTGGGGCCTCTGAGCACAACCGGCCCTCTCCCACTGGAAGACCTCCCCGGCTGCCTCCAAAGTCCTGTTTGCAAGCACTCCCGCCCACTGTTCCCGCCAGGCGCGCACAATGCTCCCAAGCCCGGGAGAAAAGCGCTTCGGGGTGGTGGTCTCTCCGGGCCCTTGCCCCTGAGCCTGGGGGCCAGGCAGGGGATCCACAGTCCCAGGCCAAGGCACAACAACATGCACACGTCTGTTCCTGCCCCCTCCACCGGCAGAGAGCTGGGGGGAGCCAGAGTCTGTCAGGCAGCTGCTGGGCTGGCCGCCTGTGTGGGAAGGGGCAGAGCCGACCTCGGGGCAAGTTGGGCCTCTTCCTCTCCCTGCTGCCCTGAGGCTGCTGGGCCAAAGAGGTCTTGGGCATCCAGCCCCTTGCTGGTCCCTTCCCTCTGACGAGGCCCTCTGAGCTCCAGCACCTTGCAGTGTGGAGACAGCCCCTGCCAGCAACCTCCTCTCCAAGGAGGCCTCAACCGAGGCCTAGGCACAGGGGAAAGGCACCAGCGGGGATGAGCCAGTGGAGGCGCACGGGCATATCAGGACCCAGTCCCTGCAGCCTGCCCCTTGGTGGGGCAGTACCCCCGGAGGCCAGGAAGGTCTGGGCAAGGCTGGCCAGGGGCAGGGTCCCTGCTGGGTCCTGCCCCTGGCCTGTGGGGCCTCTGAGCACAACCGGCCCTCTCCCACTGGAAGACCTCCCCGGCTGCCTCCAAAGGCGGGTTTGCCAACACTCCCGCCCGCTGTTCCGCCAGGCACGCACAACGCTCCCAAGGCCAGGAGAAAAGCGCTTCGGGGTGTTGCTCTCTCCGGGCCCTTGCCCCTGAGCCTGGGGTCCAGGCAGTGGGTCCACACTCCCAGACCAAGGCAGAACCACATGCACACGTCTGTTCCTGACCCCTGCACCGGCAGAGAGCTCGGGGGAGCCAGAGTCTGTCAGGCAGCTGCTGGGTTGGCTGCCTGTGTGGGAAGGGGCAGAGCCGACCTAGGGGCAAGTTGGGCCTCTTGCTCTCCCTGCTGCCCTGAGGCTGCTGGGGCAAAGAGGTCTTGGGCATCCAGCCCCTTGCTAGTCCCTTCCCGCTGACGAGGCCCTCTGAGCTCCAGCACCTTGCAGTGTGGAGACAGCCCCTGCCAGCAACCTCCTCTCCAAGGAGGCATCAACCGAGGCCTATGCCCAGGGGAAAGGCACCAGCGGGGATGAGCCTGGGGAGGCGCCCAGGCATGTCTGGACCCAGTCCCCGCAGCCTGCCCCTTGGTGGGGCAGTACCCCCGGAGGCCAGGAAGGTCTGGGCAAGGCTGGCCAGGGGCAGGGGACCTGCTGGGTCCTGCCCCTGGCCTGTGAGGCCTCTGAGCACAACCGGCCCTCTCCCACTGGAAGACCTCCACGGCTGCCTCCAAAGTCCTGTTTGCAAACACTCCCGCCCGCTGTTCACGCCAGGCTCGCACAATGCTCCCAAGCCCGTGAGGAAAGCGCTTCGGGGTGGTGCTCTCTCCGGGCCCTTGCCCCTGAGCCTGGGGGCAAGGCAGGGGGAACACACTCCCAGGCCAAGGCAGAACCTCATGCCCACGTCTGTTCCTGTCCCCTGCACCGGCAGAGAGCTTGGGGGAGCCAGAGTCTGTCAGGCAGCTGCTGGGTTGGCCGCCTGTGTGGGAAGGGGCAGAGCCGCCCTAGGGGCAAGTTGGGCCTCTTGCTCTCCCTGCTGCCCTGAGGCTGCTGGGCCAAAGACGTCTTGGGCATCCAGCCCCTTACTGGTCCCTTCCCTCTGACGAGGCCCTCTGAGCTCCAGCACCTTGCAGTGTGGAGACAGCCCCTGCCAGCAACCTCCTCTCCAAGGAGGCCTCAACCGAGGCCTAGGCCCAGGGGAAAGGCACCAGCGGGGATGAGCCTGGGGAGGCGCCCGGGCATGTCTGGACCCAGGCCCCGCAGCCTGCCCCTTGGTGGGGCAGTACCCCCGGAGGCCAGGAAGGTCTGGGCAAGGCTGGCCAGGGGCAGGGGCCCTGCTGCGTCCTGCCCCTGGCCTGTGGGACCTCTGAGCACAACCGGCCCTCTCCCACTGGAAGACCTCCCCGGCTGCCTCCAAAGTCCTGTTTGCAAACACTCCCGCCCGCTGTTCACGCCAGGCTCGCACAATGCTCCCAAGCCCGTGAGGAAAGCGCTTCAGGGTGGTGCTCTCTCCGGGCCCTTGCCCCTGAGCCTGGGGGCAAGGCAGGGTGTCCACACTCCCAGGACAAGGCAGAACCACATGCACACGTCTGATCTGCCCCCTGCACCGGCAGAGAGCTCGGGGGAGCCAGAGTCTGTCAGGCAGCTGCTGGGCTGGCCGCCTGTGTGGGAAGGGGCAGAGCCGACCTAGGGGCAAGTTGGGCCTCTTGCTCTCCCTGCTGCCCTGAGGCTGCTGGGCCAAAGAGGTCTTGGGCATCCAGCCCCTTGCTGGTCCCTTCCCGCTGACGAGGCCCTCTGAGCTCCAGCACCTTGCAGTGTGGAGACAGCCCCTGCCAGCAACCTCCTCTCCAAGGAGGCATCAACCGAGGCCTATGCCCAGGGGAAAGGCACCAGCGGGGATGAGCCTGGGGAGGCGCCCAGGCATGTCTGGACCCAGTCCCCGCAGCCTGCCCCTTGGTGGGGCAGTACCCCCGGAGGCCAGGAAGGTCTGGGCAAGGCTGGCCAGGGGCAGGGGACCTGCTGGGTCCTGCCCCTGGCCTGTGAGGCCTCTGAGCACAACCGGCCCTCTCCCACTGGAAGACCTCCACGGCTGCCTCCAAAGTCCTGTTTGCAAACACTCCCGCCCGCTGTTCACGCCAGGCTCGCACAATGCTCCCAAGCCCGTGAGAAAAGCGCTTCGGGGTGGTGCTCTCTCCGGGCCCTTGCCCCTGAGCCTGGGGGCAAGGCAGGGGGAACACACTCCCAGGCCAAGGCAGAACCACATGCCCACGTCTGTTCCTGTCCCCTGCACCGGCAGAGAGCTTGGGGGAGCCAGAGTCTGTCAGGCAGCTGCTGGGTTGGCCGCCTGTGTGGGAAGGGGCAGAGCCGCCCTAGGGGCAAGTTGGGCCTCTTGCTCTCCCTGCTGCCCTGAGGCTGCTGGGCCAAAGACGTCTTGGGCATCCAGCCCCTTACTGGTCCCTTCCCTCTGACGAGGCCCTCTGAGCTCCAGCACCTTGCAGTGTGGAGACAGCCCCTGCCAGCAACCTCCTCTCCAAGGAGGCCTCAACCGAGGCCTAGGCCCAGGGGAAAGGCACCAGCGGGGATGAGCCTGGGGAGGCGCCCGGGCATGTCTGGACCCAGGCCCCGCAGCCTGCCCCTTGGTAGGGCAGTACCCCCGGAGGCCAGGAAGGTCTGGGCAAGGCTGGCCAGGGGCAGGGGCCCTGCTGCGTCCTGCCCCTGGCCTGTGGGGCCTCTGAGCACAACCGGCCCTCTCCCACTGGAAGACCTCCCCGGCTGCCTCCAAAGGCCGGTTTGCAAGCGCTCCCGCCCACTGTTCCCAGCAGGCGTGCACAATGCTCCCAAGCCCGGGAGAAAAGCGCTTCAGGGTGGTGCTCTCTCCGGGCCCTTTACCCTGAGCCTGGGGGCCAGGCAGGGGGTCCACACTCCCAGGCCAAGGCAGAACGACATGCACACGTCTGTTCCTGCCCCATGCACCGGCAGAGAGCTCGGGGGAGCCAGAGTCTGTCAGGCAGCTGCTGGGCTGGCCGCCTGTGTGGGACGGGGCAGAGCCGACCTAGGGGCAAGTTGGGCCTCTTGCTCTCCCTGCTGCCCTGAGGCTGCTGGGCCAAAGAGATCTTGGGCATCCAGCCCCTTGCTTGTCCCTTCCCTCTGACGAGGCCCTCTGAGCTCCAGCACCTTGCAGTGTGGAGACAGCCCCTGCCAGCAACCTCCTCTCCAAGGAGGCCTCAACCGAGGCCTAGGACCAGGGGAAAGGCACCAGCGGGGATGAGCCTGGGGAGGCGCCCGGGCATGTCTGGACCCAGTCCCCACAGCCTGCCCCTTGGTGGGGCAGTACCCCCGGAGGCCAGGAAGGTCTGGGCAAGGCTGGCCACGGGCAGGGGCCATGCTGGGTCCTGCCCCTGGCCTGTGGGGCCTCTGAGCACAACCGGCCCTCTCCCACTGGAAGACTTCCCCGGCTGCCTCCAAAGGCCGGTTTGCCAACACTCCCGCCCGCTGTTCCCGCCAGGCACGCACTATTCTCCCAAGCCCGGGAGAAAAGCGCTTCGGGGTGTTGCTCTCTCCGGGCCCTTGCCCTTGAGCGTGGGGGCGAGGCAGTGGGTCTACACTCCCAGACCAACGCAGAACCACATGCACACGTCTGTTCCTGACCCCTGCACCGCAGAGAGCTCGGGGGAGCCAGAGTCTGTCAGGCAGCTGCTGGGCTGGCCGCCTGTGTGGGAAGGGGCAGAGCCGACCTAGGGGCAAGTTCGGCCTCTTCCTCTCCCGGCTGCCCTGAGGCTGCTGGGCCAAAGAGTTCTTGGGCATCCAGCCCCTTGCTGGTCCCTTCCCTCTGACGAGGCCCTCTGAGCTCCAGCACCTTGCAGTGTGGAGACAGCCCCTGCCAGCAACCTCCTCTCCAAGGAGGCCTCAACCGAGGCCTAGGCCCAGGGGAAAGGCATCAGCGGGGATGAGCCTGGGGAGGCGCCCAGGCATGTCTGGACCCAGTTCCCGCAGCCTGCCCCTTGGTGGGGCAGTACCCCCGGAGGCCAGGAAGGTCTGGGAAAGGCTGGTCAGGGGCAGGGGACCTGCTGGGTCCTGCCCCTGGCCTGTGGGGCCTCTGAGCACAACCGGCCCTCTCTCACTGGAAGACCTCCCCGGCTGCCTCCAAAGTCCTGTTTGCCAACACTCCCACCCGCTGTTCACGCCAGACTCGCACAATGCTCCCAAGCCCGGGAGAAAAGCGCTTCGGGGTGGTGCTCTCCTCGGGCCCTTGCCCCTGAGCCTGGGGTCCAGGCAGTTGGTCCACACTCCCAGACCAAGGCAGAACCACATGCACACGTCTGTTCCTGACCCCTGCACCGGCAGAGAGTTCGGGGGAGCCAGAGTCTGTCAGGCAGCTGCTGGGCTGGCCGCCTGTGTGGGAAGGGGCAGAGCCGACCTAGGGGCAAGTTGGGCCTCTTCCTCTCCCTGCTGCCCTGAGGCTGCTGGGCCAAAGAGGTCTTCGGCATCCAGCCCCTTGCTGGTCCCTTCCCTCTGACGAGGCCCTCTGAGCTCCAGCACCTTGCAGTGTGGAGACAGCCCCTGCCAGCAACCTCCTCTCCAAGGAGGCCTCAACCGAGGCCTAGGCCCAAGGGAAAGGCACCAGCGGGGATGAGCCTGGGGAGGCGCCCGGGCATGTCTGGACCCAGTCCCCGCAGCCTGCCCCTTGGTGGGGCAGTACCCCCGGAGGCCAGGAAGATCTGGGCAAGGCTGGCCAGGGGCAGGGGCCCTGCTGGGTCCTCCCCATGGCCTGTGGGGCCTCTGAGCACAACCGGCCCTCTCCCACTGGAAGACCTCCCCGGCTGCCTCCAAAGGCCGGTTTGCAAGCACTCCCGCCCACTGTTCCCGCCAGGCGCGCACAATGCTCCCAAGCCCGGGAGAAAAGCGCTTCGGGGTGGTGCTCTCTCCGGGCCCTTGCCCCTGAGCCTGTGGGCAAGGCAGGGGGAACACACTCCCAGACCAAGGCAGAAACACATGCACACGTCTGTTCCTGTCCCCTGCACCGGCAGAGAGCTCGGGGGAGCCAGAGTCTCTCAGGCAGCAGCTGGGCTGGCCGCCTGTGTGGGAAGGGGCAGAGCCGACCTAGGGGCAAGTTGGGCCTCTTGCTCTCCCTGCTGCCCTGATGCTGCAGGGCCAAAGACGTCTTGGGCATCCAGCCCCTTACTGGTCCCTTCCCTCTGACGAGGCCCTCTGAGCTCCAGCACCTTGCAGTGTGGAGACAGCCCCTGCCAGCAATCTCCTCTCCAAGGAGGCCTCAACCGAGGCCTAGGCCCAGGGGAAAGGTACCAGCGGGGTTGAGCCAGGGGAGGCGCCCGGGCATGTCTGGACCCTGTCCCCGCAGCCTGCCCCTTGGTGGGGCAGTACCCCCGGAGGCCAGGAAGTTCTGGGCAAGGCTGGCCAGGGGCAGGGGCCCTGCTGGGTCCTGCCCCTGGCCTGTGGGGCCTCTGAGCACAACCGGCCCTCTCCCACTGGAAGACCTCCCCGGCTGCCTCCAAAGGCCGGTTTGCAAGCACTCCCGCCCACTGTTCCCGCCAGGCGCGCCCAATGCTCCCAAGCCCGGGAGAAAAGCGCTTCGGGGTGGTGGTCTCTCCGGGCCCTTGCCCCTGAGCCTGGGGGCCAGGCAGGGGATCCACAGTCCCAGGCCAAGGCACAACAACATGCACACGTCTGTTCCTGCCCCCTCCACCGGCAGAGAGCTGGGGGGAGCCAGAGTCTGTCAGGCAGCTGCTGGGCTGGCCGCCTGTGTGGGAAGGGGCAGAGCCGACCTAGGGGCAAGTTGGGCCTCTTGCTCTCCCTGCTGCCCTGAGGCTGCTGTGCCAAAGAGGTCTTGGGCATCCAGCCCCTTGCTGGTCCCTTCCCTCTGACGAGGCCCTCTGAGCTCCAGCACCTTGCAGTGTGGAGACAGACCCTGCCAGCAACCTCCTCTCCAAGGAGGCCTCAACCGAGGCCTAGGCCCAGGGGAAAGGCACCAGCGGGGATGAGCCTGGGGAGGCGCCCGGGCATGTCTGGACCCAGTCCCCGCAGCCTGCCCCTTGGTGGGGCAGTACCCCCGGAGGCCAGGAAGGTCTGGGCAAGGCTGGCCAGGGTCAGGGGCCCTGCTGGGTCCTGCCCCTGGCCTGTGGGGCCTCTGAGCACAACCGGCCCTCTCCCACTGGAAGACCTCCCCGGCTGCCTCCAAAGTCCTGTTTGCTAACACTCCCGCCCGCTGTTCACGCCAGGCTCGCACAATGCTCCCAAGCCCGGGAGAAAAGCGCATTGGGGTGGTTCTCTCTCCGGGCCCTTGCCCCTGAGCCTGGGGGCAAGGCACGGGGAACACACTCCCTGGCCAAGGCAGAACCACATGCCCACGTCTGTTCCTGTCCCCTGCACCGGCAGAGAGCTTGGGGGAGCCAGAGTCTGGCAGGCAGCTGCTGGGTTGGCCGCCTGTGTGGGAAGGGGCAGAGCCGACCGAGGGGCAAGTTGGGCCTCTTGCTCTCCCTGCTGCCCTGAGGCTGCTGGGCCAAAGAGGTCTTGGGCATCCAGCCCTTACTGGTCCCTTCCCTCTGACGAGACCCTCTGAGCTCCAGCACCTTGCAGTGTGGAGACAGCCCCTGCCAGCAACCTCCTCTCCAAGGAGGCCTCAACCGAGGCCTAGGCCCAGGGGAAAGGCACCAGCGGGGATGAGCCAGGGGAGGCGCCCGAGCATGTCTGGACCCAGTCCCCGCAGCCTGCCCCTTGGTGGGGCAGTACCCCCGGAGGCCAGGAAGGTCTGGGCAAGGCTGGCCAGGGGCAGGGGCCCTGCTGCGTCCTGCCCCTGGCCTGTGGGGCCTCTGAGCACAACCGGCCCTCTCCCACTGGAAGACCTCCCCGGCTGCCTCCAAAGGCCGGTTTGCAAGCGCTCCCGCCCACTGTTCCCAGCAGGCGTGCACAATGCTCCCAAGCCCGGGAGAAAAGCGCTTCAGGGTGGTGCTCTCTCCGGGCCCTTGCCCCTGAGCCTGGGGTCAAGGCACGGTGTCCACACTCCCAGGCCAAGTCAGAACCACATGCACACGTCTGTTCCTGCCCCCTGCACCGGCAGAGAGCTCGGGGGACCCAGAGTCTGTCAGGCAGCTGCTGGGCTGGCCGCCTGTGTGGGAAGTGGCAGAGCCGATCTAGGGGCAAGTTGGGCCTCTTGCTCTCCCTGCTGCCCTGAGGCTGCTGGGCCAAAGAGGTCTTGGGCATCCAACCCCTTGCTGGTCCCTTCCCTCTGACGAGGCCCTCTGAGCTCTTGCACCTTGCAGTGTGGAGACAGCCCCTGCCAGCAACCTCCTCTCCAAGGAGGCCTAAACCGAGGCCTAGGCACAGGGGAAAAGCACCAGCGGGGATGAGCCTGGGGAGGCGCCCGGGCATGTCTGGACCCAGTCCCCGCAGCCTTCCCCTTGGTGGGGCAGTACCCCCGGAGGCGAGGAAGGTCTGGGAAAGGCTGGCCAGGGGCAGGGGACCTGCTGGGTCCTGCCCCTGGCCTGTGGGGCCTCTGAGCACAACCGGCCCTCTCCCACTGGAAGACGTCCCCGGCTGCCTCCAAAGGCCGGTTTGCAAGCACTCCCGCCCACTGTTCCAACCAAGGGCGCACAACGCTCCCAAGCCCGGGAGAAAATCGCTTCGGGGTGGTGCTCTCTCCGGGCCCTTTCCCCTGAGCCTGGGGCCCAGGCAGGGTGTCCACACTCCCAGGCCAAGGCAGAACGACATGCACACGTCTGTTCCTGCCCCATGCACCGGCAGAGAGCTCGGGGGAGCCAAAGTCTGTCAGGCAGCTGCTGGGCTGGCCGCCTGTGTGGGAAGGGGCAGAGCCGACCTAGGGGCAAGTTGGGCCTCTTCCTCTCCCTGCTGCCCTGAGGCTGCTGGGCCAAAGAGGTCTTGGGCATCCAGCCCCTTGCTGGTCCCTTCCCTCTGACGAGGCCCTCTGAGCTCCAGCACCTTGCAGTGTGGAGACAGCCCCTGCCAGCAACCTCCTCTCCAAGGAGGCCTCAACCGAGGCCTAGGCCCAGGGGAAAGGCACCAGCGGGGATGAGCCTGGGGAGGCGCCCGGGCATGTCTGGACCCAGTCCCCGCAGCCTGCCCCTTGGTGGGGCAGTACCCCCGGAGGCCAGGAAGGTCTCGGCAAGGCTGCCAGGGGCAGGGACACTGCTGGGTCCTGCCCCTGGCCTGTGGGGCGTCTGAGCACAACCGGCACTCTCCCGCTGGAAGACCTCCCCGTCTGCCTCGAAAGGCCGGTTTGCAAGCACTCCCGCCCGCTGTTCCCGCCAGGCACGCACAACGCTCCCAAGGCCAGGAGAAAAGCGCTTCGGGGTGTTGCTCTCTCCGGGCCCTTGCCCCTGAGCCTGGGGTCCAGGCAGTGGGTCCACACTCCCAGACCAAGGCAGAACCACATGCACACGTCTGTTCCTGACCCCTGCACCGGCAGAGAGCTCGGGGGAGCCAGAGTCTGTCAGGCAGCTGCTGGGTTGGCTGCCTGTGTGGGAAGGGGCAGAGCCGACCTAGGGGCAAGTTGGGCCTCTTGCTCTCCCTGCTGCCCTGAGGCTGCTGGGCCAAAGAGGTCTTGGGCATCCAGCCCCTTGCTGGTCCCTTCCCGCTGACGAGGCCCTCTGAGCTCCAGCACCTTGCAGTGTGGAGACAGCCCCTGCCAGCAACCTCCTCTCCAAGGAGGCATCAACCGAGGCCTATGCCCAGGGGAAAGGCACCAGCGGGGATGAGCCTGGGGAGGCGCCCAGGCATGTCTGGACCCAGTCCCCGCAGCCTGCCCCTTGGTGGGGCAGTACCCCCGGAGGCCAGGAAGGTCTGGGCAAGGCTGGCCAGGGGCAGGGGCCCTGCTGCGTCCTGCCCCTGTCCTGTGGGGCCTCTGAGCACAACCGGCCCTCTCCCACTGGAAGACCTCCCCGGCTGCCTCCAAACTCCTGTTTGCAAACACTCCCGCCCGCTGTTCACGCCAGGCTCGCACAATGCTCCCAAGCCCGTGAGGAATGCGCTTCAGGGTGGTGCTCTCTCCGGGCCCTTGCCCCTGAGCCTGGGGGAAAGGCAGGGTGTCCACACTCCCAGGACAAGGCAGAACCACATGCACACGTCTGATCTGCCCCCTGCACCGGCAGAGAGCTCGGGGGAGCCAGAGTCTGTCAGGCAGCTGCTGGGCTGGCCGCCTGTGTGGGAAGGGGCAGAGCCGACCTAGGGGCAAGTTGGGCCTCTTGCTCTCCCTCCTGCCCTGAGGCTGCTGGGCCAAAGAGGTCTTGGGCATCCAGCCCCTTGCTGGTCCCTTCCCTCTGACGAGGCCCTCTGAGCTCCAGCACCTTGCAGTGTGGAGACAGCCCCTGCCAGCAACCTCCTCTCCAAGGAGGCCTCAACCGAGGCCTAGGCCCAGGGGAAAGGCACCAGCGGGGATGAGCCTGGGGAGGCGCCCGGGCATGTCTGGACCCAGTCCCCGCAGCCTGCCCCTTGGTGGGGCAGTACCCCCGGAGGCCAGGAAGGTCTCGGCAAGGCTGCCAGGGGCAGGGACACTGCTGGGTCCTGCCCCTGGCCTGTGGGGCGTCTGAGCACAACCGGCACTCTCCCGCTGGAAGACCTCCCCGTCTGCCTCGAAAGGCCGGTTTGCAAGCACTCCCGCCCGCTGTTCCCGCCAGGCACGCACAACGCTCCCAAGGCCAGGAGAAAAGCGCTTCGGGGTGTTGCTCTCTCCGGGCCCTTGCCCCTGAGCCTGGGGTCCAGGCAGTGGGTCCACACTCCCAGACCAAGGCAGAACCACATGCACACGTCTGTTCCTGACCCCTGCACCGGCAGAGAGCTCGGGGGAGCCAGAGTCTGTCAGGCAGCTGCTGGGTTGGCTGCCTGTGTGGGAAGGGGCAGAGCCGACCTAGGGGCAATTTGGGCCTCTTGCTCTCCCTGCTGCCCTGAGGCTGCTGGGCCAAAGAGGTCTTGGGCATCCAGCCCCTTGCTGGTCCCTTCCCGCTGACGAGGCCCTCTGAGCTCCAGCACCTTGCAGTGTGGAGACAGCCCCTGCCAGCAACCTCCTCTCCAAGGAGGCATCAACCGAGGCCTATGCCCAGGGGAAAGGCACCAGCGGGGATGAGCCTGGGGAGGCGCCCAGGCATGTCTGGACCCAGTCCCCGCAGCCTGCCCCTTGGTGGGGCAGTACCCCCGGAGGCCAGGAAGGTCTGGGCAAGGCTGGCCAGGGGCAGGGGACCTGCTGGGTCCTGCCCCTGGCCTGTGAGGCCTCTGAGCACAACCGGCCCTCTCCCACTGGAAGACCTCCACGGCTGCCTCCAAAGTCCTGTTTGCAAACACTCCCGCCCGCTGTTCACGCCAGGCTCGCACAATGCTCCCAAGCCCGTGAGAAAAGCGCTTCGGGGTGGTGCTCTCTCCGGGCCCTTGCCCCTGAGCCTGGGGGCAAGGCAGGGGGAACACACTCCCAGGCCAAGGCAGAACCACATGCCCACGTCTGTTCCTGTCCCCTGCACCGGCAGAGAGCTTGGGGGAGCCAGAGTCTGTCAGGCAGCTGCTGGGTTGGCCGCCTGTGTGGGAAGGGGCAGAGCCGCCCTAGGGGCAAGTTGGGCCTCTTGCTCTCCCTGCTGCCCTGAGGCTGCTGGGCCAAAGACGTCTTGGGCATCCAGCCCCTTACTGGTCCCTTCCCTCTGACGAGGCCCTCTGAGCTCCAGCACCTTGCAGTGTGGAGACAGCCCCTGCCAGCAACCTCCTCTCCAAGGAGGCCTCAACCGAGGCCTAGGCCCAGGGGAAAGGCACCAGCGGGGATGAGCCTGGGGAGGCGCCCGGGCATGTCTGGACCCAGGCCCCGCAGCCTGCCCCTTGGTAGGGCAGTACCCCCGGAGGCCAGGAAGGTCTGGGCAAGGCTGGCCAGGGGCAGGGGCCCTGCTGCGTCCTGCCCCTGGCCTGTGGGGCCTCTGAGCACAACCGGCCCTCTCCCACTGGAAGACCTCCCCGGCTGCCTCCAAAGGCCGGTTTGCAAGCGCTCCCGCCCACTGTTCCCAGCAGGCGTGCACAATGCTCCCAAGCCCGGGAGAAAAGCGCTTCAGGGTGGTGCTCTCTCCGGGCCCTTTACCCTGAGCCTGGGGGCCAGGCAGGGGGTCCACACTCCCAGGCCAAGGCAGAACGACATGCACACGTCTGTTCCTGCCCCATGCACCGGCAGAGAGCTCGGGGGAGCCAGAGTCTGTCAGGCAGCTGCTGGGCTGGCCGCCTGTGTGGGACGGGGCAGAGCCGACCTAGGGGCAAGTTGGGCCTCTTGCTCTCCCTGCTGCCCTGAGGCTGCTGGGCCAAAGAGATCTTGGGCATCCAGCCCCTTGCTTGTCCCTTCCCTCTGACGAGGCCCTCTGAGCTCCAGCACCTTGCAGTGTGGAGACAGCCCCTGCCAGCAACCTCCTCTCCAAGGAGGCCTCAACCGAGGCCTAGGACCAGGGGAAAGGCACCAGCGGGGATGAGCCTGGGGAGGCGCCCGGGCATGTCTGGACCCAGTCCCCACAGCCTGCCCCTTGGTGGGGCAGTACCCCCGGAGGCCAGGAAGGTCTGGGCAAGGCTGGCCACGGGCAGGGGCCATGCTGGGTCCTGCCCCTGGCCTGTGGGGCCTCTGAGCACAACCGGCCCTCTCCCACTGGAAGATTTCCCCGGCTGCCTCCAAAGGCCGGTTTGCCAACACTCCCGCCCGCTGTTCCCGCCAGGCACGCACTATTCTCCCAAGCCCGGGAGAAAAGCGCTTCGGGGTGTTGCTCTCTCCGGGCCCTTGCCCTTGAGCGTGGGGGCGAGGCAGTGGGTCTACACTCCCAGACCAACGCAGAACCACATGCACACGTCTGTTCCTGACCCCTGCACCGCAGAGAGCTCGGGGGAGCCAGAGTCTCTCAGGCAGCTGCTGGGCTGGCCGCCTGTGTGGGAAGGGGCAGAGCCGACCTAGGGGCAAGTTGGGCCTCTTCCTCTCCCGGCTGCACTGAGGCTGCTGGGCCAAAGACGTCTTGGGCATCCAGCCCCTTGCTGGTCCCTTCCCTCTGACGAGGCCCTCTGAGCTCCAGCACCTTGCAGTGTGGAGACAGCCCCTGCCAGCAACCTCCTCTCCAAGGAGGCCTCAACCGAGGCCTAGGCCCAGGGGAAAGGCATCAGCGGGGATGAGCCTGGGGAGGCGCCCAGGCATGTCTGGACCCAGTTCCCGCAGCCTGCCCCTTGGTGGGGCAGTACCCCCGGAGGCCAGGAAGGTCTGGGAAAGGCTGGCCAGGGGCAGGGGACCTGCTGGGTCCTGCCCCTGGCCTGTGGGGCCTCTGAGCACAACCGGCCCTCTCTCACTGGAAGACCTCCCCGGCTGCCTCCAAAGTCCTGTATGCCAACACTCCCACCCGCTGTTCACGCCAGACTCGCACAATGCTCCCAAGCCCGGGAGAAAAGCGCTTCGGGGTGGTGCTCTCCTCGGGCCCTTGCCCCTGAGCCTGGGGTCCAGGCAGTTGGTCCACACTCCCAGACCAAGGCAGAACCACATGCACACGTCTGTTCCTGACCCCTGCACCGGCAGAGAGTTCGGGGGAGCCAGAGTCTGTCAGGCAGCTGCTGGGCTGGCCGCCTGTGTGGGAAGGGGCAGAGCCGACCTAGGGGCAAGTTGGGCCTCTTCCTCTCCCTGCTGCCCTGAGGCTGCTGGGCCAAAGAGGTCTTCGGCATCCAGCCCCTTGCTGGTCCCTTCCCTCTGACGAGGCCCTCTGAGCTCCAGCACCTTGCAGTGTGGAGACAGCCCCTGCCAGCAACATCCTCTCCAAGGAGGCCTCAACCGAGGCCTAGGCCCAGGGGAAAGGCACCAGCGGGGATGAGCCTGGGGAGGCGCCCGGGCATGTCTGGACCCAGTCCCCGCAGCCTGCCCCTTGGTGGGGCAGTACCCCCGGAGGCCAGGAAGATCTGGGCAAGGCTGGCCAGGGGCAGGGGCCCTGCTGGGTCCTCCCCATGGCCTGTGGGGCCTCTGAGCACAACCGGCCCTCTCCCACTGGAAGACCTCCCCGGCTGCCTCCAAAGGCCGGTTTGCAAGCACTCCCGCCCACTGTTCCCGCCAGGCGCGCACAATGCTCCCAAGCCCGGGAGAAAAGCGCTTCGGGGTGGTGCTCTCTCCGGGCCCTTGCCCCTGAGCCTGTGGGCAAGGCAGGGGGAACACACTCCCAGACCAAGGCAGAAACACATGCACACGTCTGTTCCTGTCCCCTGCACCGGCAGAGAGCTCGGGGGAGCCAGAGTCTCTCAGGCAGCAGCTGGGCTGGCCGCCTGTGTGGGAAGGGGCAGAGCCGACCTAGGGGCAAGTTGGGCCTCTTGCTCTCCCTGCTGCCCTGAGGCTGCAGGGCCAAAGACGTCTTGGGCATCCAGCCCCTTACTGGTCCCTTCCCTCTGACGAGGCCCTCTGAGCTCCAGCACCTTGCAGTGTGGAGACAGCCCCTGCCAGCAACCTCCTCTCCAAGGAGGCCTCAACCGAGGCCTAGGCCCAGGGGAAAGGCACCAGCGGGGATGAGCCTGGGGAGGCGCCCGGGCATGTCTGGACCCAGTCCCCGCAGCCTGCCCCTTGGTGGGGCAGTACCCCCGGAGGCCAGGAAGGTCTGGGCAAGGCTGGCCAGGGTCAGGGGCCCTGCTGGGTCCTGCCCCTGGCCTGTGGGGCCTCTGAGCACAACCGGCCCTCTCCCACTGGAAGAACTCCCCGGCTGCCTCCAAAGTCCTGTTTGCTAACACTCCCGCCCGCTGTTCACGCCAGGCTCGCACAATGCTCCCAAGCCCGGGAGAAAAGCGCATTGGGGTGGTTCTCTCTCCGGGCCCTTGCCCCTGAGCCTGGGGGCAAGGCACGGGGAACACACTCCCTGGCCAAGGCAGAACCACATGCCCACGTCTGTTCCTGTCCCCTGCACCGGCAGAGAGCTTGGGGGAGCCAGAGTCTGGCAGGCAGCTGCTGGGTTGGCCGCCTGTGTGGGAAGGGGCAGAGCCGACCGAGGGGCAAGTTGGGCCTCTTGCTCTCCCTGCTGCCCTGAGGCTGCTGGGCCAAAGAGGTCTTGGGCATCCAGCCCCTTACTGGTCCCTTCCCTCTGACGAGGCCCTCTGAGCTCCAGCACCTTGCAGTGTGGAGACAGCCCCTGCCAGCAACCTCCTCTCCAAGGAGGCCTCAACCGAGGCCTAGGCCCAGGGGAAAGGCACCAGCGGGGATGAGCCAGGGGAGGCGCCCGAGCATGTCTGGACCCAGTCCCCGCAGCCTGCCCCTTGGTGGGGCAGTACCCCCGGAGGCCAGGAAGGTCTGGGCAAGGCTGGCCAGGGGCAGGGGCCCTGCTGCGTCCTGCCCCTGGCCTGTGGGGCCTCTGAGCACAACCGGCCCTCTCCCACTGGAAGACCTCCCCGGCTGCCTCCAAAGGCCGGTTTGCAAGCGCTCCCGCCCACTGTTCCCAGCAGGCGTGCACAATGCTCCCAAGCCCGGGAGAAAAGCGCTTCAGGGTGGTGCTCTCTCCGGGCCCTTGCCCCTGAGCCTGGGGTCAAGGCACGGTGTCCACACTCCCAGGCCAAGTCAGAACCACATGCACACGTCTGTTCCTGCCCCCTGCACCGGCAGAGAGCTCGGGGGACCCAGAGTCTGTCAGGCAGCTGCTGGGCTGGCCGCCTGTGTGGGAAGTGGCAGAGCCGATCTAGGGGCAAGTTGGGCCTCTTGCTCTCCCTGCTGCCCTGAGGCTGCTGGGCCAAAGAGGTCTTGGGCATCCAACCCCTTGCTGGTCCCTTCCCTCTGACGAGGCCCTCTGAGCTCTTGCACCTTGCAGTGTGGAGACAGCCCCTGCCAGCAACCTCCTCTCCAAGGAGGCCTAAACCGAGGCCTAGGCACAGGGGAAAAGCACCAGCGGGGATGAGCCTGGGGAGGCGCCCGGGCATGTATGGACCCAGTCCCCGCAGCCTTCCCCTTGGTGGGGCAGTACCCCCGGAGGCGAGGAAGGTCTGGGAAAGGCTGGCCAGGGGCAGGGGACCTGCTGGGTCCTGCCCCTGGCCTGTGGGGCCTCTGAGCACAACCGGCCCTCTCCCACTGGAAGACGTCCCCGGCTGCCTCCAAAGGCCGGTTTGCAAGCACTCCCGCCCACTGTTCCAACCAAGGGCGCACAACGCTCCCAAGCCCGGGAGAAAATCGCTTCGGGGTGGTGCTCTCTCCGGGCCCTTTCCCCTGAGCCTGGGGGCCAGGCAGGGTGTCCACACTCCCAGGCCAAGGCAGAACGACATGCACACGTCTGTTCCTGCCCCATGCACCGGCAGAGAGCTCGGGGGAGCCAAAGTCTGTCAGGCAGCTGCTGGGCTGGCCGCCTGTGTGGGAAGGGGCAGAGCCGACCTAGGGGCAAGTTGGGCCTCTTGCTCTTCCTGCTGCCATGAGGCTGCTGGGCCAAAGAGATCTTGGGCATCCAGCCCCTTGCTTGTCCCTTCCCTCTGACGAGGCCCTCTGAGCTCCAGCACCTTGCAGTGTGGAGACAGCCCCTGCCAGCAACCTCCTCTCCAAGGAGGCCTCAACCGAGGCCTAAGCCCAGGGGAAAGGCACCAGCGGGGATGAGCCTGGGGAGGCGCCCGGGCATGTCTGGACCCAGTCCCCGCAGCCTGCCCCTTGGTGGGGCAGTACCCCCGGAAGCCAGGAAGGTCTGGGCAAGGCTGGCCACGGGCAGGGGCCCTGCTGGGTCCTGCCCCTGGCCTGTGGGGCCTCTGAGCACAACCGGCCCTCTCCCACTGGAAGACTTCCCCGGCTGCCTCCAAAGGCCGGTTTGCCAACACTCCCGCTCGCTGTTCCCGCCAGGCACGCACAATTCTCCCAAGCCCGGGAGAAAAGCGCTTCGGGGTGGTGCTCTCTCCGGGCCCTTGCCCCTGAGCCTGGGGGCGAGGCAGTGGGTCCACACTCCCAGACCAACGCAGAACCACATGCACACGTCTGTTCCTGACCCCTTCACCGGCAGAGAGCTCGGGGGAGCCAGAGTCTGTCAGGCAGCTGCTGGGCTGGCCGCCTGTGTGGGAAGGGGCAGAGCCGACCTAGGGGCAAGTTGGGCCTCTTCCTCTCCCTGCTGCCCTGAGGCTGCTGGGCCAAAGAGGTCTTGGGCATCCAGCCCCTTGCTGGTCCCTTCCCTCTGACGAGGCCCTCTGAGCTCCAGCACCTTGCAGTGTGGAGACAGCCCCTGCCAGCAACCTCCTCTCCAAGGAGGCCTCAACCGAGGCCTAGGCCCAGGGGAAAGGCACCAGCGGGGATGAGCCTGGGGAGGCGCCCGGCCATGTCTGGACCCAGTCCCCGCAGCCTGCCCCTTGGTGGGGCAGTACCCCCGGAGGCCAGGAGGGTCTGGGCAAGGCTGCCAGGGGCAGGGACACTGCTGGGTCCTGCCCCTGGCCTGTGGGGCCTCTGAGCACAACCGGCACTCTCCCGCTGGAAGACCTCCCCGGGTGCCTCCAAAGGCTGGTTTGCAAGCACTCAGTCCCGCTGTTCACGCCAGCTGCGCACAATGCTCCCAAGCCCGGGAGAAAAGCATTTTGGGGTGGTGCTCACTCCGAGCTTTGGAAGACCTCCCCGGCTGCCTCCAAGGCCGGTTTGCAAGCACTTCTGCCTGCTGTTCCCGGCACCCGCGCACAATGCTCCCAAGCCCGGGAGAAAAGCGTTTCGGGGTGGTGTTCTCTCTGGGCCCAAGAAAGACCTCCCGGGCTGCCCCCAAATGCCGGTTTGCAAGCACTCCCACTCGCTGTTCCCGCCATCCGTGCAAATGCTCCAAGCCCAGGAGAAAAGCCCTTCAGGGTGGTGCTCTCTCCCGGCCCTTGGAAGACCTCCCCGGCTGCCTCCAAAGGCTGGATTTCAAGTACTCCCTCCCGCTGTCCCGCCAGCCGCACACAATGCTCCCAATCACGGGAGAAAAGCGCTTCGGGGTGGTGCTCTCTACGGGCCCTTGGAAGACCTCCCCGTTTGTCTCCAAAGGCCGGTATGCAAGCACTCATGCCCGCTGTTCCCGCCAGCCGCGCACAATGCTCCCAAGCCTAGGAGAAAAGCGCTTCGGGGTGGTGCTCTCTCCCGGCCCTTGGAAGACCTCCCCGGCTGCCTCCAAAGGCCAGTTTGCAAGCACTCAATCCCGCTGTTCCCGCCAGCCGCGCACAATGCTCCCAATCCCGGGAGAAAAGCATTTTGGGGTGGTGCTCACACCGGGCCCTGGAAGACCTCCCCGGCTGCCTCCAAAGGACGGTTTTCAAGCACTCCTGCCTGCTGTTCCCGCCACCCGCGCACAATGCTCCCAAGCCCGGGAGAAAAGCGCTTCGGGGTGGTGCTCTCTACAGGCCCTTGGAAGACCTCCCGGGCTGCCTCCAAAGGCCGGTTTGCAAGGACTCCTTCCTGCTGTTCCCGCCATCCGCGCACAATGCTCCCAAGCCCGGGAGAAAAGCATTTTGGGGTGGTGCTCACACCGGGCCCTGGAAGACCTCCCCGGCTGCCTCCAAAGGACGGTTTTCAAGCACTCCTGCCTGCTGTTCCCGCCACCCGCGCAGAATGCTCCCAAGCGCGGGAGAAAAGCGCTTCGGGGTGGTGCTCTCTACAGGCCCTTGGAAGACCTCCCCGGCTGCCTCCAAAGGCCGGTTTGCAAGGACTCCTTCCTGCTGTTCCCGCCAGCCACGCACAATGCTCCCAAGCCCGGGAGAAAAGCATTTTGGGGTGGTGCTCTCTACAGGCCCTTGGAAGACCTCCCCGGCTGCCTCCAATGGCCAGTTTGCAAGCACTCATGTCCGCTGTTCCCACCAGCCGCGCACAATGCTCCCAAGCCCGGGAGAAAAGCTTTTTGGGGTGGTGCTCACACCGGGCCCTGGAAGACCTCCCCGGCTGCCTCCAAAGGCCAGTTTTCAAGCACTCCTGCCTGCTGTTCCCGCCACCTGCGCACAATGCTCCTAAGCCCGGGAGAAAAGCGCTTCGGGGTGGTGCTCTCTACAGGCCCTTGGAAGACCTCCCCGGCTGCCTCCAAAGGCCGGTTTGCAAGGACTCCTTCCTGCTGTTCCCGCCAGCCACGCACAATGCTCCCAAGCCCGGGAGAGAAGCATTTTGGGGTGGTGCTCTCTACAGGCCCTTGGAAGACCTCCCCGGCTGCCTCCAGTGGCCAGTTTGCAAGCACTCATGCCCGCTGTTCCCACCAGCCGCGCACAATGCTCCCAAGTCCGGGAGAAAAGCTTTTTGGGGTGGTGCTCACACCGGGCCCTGGAAGACCTCCCCGGCTGCCTGCAAAGGCCGGTTTTCAAGCACTCCTGCCTGCTGTTCCCGCCACCCGCGCACAATACTCCCAAGCCCGGGAGAAAAGCGCTTCGGGGTGGTGCTCTCTACAGGCCCTTGGAAGACCTCCCCCGCTGCCTCCAAAGGCCGGTTTGCAAGGACTCCTTCCTGCTGTTCCCGCCAGCCACGCACAATGCTCCCAAGCCCGGGAGAAAAGCATTTTGGGGTGGTGCTCACTCCGGGCCCTTGGAAGACCTCCCCGGCTGCCTCCAAAGGCCAGTTTGCAAGCAGTCCTGCCTGCTGTTCCCGCCAGCCGCGCACAATGCTCCCAAGCCCGGGAGAAGAGCGCTTCGGGGTGGTGCTCTCTCCGGGCCCTTGGAAGACGTCCCCGGCTGCCTCCAAAGGCCGGTTTGCAAGCACTCATGCCCGTTGTTCCCACCAGCCGCGCACAATGCTCCCAAGCCCGGGAGAAAAGCATTTTGGGGTGGTGCTCACTCCGGGCCCTTGGAAGACCTCCCCGGCTGCCTCCAAAGGCCAGTTTGCAAGCAGTCCTGCCTGCTGTTCCCGCCAGCCGCGCACAATGTTCCCAAGCCCGGGAGAAAAGCGCTTCGGGGTGGTGTTCTCTCCGGGCACTTTCAAGACCTCCCCGGCTGCCCCCAAAGGCCGGTTTGTAAGTACTCATTCCCGCTGCTTCCGCCATCCACGCACAATGCTCCCAAGCCCGGGAGAAAAGCATTTTGGGGTGGTGCTCTCTCCGGGCCCTTGGAAGACCTCCCGGGCTGCCTCCAAAGGCCGGTTTGCAAGCATTCATGTCCGTTGTTCCCGACAGCCGCGCACAATGCTCCCAAGCCCGAGAGAAAAGCATTTTGGGGTGGTGATCAGTCCGGCCCTTGGAAGACCTCCCCGGCTGCCTCCAAAGGACAGTTTGCAAGCACTCATGCCCGCTGTTCCCGCCAGCCACGCACAATGCTCCCAAGACCGTGAGAAAAGCGCTTCGGGGTGGTGTTCTCTCAGGGACCATGGAGGACCTCCCCGGCTGCCCCCAAAGGCCGGTTTGCAAGCATTCCCACTCGCTGTTCCCGCCAGGCACACACAATGTTCCAAAACCCCGGAGAAAAGCGCTTCGGGGTGGTGCTCTCTCCGCGCCCTTGGAAGACTTCTCTGGCTGCCGCCAAAGGCCGGTTTGCAAGAATTCCCTCCCGCTGTCCCACCAGCCGCACACAATGCTCCAAAACCCGAGAGAAAAGCGCTTCGAGGTGGTGCTCTCTCCAGGCCCTTGGAAGAGCTCCCCGGCTGCCTCCAAAGGCCGGTTTGCAAGCACTCCTGCCTGCTGTTCCCGCAACGCGCGCACAATGCTTCCAAGCAAGGAAGAAAAGCATTTTGGGGTAGTGCTCTCTCCGGGCCCTTGGAAGACCTCCCGGGCTGCCTCCAAAGGCCGGTTTGCAAGCACTCATGTCCGCTGTTCCCGACAGCCGCGCACAATGCTCCCAAGCCCGGGAGAAAAGCATTTTGGGGTGGTGATCAGTCCGGGCCCTTGGAAGACGTCCCCGGCTGCCTCCAAAGGACAGTTTGCAAGAACTCATGCCCGCTGTTCCCGCCAGGCACGCACAATGCTCCCAAGCCCGGGAGAAAAGCGCTTCGGGGTGGTGCTCTCACCGGGCCCTTGCCCCTGAGCCTGGGGGCAATGCAGGGGGAACACACTCCCAGGCCAAGGCAGAACCACATGCACACGTCTGTTCCTGGTCCCTGCACCGGCAGAGAGCTCGGGGGAGCCAGAGTATGCCAGGCAGCTGCTGGGTTGGCGGCCTGTGTGGAAAGGGGCAGAGCCGACCTAGGGGCAAGTTGGGCCTCTTGCTCTCCCTGCTGCCCTGAGGCTGCTGGGCCAAAGAGGTCTTGGGCATCCAGCCCCTTGCTGGTCCCTTCCCTCTGACGAGGCCCTCTGAGCTCCAGCACCTTGCAGTGTGGAGACAGCCCCTGCCAGCAACCTCCTCTCCAAGGAGGCCTCAACCGAGGCCTAGGCCCAGGGGAAAGGCACCAGCGGGGATGAGCCTGGGGAGGCGCCCGGGCATGTCTGGACCCAGTCCCCGCAGCCTGCCCCTTGGTGGGGCAGTACCCCCGGAGGCCAGGAAGGTCTAGGCAAGGCTGCCAGGGGAAGGGACACTGCTGGGTCCTGCCCCTGGCCTGTGGGGCGTCTTAGCACAACCAGCACCCTCCCGCTGGAAGACCTCCCCGTCTGCCTCCAAAGGCCTGTTTGCAAGCACTCCCACCCGCTGTTCCCGCCAGGCACGCACAATGCTCCCAAGCCCGGGAGAAAAGTGCTTCGGGGTGGTGCTCTCCTCGGGCCCTTGCCCCTGAGCCTGGGGGCCAGGCAGGTGGAACACACTCCCAGGCCAAGGGAGAACGACATGCACACGTCTGTTCCTGCCCCCTACACCGGCAGAGAGCTCGGGGGAGCCAGAATCTCTCAGGCAGCTGCTGGGCTGGCCGCCTGTGTGGGAAGTGGCAGAGCCGACCTAGGGGCATGTTGGGCCTCTGCTCTCCCTGCTGCCCTGAGGCTGCTGGGCCAAAGAGGTCTTGGGCATCCAGCCCCTTGCTGGTCCCTTCCCTCTGACGAGGCCCTCTGAGCTCCAGCACCTTGCAGTGTGGAGACAGCCCCTGCCAGCAACCTCCTCTCCAAGGAGGCCTAAACCGAGGCCTAGCCCCAGGGGAAAGGCACCAGCGGGGAAGAGCCTGGGGAGGCGCTCGGGCATGTCTGGACCCAGTCCCCGCAGCCTGCCCCTTGGTGGGGCATTACCCCCGGAGGCCAGGAAGGTCTGGGCAAGGCTGGCCAGGGGCAGGGGCCCTGCTGGGCCCTGCCCCTGGCCTGTGGGGCCTCTGAGCACAACCGGCCCTCTCCCACTGGAAGACCTCCCCGGCTGCCTCCAAAGGCCGGTTTGCCAACACTCCCGCCCGCTGTTCCCGCCAGGCAAGCACAATGCTCCCAAGCCCGGGAGAAAAGCGCTTTGGGGTGTTGCTCTCTCCGGGCCCTTGCCCCTGAGCGTGGGGGCCAGGCAGTGGGTCCACACTCCCAGACCAAGGCAGAACCACATGCCCACGTCTGTTCCTGTCCCCTGCACCGGCAGAGAGCTCGGAGGAGCCAGAGTCTGGCAGGCAGCTGCTGGGCTGGCCGCCTGTGTGGGAAGGGGCAGAGCCGACCTAGGGGCAAGTTGGGCCTCTTCCTCTCCCTGCTGCCCTGAGGCTGCTGGGCCAAAGAGGTCTTCGGCATCCAGCCCCTTGCTGGTCCCTTCCCGCTGCCGAGGCCCTCTGAGCTCCAGCACCTTGCAGTGTGGAGACAGCCCCTGCCAGCAACCTCCTCTCCAAGGAGGCCTCAACCGAGGCCTAGGCCCAGGGGAAAGGCACCAGCGGGGATGAGCCTGGGGAGGCGCCCGGGCATGTGTGGACCCAGTCCCCGCAGCCTGCCCCTTGGTGGGGTAGTAACCCCGGAGGCCAGGAGGGTCTGGGCAAGGCTGCCAGGGGCAGGGACACTGCTGGGTCCTGCCCCTGGCCTCTGGGGCGTCTGAGCACAACCGGCACTCTCCCGCTGGAAGACCTCCCTGGCTGCCTCCAAAGGCCGGTTTGCAAGCACTCCCGCCCGCTGTTCCCGCCAGGCACGCACAATGCTACCAAGACCGGGAGAAAAGCGCTTCGGGGTGGTGCTCTCTCCGGGCCCTTGCCCCTGAGCCTGGGGGCCAGGCAGGGGGAACACACTCCCAGGCCAAGGCAGAACGACATGCCCACGTCTGTTCCTGCCCCCTACACCGGCAGAGAGCTCGGGGGAGCCAGAGACTGCCAGGCTGCTGCTGGGCTGGCTGCCTGTCTGGGATGGGGCAGAGCCGAACTAGGGGCAAGTTGGGCCTCTTGCTCTCCCTGCTGCCCTGAGGCTGCTGGGCCAAAGACGTCTTGGGCATCCAGCCCCTTACTGGTCTCTTCCCTCTGACGAGGCCCTCTGAGCTCCAGCACCTTGCACTGTGGAGACAGCCCCTGCCAGCAACCTCCTCTCCAAGGAGGCCTCAAGGGAGGCCTAGGCCCAGGGGAAAGGCACCAGCGGTGATGAGCCAGGGGAGGCGCCCGAGCATGTCTGGACCCAGTCCCCGCAGCCTGCCCCTTGGTGGGGCAGTACCCCCGGAGGCCAGGAAGGTCTGGGCAAGGCTGGCCAGGGGCAGGGGCCCTGCTGGGTCCTGCCCCTGGCCTGTGGGGCCTCTGAGCCCAACCGGCCCTCTCCCACTGGAAGACCTCCCCGGCTGCCTCCAAAGGCCGGTTTGCCAACACTCCCGCCCGCTGTTCTCGCCAGGCACGCACAATTCTCCCAAGCCCGGGAGAAAAGCGCTTCGGTGTGTTGCTCTCTCCGGGCCCTTGCCCCTGAGTGTGGGGGCCAGGCAGTGGTTCCACACTCCCAGACCAAGGCAGAACCACATGCACACGTCTGTTCCTGCCCCCTGCACCGGCAGAGAGCTCGGGGGAGCCAGAGTCTGTCAGGCAGCTGCTGGGCTGGCCGCCTGTGTGGGAAGGGGCAGAGCCGACCTAGGGGCAATTTGGGCCTCTTCCTCTCCCTGCTGCCCTGAGGCTGCTGGGCCAAAGGCGTCTAGGGCATCCAGCCCCTTACTGGTCCCTTCCCTCTGACGAGGCCCTCTGAGCTCCAGCACCTTGCAGTGTGGAGACAGCCCCTGCCAGCAACCTCCTATCCAAGGAGGCCTCAACCGAGGCCTAGGCCCAGGGGAAAGGCACCAGCGGGGATGAGCCAGTGGAGGCGCACGGGCATGTCTGGACCCAGTCCCCGCAGCCTGCCCCTTGGTGGGGCAGTACCCCCCGAGGCCAGGAAGATCTGGGCAAGGCTGCGACGGGCAGGGGCCCTGCTGGGTCGTGCCCCTGGCCTGTGGGGCGTCTGAGCACAACCGGCACTCTCCCGCTGGAAGACCTCCCCGTCTGCCTCCAAAGGCCGGTTTGCAAGCACTCCCGCCCGCTGTTCCCGCCAGGCACGCACAATGCTCCCAAGCCCGGGAGAAAAGCGCTTCGGGGTGGTGCTCTCTCCGGGCCCTTGCCCCTGAGCCTGGGGGCCAGGCAGTCGGAACACACTCCCAGGCCAAGGCAGAACGACATGCACACGTCTGTTCCTGCCCCCTACACCGGCAGAGAGTTCGGGGGAGCCAGAGACTGCCAGGCTGCTGCTGGGCTGGCTGCCTGTGTGGGACGGGGCAGAGCCGACCTAGGGGCAAGTTGGGCCTCTTGCTCTAACTGCTGGCCTGAGGCTGCTGGGTCAAAGAGGTCTTGGGCATCCAGCCCTTTGCTGGTCCCTTCCCTCTGACGAGGCCCTCTGAGCTCCAGCACCTTGCAGTGTGGAGACAGCCCCTGCCAGCAACCTCCTCTCCAAAGAGGCCTCAACCGAGGCCTACGCCCAGGGGAAAAGCACCAGCGGGGATGATCCTGGGGCGGCGCACGGACATGTCTGGACCCAGTCCCCGCAGCCTGCCCCTTGGTGGGGCAGTACCCCCGGAGGCCAGGAAGGTCTGGGCAAGGCTGGCCAGGGGCAGGGGCCCTGCTGGGTCCTGCCCCTGGCCTGTGAGGCCTCTGAGCACAACCGGCCCTCTCCCACTGGAAGACCTCCCCAGCTGCCTCCAAAGTCCTGTTTGCAAACACTCCCGCCCGCTGTTCACGCCAGGCTCGCACAATGCTCCCAAGCCTGGGAGAATAGCGCTTCGGGGTGGTGCTCTCTCCGGGCCCTTGCCCCTGAGCCTGGGGGCCAGGCAGTGGGTCCACACTCCCAGACCAAGGCAGAACCACATGCACACGTCTGTTCCTGACCCCTGCACCGGCAGAGAGCTCGGGGGAGCCAGAGTCTGTCAGGCAGGTGCTGGGCTGGCCGCCTGTGTGGGAAGGGGCAGAGCCGACCTAGGGGCAAGTTGGGCCTCTTGCTCTCCCTGCTGCCCTGAGGCTGCTGGGCCAAAGAGGTCTTGGGCATCCAGCCCCTTGCTGGTCCCTTCCCTCTGCCGAGGCCCTCTGAGCTCCAGCACCTTGCAGTGTGGAGACAGCCCCTGCCAGCAACCTCCTCTCCAATGAGGCCTCAACCGAGGCCTAGGCCCAGGGGAAAGGCACCAGCGGGGATGAGCCTGGGGAGGCGCCCGGGCATGTGTGGACCCAGTCCCCGCAGCCTGCCCCTTGGTGGGGCAGTACCCCCGGAGGCCAGGAAGGTCTGTGCAAGGCTGCCAGGGGCAGGGACAGCGCTGGGTCCTGCCCCTGGCCTGTGGGACGTCTGAGCACAACCGGCACTCTCCCACTGGAAGACCTCCCCGTCTGCCTCCAAAGGCCGGTTTGCAAGCACTCCCGCCCGCTGTTCCCGCCAGGCACGCACAATGCTCCCAAGCCCGGGAGAAAAGCGCTTCGGGGTGGTGCTCTCTCCGGGCCCTTGCCCCTAAGCCTGCGGGCCAGGCAGGGGGAACACACTCCCAGGCCAAGACAGAACGACATGAACACGTCTGTTCCTGCCCCCTACACCGGCAGAGAGCTTGGGGAGCCAGAGTCTCACAGGCAGGTGCTGGGCTGGCCGCCTGTGTGGGAAGGGGCAGAGCCGAACTAGGGGCAAGTTGGGCCTCTTGCTCTCCCTGCTGCCCTGAGGCTGCTGGGCCAAAGACGTCTTGGGCATCCAGCCCTTTGCTGGTCCCTTCCCTCTGACGAGGCCCTCTGAGCTCCAGCACCTTGCAGTGTGGAGACAGCACCTGCCAGCAATCTCCTCTCCAAGGAGGCCTCAACCGAGGCCTAGGCCCAGGGGAAAGGCACCAGCGGGGATGAGCCTGGGGAGGCGCCCGGGCATGTCTGGACCCAGTCCCCGCAGCCTGCCCCTTGGTGGGGCAGTACCCCTGGAGCCCAGGAAGGTCTGGGCAAGGCTGACCAGGGGCAGGGGACCTGCTAGGTCCTGCCCCTGGCCTGTGGGGCCTCTGAGCACAACCGGCCCTCTCCCACTGGAAGACCTCCCCGGCTGCCTCCAAAGGCCGTTTTGCACGCACTCCCGCCCACTGTTCCCACCAAGCGCGCACAATGCTCCCAAGCCCGGGAGAAAAGCGCTTCGGGGTGGTGCTCTCTCCGGGCCCTTGCCCCTGAGCCTGGGGGCCAGGCAGGGGGTCCACACTCCCAGGCCAAGGCAGAACCACATGCACACGTCTGTTCCTGACCCCTGCACCGGCAGAGAGCTCGGGGGAGCCAGAGTCTGTCAGGCAGCTGCTGGGCTGGCCGCCTTTGTGGGAAGGGGCAGAGCCGACCTAGGGGCAAGTTGGGCCTCTTGCTCTCCCTGCTGCCCTGAGGCTGCTGGGCCAAAGAGGTCTAGGGCATCCAGCCCTTTCCTTCTCCCTTCCCTCTGACGAGGCCCTCTGAGCTCCAGCACCTTGCAGTGTGGAGACAGCCCCTGCCAGCAACCTCCTCTCCAAGGAGGCCTCAACCGAGACCTATGACCAGGGGAAAGGCACCAGCGGGGATGAGCCTGGGGAGGCGCCCGGGCATGTCTGGACCCAGTCCCCGCAGCCTGCCCCTTGGTGGGGCAGTACCCCCTGAGGCCAGGAAGGTCTGGGAAAGGCTGGCCAGGGGCACGGGACCTGCTGGGTCCTGCCCCTGGCCTGTGGGGCCTCTGAGCACAACCGGCCCTCTCCAACTGGAAGACCTCCCCGGCTGCCTCCAAAGGCCGGTTTGCCAACACTCCCACCGCTGTTCACGCCAGACTTGCACAATGCTCCCAAGCCCGGGAGAAAAGCGCTTCGGGGTGGTGCTCTCTCCGGGCCCTTGCCCCTGAGCCTGGGGGCAAGGCATGGGGAACACACTCCCAGGCCAAGGCAGAACCACATGCCCACGTCTGTTCCTGTCCCCTGCACCGGCAGAGAGCTTGGGGGAGCCAGAGTCTGTCAGGCAGCTGCTGGGTTGGCCGCCTGTGTGGGAAGGGGCAGAGCCGCCCTAGCGGCAAGTTGGGCCTCTTGCTCTCCCTGCTGCCCTGAGGCTGCTGGTCCAAAGACGTCTTGGGCATCCAGCCCCTTACTGGTCCCTTCCCTCTGACGAGGCCCTCTGAGCTCCAGCACCTTGCAGTGTGGAGACAGCCCCTGCCAGCAACCTCCTCTCCAAGGAGGCCTCAACCGAGGCCTAGGCCCAGGGGAAAGGCACCAGCGGGGATGAGCCAGGGGAGGCTCCCGAGCATGTCTGGACCCAGTCCGCGCAGCCTGCCCCTTGGTGGGGCAGTACCCCCGGAGGCCAGGAAGGTCTGGGTAAGGCTGGCCAGGGGCAGGGGCCCTGCTGGGTCCTGCCCCTGGCCTGTGGGGCCTCTGAGCACAACCGGCCCTCTCCCACTGGAAGACCTCCCCGGCTGCCTCCAAAGGCCGGTTTGCAAGCGCTCCCGGCCACTGTTACCAGCAGGCCGGCACAATGCTCCTAAGCCCGGAAGAAAAGCGCTTCAGGGTGGTGCTCTCTCTGGGCCCTTGCCCCTGAGCCTGGGGGCAATGCAGGGTGTCCACACTCCCAGGCCAAGGCAGAACCACATGCACACGTCTGATCTGCCCCCTGCACCGGCAGAGACCTCGGGGGAGCCAGAGTCTGTCAGGCAGCTGCTGGGCTGGCCGCCTGTGTGGGAAGTGGCAGAGCCGACCTAGGGGCAAGTTGGGCCTCTTGGTCTCCCTGCTGCCCTGAGGCTGCTGGGCCAAAGAGGTCTTGGGCATCCAGCCCCTTGCTGGTCCCTTCCCTCTGACGAGGCCCTCTGAGCTCCAGCACCTTGCAGTGTGGAGACAGCCCCTGCCAGCAACCTCCTCTCCAAGGAGGCCTCAACCGAGGCCTAGGCCCAGGGGAAAGGCACCAGCGGGGATGAGCCTGGGGAGGCGCCCGGGCATGTCTGGACCCAGTCCCCGCAGCCTGCCCCTTGGTGGGGCAGTACCCCCGGAGGCCAGGAAGGTCTGGGCAAGGCTGGCCAGGGGCAGGGGCCCTGCTGGGTCCTGCCCCTGGCCTGTGGGGCCTCTGAGCACAACCGGCCCTCTCCCACTGGAAGAACTCCCCGGCTGCCTCCAAAGGCCAGTTTGCCAACACTCCCGCCCGCTGTTCCCGCCAGGCAAGCACAATGCTCCCAAGCCCGGGAGAAAAGCGCTTCGGGGTGGTGCTCTCCTCGGGCCCTTGCCCCTGAGCCTGGGGGCAAGGCAGTTGGTCCACACTCCCAGACCAAGGTAGAACCACATGCACACGTCTGTTCCTGACCCCTGCACCGGCAGAGAGCTCGGGGGAGCCAGAGTCTGTCAGGCAGCTGCTGGGCTGGCCGCCTGTGTGGGAAGGGGCAGAGCCGACCTAGGGGCAAGTTGGGCCTCTTCCTCTCCCTGCTGCCCTGAGGCTGCTGGGCCAAAGAGGTCTTGGGCATCCAGCCCCTTGCTGGTCCCTTCCCTCTGACGAGGCCCTCTGAGCTCCAGCACCTTGCAGTGTGGAGACAGCCCCTGCCAGCAACATCCTCTCCAAGGAGGCCTCAACCGAGGCCTAGGCCCAGGGGAAAGGCACCAGCGGGGATGAGCCTGGGGAGGCGCCCGGGTATGTCTGGACCCAGTCCCCGCAGCCTGCCACTTGGTGGGGCAGTACCCCCGGAGGCCAGGAAGATCTGGGCAAGGCTGGCCAGGGGCAGGGGCCCTGCTGGGTCCTCCCCATGGCCTGTGGGGCCTCTGAGCACAACCGGCCCTCTCCCACTGGAAGACCTCCCCGGCTGCCTCCAAAGGCCAGTTTGCCAACACTCCTGCCCGCTTTTCCCGCCAGGCACGCACAATGCTCCCAAGCCCGGGAGAAAAGCGCTTCGGGGTGGTGCTCTCTCCGGGCCCTTGCCCCTGAGCCTGTGGGCAAGGAAAGGGGAACACACTCCCAGACCAAGGCAGAAAAACATGCACACGTCTGGTCCTGCCCCCTGCACCGGCAGAGAGCTCGGGGGAGCCAGAGTCTGTCAGGCAGCTGCTGGGCTGGCCGCCTGTGTGGGAAGGGGCAGAGCCGACCTAGGGGCAAGTTGGGCCTCTTCCTCTCCCTGCTGCCCTGAGGCTGCTGGGCCAAAGAGGTCTTGGGCATCCATCCCGTTGCTGGCCCTTCCCTCTGACGAGGCCCTCTGAGCTCCAGCACCTTGCAGTGTGGAGACAATCCCTGCCAGCAACCTCCTCTCCAAGGAGGTCTCAACCGAGGCCTAGGCCCAGGGGAAAGGCACCAGCGGGGATGAGCCTGGGGAGGCGCCCGGGCATGTCTGGACCCATTCCCCGCAGCCTACCCCTTTGTGGGGCTGTAACCCCGGAGGCAGGAAGGTCTGGGCAAGGCTGGCCAGGGGCAGGGGCCCTGCTGGGTCCTGCCCCTGGCCTGTGGGGCCTCTGAGCACAACCGGCCCTCTCCCACTGGAAGACCTCCCCGGCTGCCTCCAAAGGCCGGTTTGCAAGCACTCCCGCCCACTGTTCCCACCAAGCGCGCACAATTCTCCCAAGCCCGGGAGAAAAGCGCTTCGGGGTGGTGCTCTCTCCGGGCCCTTGCCCCTGAACCTGGGGGCCAGGCAGTTGGTCCACACTCGGAGACCAAGGCAGAACCACATGCACACGTCTGTTCCTGACCCCTGCACCGGCAGAGAGCTCGGGGGAGCCAGAGTCTGTCAGGCAGCTGCTGGGCTGGCCGCCTGTGTGGGAAGGGGCAGAGCCGACCTAGGGGCAAGTTGGGCCTCTTCCTCTCCCTGCTGCCCTGAGGCTGCTGGGCCAAAGAGGTCTTGGGCATCCAGCCCCTTGCTGGTCCCTTCCCTCTGATGAGGCCCTCTGAGCTCCAGCACCTTGCAGTGTGGAGACAGCCCCTGCCAGCAACCTCCTCTCCAAGGAGGCCTCAACCGAGGCCTAGGCCTAGGGGAAAGGCACCAGCGGGGATGAGCCTGGGGAGGCGCCCGGCCATGTCTGGACCCAGTCCCCGCAGCCTGCCCCTTGGTGGGGCAGTACCCCCGGAAGCCAGGAAGGTCTCGGCAAGGCTGCCAGGGGCAGGGACACTGCTGGGTCCTGCCCCTGGCCTGTTGGGCGTCTGAACACAACCGGCACTCTCCCGCTGGAAGACCTCCCCGTCTGCCTCCAAAAGACGGTTTGCAAGCACTCCCACCCGCTGTTCCCCCAGGCACGCACAATGCTCCCAAGCCCGGGAGAAAAGCGCTTCGGGGTGGTGCTCTCTCCGGGCCCTTGCCCCTGAGCCTGGGGCCAGGCAGGGGGAACACACTCCCAGGCCAAGGGAGAACGACATGCACACGTCTGTTCCTGCCCCCTACACCGGCAGAGAGCTCGGGGGAGCCAGAGACTGCCAGGCTGCTGCTGGGCTGGCTGCCTGTGTGGGACGGGGCAGAGCCGCCCTAGGGGCAAGTTGGGCCTCTTGCTCTCCCTGCTGCCCTGAGGCTGCTGGGTCAAAGAGGTCTTGGGCATCCAGCCCTTTGCTGGTGCCTTCCCTCTGACGAGGCCCTCTGAGCTCCAGCACCTTCCAGTGTGGAGACAGCCCCTGCCAGCAACCTCCTCTCCAAAGAGGCCTCAACCGAGGACTACACCCAGGGGAAAGGCACCAGCGGGGATGATCCTGGGGAGGCGCACGGACATGTCTGGACCCAGTCTCCGCTGCCTGCCCCTTGGTGGGGCAGTACCCCCGGAGTCCAGGAAGGTCTGGGCAAGTCTGGCCGGGGGCAGGGGCCCTGCTGGGTCCTGACCCTGGCCTGTGGGGCCTCTGAGCACAACCGGCCCTCTCCCACTGGAAGACCTCCCCGGCTGCCTCCAAAGTCCTGTTTGCAAACACTCCCGCCCGCTGTTCACGTCAGGCTCGCACAATGCTCCCAAGCCCGGGAGAAAAGCACTTCGGAGTGGTGCTCTCTCCGGGCCCTTGCCCCTGAGCCTGGGGGCAAGGCAGGGGGAACACACTCCCAGGCCAAGGCAGAAACACAAGCACACGTCTGTTCCTGTCCCCTGCACCGGCAGAGAGCTTGGGGGAGCCAGAGTCTGGCAGGCAGCTGCTGGGTTGGCCGCCTGTGTGGGAAGGGGCAGAGCCGACCAAGGGGCAAGTTGGGCCTCTTGCTCTCCCTGCTGCCCTGAGGCTGCTGGGCCAAAGACGTCTTGGGCATCCAGCCCCTCACTGGTCCCTTCACTCTGACGAGGCCCTCTGAGCTCCAGCACCTTGCAGTGTGGAGACAGCCCCTGCCAGCAACCTCCTCTCCAAGGAGGCCTCAACCGAGGCCTAGGCCCAGGGGAAAGGCACCAGCGGGGATGAGCCAGGGGAGGCGCCCGAGCATGTCTGGACCCAGTTCCCGCAGCCTGCCCCTTGGTGGGGCAGTACCCCCGGAGGCCAGGAAGGTCTGGGCAAGGCTGGCCAGGGGCAGGGGCCCTGCTGGGTCCTGCCCCTGGCCTGTGGGGCCTCTGAGCACAACCGGCCCTCTCCCACTGAAAGACCTCCCCGGCTGCCTCCAAAGGCCGGTTTGCAAGCGCTACCGCCCACTGTTCCCAGCAGGCGTGCACAATGCTCCTAAGCCCGGGAGGAAAGCGCTTCAGGGTGGTGCTCTCTCTGGGCCCTTGCCCCTGAGCCTGGGGGCAAGGCAGGGTGTCCACACTCCCAGGCCAAGGCAGAACCACATGCACACGTCTGATCTGCCCCCTGCACCGGCAGAGAGCTCGGGGGAGCCAGAGTCTGTCAGGCAGCTGCTGGGCTGGCCGCCTGTGTGGGAAGTGGCAGAGCCGACCTAGGGGCAAGTTGGGCCTCTTGACCTCCCTGCTGCCCTGAGGCTGCTGGGCCAAAGAGGTCTTGGGCCTCCAACCCCTTGCTGGTCCCTTCCCTCTGACGAGGCCCTCTGAGCTCCAGCACCTTGCAGTGTGGAGACAGCCCCTGCCAGCAACCTCCTCTCCAAGGAGGCCTATACCGAGGCCTAGGCACAGGGGAAAGGCACCAGCGGGGATGAGCCTGGGGAGGCGCCCGGGCATGTATGGACCCAGTCCCCGCAGCCTGCCCCTTGGTGGGGCAGTACCCCTGGAGGCGAGGAAGGTCTGGGAAAGGCTGGCCAGGGGCAGGGGACCTGATGGGTCCTGCCCCTGGCCTGTGGGGCCTCTGAGCACAACCGGCCCTCTCCCACTGGAAGACCTCCCCAGCTGCCTCCAAAGGCCGGTTTGCAATCACTCCCGCCCACTGTTCCAACCAAGGGCGCACAACGCTCCCAAGCCCGGGAGAAAATCGCCTCGGGGTGGTGCTCTCTCCGGGCCCTTTCCCCTGAGCCTGGGGGCTAGGCAGGGGGTCCACAATCCCAGGCCAAGGCAGAACGACATGCACACGTCTGTTCCTGCCCCATGCACCGGCAGAGAGCTCGGGGGAGCCAGAGTCTGTCAGGCAGCTGCTGGGCTGGCCGCCTGTGTGGGAAGTGGCAGAGCCGACCTAGGGGCAAGTTGGGCCTCTTGCTCTCCCTGCTGCCCTGAGGCTGCTGGGACCAAAGAGATCTTGGGCATCCAGCCCCTTGCTTGTCCCTTCCCTCTGACGAGGCCCTCTGAGCTCCAGCACCTTGCAGTGTGGAGACAGCCCCTGCCAGCAACCACCTCTCCAAGGAGGCCTCAACCGAGGCCTAGGACCAGGGGAAAGGCACCAGCGGGGATGAGCCTGGGGAGGCGCCCGGGCATGTCTGGACCCAGTCCCCGCAGCCTGCCCCTTGGTGGGGCAGTACCCCCGGAGGCCAGGAAGGTCTGGGCAAGGCTGGCCACGGGCAGGGGCCCTGCTGGGTCCTGCCCCTGGCCTGTGTGGCCTCTGAGCACAACCGGCCCTCTCCCACTGGAAGACTTCCCCGGCTGCCTCCAAAGGCCGGTTTGCCAACACTCCCGCCCGCTGTTCCCGCCAGGCACGCACAATTCTCCCAAGCCCGGGAGAAAAGCGCTTCGGGGTGTTGCTCTCTCCGGGCCCTTGCCCCTGAGCGTGGGGACGAGGCAGTGGGTCCACACTCCCAGACCAACGCAGAACCACATGCACACGTCTTTTCCTGACCCCTGCACCGGCAGAGAGCTCGGGGGAGCCAGAGTCTGTCAGGCAGCTGCTGGGCTGGCCGCCTGTGTGGGAAGGGGCAGAGCCGACCTAGGGGCAAGTTGGGCCTCTTCCTCTCCCTGCTGCCCTGAGGCTGCTGGGCCAAAGAGGTCTTGGGCATCCAGTCCCTTGCTGGTCCCTTCCCTCTGACGAGGCCCTCTGAGCTCCAGCACCTTGCAGTGTGGAGACAGCCCCTGCCAGCAACCTCCTCTCCAAGGAGGCCTCAACCAAGGCCTAGGCCCAGGGGAAAGGCACCAGCGGGGATGAGCCTGGGGAGGCGCCCGGCCATGTCTGGACCCAGTCCCCGCAGCCTGCCCCTTGGTGGGGCAGTACCCCCGGAGGCCAGGAGGGTCTGGGCAAGGCTGCCAGGGGCAGGGACACTGCTGGGTCCTGCCCCTGGCCTGTGGGGCGTCTGAGCACAACCGGCACTCTCCCGCTGGAAGACCTCCCCGGCTGCCTCAAAAGGCCGGTTTGCAAGCACTCCCGCCCGCTGTTCCCGCCAGGCACGCACAATGCTCCCAAGCCCGGGAGAAAAGCGCTTCGGGGTGGTGCTCTCTCCGGGCCCTTGCCCCTGAGCCTGGGGGACAGGCAGGGGGAACACACTCCCAGGTCAAGGCAGAACGACATGCACACGTCTGTTCCTGCCCCCTACACCGGCAGAGTGTTCGGGGGAGCCAGAGACTGCCAGGCTGCTGCTGGGCTGGCTGCCTGTGTGGGACGGGGTAGAGCCGACCTAGGGGCAAGTTGGGCCTCTTGCTCTCCCTGCTGCCCTGAGGCTGCTGGGTCAAAGAGGTCTTGGGCATCCAGCCCTTTGCTGGTCCTTTCCCTCTGACGAGGCCCTCTGAGCTCCAGCACCTTGCAGTGTGCAGACAGCCCCTGCCGGCAACCTCCTCTCCAAGGAGGCCTCAACCGAGGCCTAGGCCCAGGGGAAAGGCACCAGCGGGGATGAGCCTGGGGAGGCGCCCGGGCATGTCTGGACCTAGGCCCCGCAGCCTGCCCCTTGGTGGGGCAGTACCCCCGGAGGCCAGGAAGGTCTGGGCAAGGCTGGCCAGGGGCAGGGGCCCTGCTGGGTCCTGCCCCTGGCCTGTGAGGCCTCTGAGCACAACTGGCACTCTCCCGCTGGAAGACCTCCCCGGCTGCCTCCAAAGGCTGGTTTGCAAGCACTCAATCCCGCTGTTCACGCCAGCTGCGCACAATGCTCCCAAGCCCGGGAGAAAAGCATTTTGGGGTGGTGCTCACTCCGGGCTTTGGAAGACCTCCCCGGCTGCCTCCAAGGCCGGTTTGCAAGCACTTCTGCCTGCTGTTCCCGCCACCCGCGCACAATGCTCCCAAGCCCGGGAGAAAAGCGTTTCGGGGTGGTGTTCTCTCTGGGCCCAAGAAAGACCTCCCGGGCTGCCCCCAAATGCCGGTTTGCAAGCACTCCCACTCGCTGTTCCCGCCATCCGTGCAAATGCTCCAAGCCCAGGAGAAAAGCCCTTCAGGGTGGTGCTCTCTCCCGGCCCTTGGAAGACCTCCCCGGCTGCCTCCAAAGGCTGGATTTCAAGTACTCCCTCCCGCTGTCCCGCCAGCCGCACACAATGCTCCCAATCACGGGAGAAAAGCGCTTCGGGGTGGTGCTCTCTACGGGCCCTTGGAAGACCTCCCCGTTTGTCTCCAAAGGCCGGTTTGCAAGCACTCATGCCCGCTGTTCCCGCCAGCCGCGCACAATGCTCCCAAGCCTAGGAGAAAAGCGCTTCGGGGTGGTGCTCTCTCCCGGCCCTTGGAAGACCTCCCCGGCTGCCTCCAAAGGCCGGTTTGCAAGCACTCAATCCCGCTGTTCCCGCCAGCCGTGCACAATGCTCCCAAGCCCGGGAGAAAAGCGATTCGGGGTGGTGCTCTCTCCCGGCCCTTGGAAGACCTCCCCGGCTGCCTCCAAAGGCTGGTTTTCAAGAACTCCCTCCCGCTGACCCCCCAGCCGCACACAATGCTCCCAAGCCCGGGAGAAAAGCATTTTGGGGTGGTCTCTCTCGGGCCCTTGGAAGACTCCCCGGCTGCCTCTAAAGGCCGGTTTGCAAGCACTCATGTCCTCTGTTCCCGACAGCCGCGAACAATGCTCCCAATTCCGTGAGAAAAGTGCTTCGGGATGGTGCTCTCTCCGGGCCCTTGGAAGACCTCCCCGGCTGCCTCCAAAGGCCGGTTTGCAAGCACTCCCGCCCGCTGTTCCCGCCAGGCACGCACAATGCTCCCAAGCCCGGGAGAAAAGCGCTTCGGGGTGGTGCTCTCTCCGGGCCCTTGCCCCTAAGCCTGCGGGCCAGGCAGGGGGAACACTCTCCCAGGCCAAGACAGAACGACATGAACACGTCTGTTCCTGCCCCCTACACCGGCAGAGAGCTCGGGGGAGCCAGAGTCTCTCAGGCAGGTGCTGGGCTGGCCGCCTGTGTGGGAAGGGGCAGAGCCGACCTAGGGGCAAGTTGGGCCTCTTGCTCTCCCTGCTGCCCTGAGGCTGCTGGGCCAAAGACGTCTTGGGCATCCAGCCCTTTGCTGGTCCCTTCCCTCTGACGAGGCCCTCTGAGCTCCAGCACCTTGCAGTGTGGAGACAGCACCTGCCAGCAATCTCCTCTCCAAGGAGGCCTCAACCGAGGCCTAGGCCCAGGGGAAAGGCACCAGCGGGGATGAGCCTGGGGAGGCGCCCGGGCATGTCTGGACCCAGTCCCCGCAGCCTGCCCCTTGGTGGGGCAGTACCCCTGGAGGCCAGGAAGGTCTGGGCAAGGCTGACCAGGGGCAGGGGACCTGCTGGGTCCTGCCCCTGGCCTGTGGGGCCTCTGAGCACAACCGGCCCTCTCCCACTGGAAGACCTCCCCGGCTGCCTCCAAAGGCCGTTTTGCACGCACTCCCACCCACTGTTCCCACCAAGCGCGCACAATGCTCCCAAGCCCGGGAGAAAAGCGCTTCGGGGTGGTGCTCTCTCCGGGCCCTTGCCCCTGAGCCTGGGGGCCAGGCAGGGGGTCCACACTCCCAGGGCAAGGCAGAACCACATGCACACGTCTGTTCCTGACCCCTGCACCGGCAGAGAGCTCGGGGGAGCCAGAGTCTGTCAGGCAGCTGCTGGGCTGGCCGCCTTTGTGGGAAGGGGCAGAGCCGACCTAGGGGCAAATTGGGCCTCTTGCTCTCCCTGCTGCCCTGAGGCTGCTGGGCCAAAGAGGTCTTGGGCATCCAGCCCTTTGCTTGTCCCTTCCCTCTGACGAGGCCCTCTGAGCTCCAGCACCTTGCAGTGTGGAGACAGCCCCTGCCAGCAACCTCCTCTCCAAGGAGGCCTCAACCGAGACCTAGGACCAGGGGAAAGGCACCAGCGGGGATGAGCCTGGGGAGGCGCCCGGGCATGTCTGGACCCAGTCCCCGCAGACTGCCCCTTGGTGGGGCAGTACCCCCGGAGGCCAGGAAGGTCTGGGAAAGGCTGGGCAGGGGCAGGGGACCTGCTGGGTCCTGCCCCTGGCCTGTGGGGCCTCTGAGCACAACCGGCCCTCTCCCACTGGAAGACCTCCCCGGCTGCCTCCAAAGTCCTGTTTGCCAACACTACCACCCGCTGTTCACGCCAGACTTGCACAATGCTCCCAAGCCCGGGAGAAAAGTGCTTCGGGGTGGTGCTCTCTCCGGGCCCTTGCCCCTGAGCCTCGGGGCAAGGCATGGGGAACACACTCCCAGGCCAAGGCAGAACCACATGCACACGTCTGTTCCTGACCCCTGCACCGGCAGAGAGCTCAGGGGAGCCAGAGTCTGTCAGGCAGCTGCTGGGTTGGCTGCCTGTGTGGGGAGGGGCAGAGCCGACCTAGGGGCAAGTTGGGCCTCTTGCTCTCCCTGCTGCCCTGAGGCTGCTGGGCCAAAGAGGTCTTGGGCATCCAGCCACTTGCTGGTCCCTTCCCGCTGACGAGGCCCTCTGAGCTCCAGCACCTTGCAGTGTGGAGACAGCCCCTGCCAGCAACCTCCTCTCCGAGGAGGCATCAACCGAGGCCTAGGCCCAGGGGAAAGGCACCAGCGGGGATGAGCCTGGGGAGGCGCCCAGGCATGTCTGGACCCAGTCCCCGCAGCCTGCCCCTTGGTGGGGCAGTACCCCCGGAGGCCAGGAAGGTCTGGGCAAGGCTGGCCAGGGGCAGGGGACCTGCTGGGTCCTGCCCCTGGCCTGTGAGGCCTCTGAGCACAACCGGCACTCTCCCGCTGGAAGACCTCCCCGGCTGCCTCAAAAGGCCGGTTTGCAAGCACTCCCGCCCGCTGTTCCCGCCAGGCACGCACAATGCTCCCAAGCCCGGGAGAAAAGCGCTTCGGGGTGGTGCTCTCTACGGGCCCTTGCCCCTGAGCCTGGGGGACAGGCAGGGGGAACACACTCCCAGGTCAAGGCAGAACGACATGCACACGTCTGTTCCTGCCCCCTACACCGGCAGAGTGTTCGGGGGAGCCAGAGACTGCCAGGCTGCTGCTGGGCTGGCTGCCTGTGTGGGACGGGGTAGAGCCGACCTAGGGGCAAGTTGGGCCTCTTGCTCTCCCTGCTGCCCTGAGGCTGCTGGGTCAAAGAGGTCTTGGGCATCCAGCCCTTTGCTGGTCCTTTCCCTCTGACGAGGCCCTCTGAGCTCCAGCACCTTGCAGTGTGCAGACAGCCCCTGCCGGCAACCTCCTCTCCAAGGAGGCCTCAACCGAGGCCTAGGCCCAGGGGAAAGGCACCAGCGGGGATGAGCCTGGGGAGGCGCCCGGGCATGTCTGGACCTAGGCCCCGCAGCCTGCCCCTTGGTGGGGCAGTACCCCCGGAGGCCAGGAAGGTCTGGGCAAGGCTGGCCAGGGGCAGGGGCCCTGCTGGGTCCTGCCCCTGGCCTGTGAGGCCTCTGAGCACAACTGGCACTCTCCCGCTGGAAGACCTCCCCGGCTGCCTCCAAAGGCTGGTTTGCAAGCACTCAATCCCGCTGTTCACGCCAGCTGCGCACAATGCTCCCAAGCCCGGGAGAAAAGCATTTTGGGGTGGTGCTCACTCCGGGCTTTGGAAGACCTCCCCGGCTGCCTCCAAGGCCGGTTTGCAAGCACTTCTGCCTGCTGTTCCCGCCACCCGCGCACAATGCTCCCAAGCCCGGGAGAAAAGCGTTTCGGGGTGGTGTTCTCTCTGGGCCCAAGAAAGACCTCCCGGGCTGCCCCCAAATGCCGGTTTGCAAGCACTCCCACTCGCTGTTCCCGCCATCCGTGCAAATGCTCCAAGCCCAGGAGAAAAGCCCTTCAGGGTGGTGCTCTCTCCCGGCCCTTGGAAGACCTCCCCGGCTGCCTCCAAAGGCTGGATTTCAAGTACTCCCTCCCGCTGTCCCGCCAGCCGCACACAATGCTCCCAATCACGGGAGAAAAGCGCTTCGGGGTGGTGCTCTCTACGGGCCCTTGGAAGACCTCCCCGTTTGTCTCCAAAGGCCGGTTTGCAAGCACTCATGCCCGCTGTTCCCGCCAGCCGCGCACAATGCTCCCAAGCCTAGGAGAAAAGCGCTTCGGGGTGGTGCTCTCTCCCGGCCCTTGGAAGACCTCCCCGGCTGCCTCCAAAGGCCGGTTTGCAAGCACTCAATCCCGCTGTTCCCGCCAGCCGTGCACAATGCTCCCAAGCCCGGGAGAAAAGCGATTCGGGGTGGTGCTCTCTCCCGGCCCTTGGAAGACCTCCCCGGCTGCCTCCAAAGGCTGGTTTTCAAGAACTCCCTCCCGCTGACCCCCCAGCCGCACACAATGCTCCCAAGCCCGGGAGAAAAGCATTTTGGGGTGGTCTCTCTCGGGCCCTTGGAAGACTCCCCGGCTGCCTCTAAAGGCCGGTTTGCAAGCACTCATGTCCTCTGTTCCCGACAGCCGCGAACAATGCTCCCAATTCCGTGAGAAAAGTGCTTCGGGATGGTGCTCTCTCCGGGCCCTTGGAAGACCTCCCCGTCTGCCTCCAAAGGCCGGTTTGCAAGCACTCCCGCCCGCTGTTCCCGCCAGGCACGCACAATGCTCCCAAGCCCGGGAGAAAAGCGCTTCGGGGTGGTGCTCTCTCCGGGCCCTTGCCCCTAAGCCTGCGGGCCAGGCAGGGGGAACACTCTCCCAGGCCAAGACAGAACGACATGAACACGTCTGTTCCTGCCCCCTACACCGGCAGAGAGCTCGGGGGAGCCAGAGTCTCTCAGGCAGGTGCTGGGCTGGCCGCCTGTGTGGGAAGGGGCAGAGCCGACCTAGGGGCAAGTTGGGCCTCTTGCTCTCCCTGCTGCCCTGAGGCTGCTGGGCCAAAGACGTCTTGGGCATCCAGCCCTTTGCTGGTCCCTTCCCTCTGACGAGGCCCTCTGAGCTCCAGCACCTTGCAGTGTGGAGACAGCACCTGCCAGCAATCTCCTCTCCAAGGAGGCCTCAACCGAGGCCTAGGCCCAGGGGAAAGGCACCAGCGGGGATGAGCCTGGGGAGGCGCCCGGGCATGTCTGGACCCAGTCCCCGCAGCCTGCCCCTTGGTGGGGCAGTACCCCTGGAGGCCAGGAAGGTCTGGGCAAGGCTGACCAGGGGCAGGGGACCTGCTGGGTCCTGCCCCTGGCCTGTGGGGCCTCTGAGCACAACCGGCCCTCTCCCACTGGAAGACCTCCCCGGCTGCCTCCAAAGGCCGTTTTGCACGCACTCCCACCCACTGTTCCCACCAAGCGCGCACAATGCTCCCAAGCCCGGGAGAAAAGCGCTTCGGGGTGGTGCTCTCTCCGGGCCCTTGCCCCTGAGCCTGGGGGCCAGGCAGGGGGTCCACACTCCCAGGGCAAGGCAGAACCACATGCACACGTCTGTTCCTGACCCCTGCACCGGCAGAGAGCTCGGGGGAGCCAGAGTCTGTCAGGCAGCTGCTGGGCTGGCCGCCTTTGTGGGAAGGGGCAGAGCCGACCTAGGGGAAAATTGGGCCTCTTGCTCTCCCTGCTGCCCTGAGGCTGCTGGGCCAAAGAGGTCTTGGGCATCCAGCCCTTTGCTTGTCCCTTCCCTCTGACGAGGCCCTCTGAGCTCCAGCACCTTGCAGTGTGGAGACAGCCCCTGCCAGCAACCTCCTCTCCAAGGAGGCCTCAACCGAGACCTAGGACCAGGGGAAAGGCACCAGCGGGGATGAGCCTGGGGAGGCGCCCGGGCATGTCTGGACCCAGTCCCCGCAGACTGCCCCTTGGTGGGGCAGTACCCCCGGAGGCCAGGAAGGTCTGGGAAAGGCTGGGCAGGGGCAGGGGACCTGCTGGGTCCTGCCCCTGGCCTGTGGGGCCTCTGAGCACAACCGGCCCTCTCCCACTGGAAGACCTCCCCGGCTGCCTCCAAAGTCCTGTTTGCCAACACTACCACCCGCTGTTCACGCCAGACTTGCACAATGCTCCCAAGCCCGGGAGAAAAGTGCTTCGGGGTGGTGCTCTCTCCGGGCCCTTGCCCCTGAGCCTCGGGGCAATGCATGGGGAACACACTCCCAGGCCAAGGCAGAACCACATGCACACGTCTGTTCCTGACCCCTGCACCGGCAGAGAGCTCAGGGGAGCCAGAGTCTGTCAGGCAGCTGCTGGGTTGGCTGCCTGTGTGGGAAGGGGCAGAGCCGACCTAGGGGCAAGTTGGGCCTCTTGCTCTCCCTGCTGCCCTGAGGCTGCTGGGCCAAAGAGGTCTTGGGCATCCAGCCACTTGCTGGTCCCTTCCCGCTGACGAGGCCCTCTGAGCTCCAGCACCTTGCAGTGTGGAGACAGCCCCTGCCAGCAACCTCCTCTCCGAGGAGGCATCAACCGAGGCCTATGCCCAGGGGAAAGGCACCAGCGGGGATGAGCCTGGGGAGGCGCCCAGGCATGTCTGGACCCAGTCCCCGCAGCCTGCCCCTTGGTGGGGCAGTACCCCCGGAGGCCAGGAAGGTCTGGGCAAGGCTGGCCAGGGGCAGGGGACCTGCTGGGTCCTGCCCCTGGCCTGTGAGGCCTCTGAGCACAACCGGCCCTCTCCCACTGGTAGACCTCCACGGCTGCCTCCAAAGTCCTGTTTGCAAACACTCCCGCCCGCTGTTCACGCCAGGCTCGCACAATGCTCCCAAGCCCGGGAGAAAAGCGCATTGGGGTGGTACTCTCTCCGGGCCCTTGCCCCTGAGCCTGGGGGCAAGGCAGGGGGAACACACTCCCTGGCCAAGGCAGAACCACATGCCCACGTCTGTTCCTGTCCCCTGCACCGGCAGAGAGCTTGGGGGAGCCAGAGTCTGTCAGGCAGCTGCTGGGTTGGCCGCCTGTGTGGGAAGGGGCAGAGCCGCCCTAGGGGCAAGTTCGGCCTCTTGCTCTCCCTGCTGCCCTGAGGCTGCTGGGCCAAAGACGTCTTGGGCATCCAGCCCTTTGCTGGTCCCTTCCCTCTGACGAGGCCCTCTGAGCTCCAGCACCTTGCAGTGTGGAGACAGCACCTGCCAGCAATCTCCTCTCCAAGGAGGCCTCAACCGAGGCCTAGGCCCAGGGGAAAGGCACCAGCGGGGATGAGCCTGGGGAGGCGCCCGGGCATGTCTGGACCCAGGCCCCGCAGCCTGCCCCTTGGTGGGGCAGTACCCCTGGAGGCCAGGAAGGTCTGGGCAAGGCTGACCAGGGGCAGGGGACCTGCTGGGTCCTGCCCCTGGCCTTTGGGGCCTCCGAGCACAACCGGCCCTCTCCCACTGGAAGACCTCCCCGGCTGCCTCCAAAGGCCGTTTTGCACGCACTCCCGCCCACTGTTCCCACCAAGCGCGCACAATGCTCCCAAGCCCGGGAGAAAAGCGCTTCGGGGTGGTGCTCTCTCCGGGCCCTTGCCCCTGAGCCTGGGGGCCAGGAAGGGGGTCCACACTCCCAGGGCAAGGCAGAACCACATGCACACGTCTGTTCCTGACCCCTGCACCGGCAGAGAGCTCGGGGGAGCCAGAGTCTGTCAGGCAGCTGCTGGGCTGGCCGCCTTTTTGGGAAGGGGCAGAGCCGACCTAGGGGCAAGTTGGGCCTCTTGCTCTCCCTGCTGCCCTGAGGCTGCTGGGCCAAAGAGGTCTTGGGCATCCAGCCCTTTGCTTGTCCCTTCCCTCTGACGAGGCCCTCTGAGCTGCAGCACCTTGCAGTGTGGAGACAGCCCCTGCCAGCAACCTCCTCTCCAAGGAGGCCTCAACCGAGACCTAGGACCAGGGGAAAGGCACCAGCGGGGATGAGCCTGGGGAGGCGCCCGGGCATGTCTGGACCCAGTCCCCGCAGCCTGCCCCTTGGTGGGGCAGTACCCCCGGAGGCCAGGAAGGTCTGGGCAAGGCTGGCCAGGGGCAGGGGACCTGCTGGGTCCTGCCCCTGGCCTGTGGGGCCTCGGAGCACAACCGGCCCTCTCCCACTGGAAGACCTCCCCGGCTGCTTCCAAAGTCCTGTTTGCCAACACTCCCACCCGCTGTTCACGCCAGACTTGCACAATGCTCCCAAGCCCGGGAGAAAAGCGCTTCGGGGTGGTGCTCTCTCCGGGCCATTGCCCCTGAGCCTGGGGGCAAGGCATGGGGCACACACTCCCAGGCCAATTCAGAACCACATGCCCACGTCTGTTCCTGTCCCCTGCACCGGCAGAGAGCTTGGGGGAGCCAGAGTCTGTCAGGCAGCTGCTGGTTTGGCCGCCTGTGTGGGAAGGGGCAGAACCGCCCTAGGGGCAAGTTGGGCCTCTTGCTCTCCCTGCTGCCCTGAGGCTGCTGGGCCAAAGACGTCTTGGGCATCCAGCCCCTTACTGGTCCCTTCCCTCTGACGAGGCCCTCTGAGCTCCAGCACCTTGCAGTGTGGAGACAGCACCTGCCAGCAATCTCCTCTCCAAGGAGGCCTCAACCGAGGCCTAGGCCAGGGGAAAGGCACCAGCGGGGATGAGCCTGGGGAGGCGCCCGGGCATGTCTGGACCCAGTCCCTGCAGCCTGCCCCTTGGTGGGGCAGTACCCCTGGAGGCCAGGAAGGTCTGGGCAAGGCTGACCAGGGGCAGGGGACCTGCTGGGTCCTGCCCCTGGCCTTTGGGGCCTCCGAGCACAACCGGCCCTCTCCCACTGGAAGACCTCCCCGGCTGCCTCCAAAGGCCGTTTTGCACGCACTCCCGCCCACTGTTCCCACCAAGCGCGCACAATGCTCCCAAGCCCGGGAGAAAAGCGCTTCGGGGTGGTGCTCTCTCCGGGCCCTTGCCCCTGAGCCTGGGGGCCAGGAAGGGGGTCCACACTCCCAGGGCAAGGCAGAACCACATGCACACGTCTGTTCCTGACCCCTGCACCGGCAGAGAGCTCGGGGGAGCCAGAGTCTGTCAGGCAGCTGCTGGGCTGGCCGCCTTTTTGGGAAGGGGCAGAGCCGACCTAGGGGCAAGTTGGGCCTCTTGCTCTCCCTGCTGCACTGAGGCTGCTGGGCCAAAGAGGTCTTGGGCATCCAGCCCTTTGCTGGTCCCTTCCCTCTGACGAGGCCCTCTGAGCTCCAGCACCTTGCAGTGTGGAGACAGCCCCTGCCAGCAACCTCCTCTCCAAGGAGGCCTCAACCGAGACCTAGGACCAGGGGAAAGGCACCAGCGGGGATGAGCCTGGGGAGGCGCCCGGGCATGTCTGGACCCAGTCCCCGCAGCCTGCCCCTTGGTGGGGCAGTACCCCCGGAGGCCAGGAAGGTCTGGGCAAGGCTGGCCAGGGGCAGGGGACCTGCTGGGTCCTGCCCCTGGCCTGTGGGGCCTCTGAGCACAACCGGCCCTCTCCCACTGGAAGACCTCCCCGGCTGCTTCCAAAGTCCTGTTTGCCAACACTCCCACCCGCTGTTCACGCCAGACTTGCACAATGCTCCCAAGCCCGGGAGAAAAGCGCTTCGGGGTGGTGCTCTCTCCGGGCCCTTGCCCCTGAGCCTGGGGGCAAGGCATGGGGAACACACTCCCAGGCCAAGGCAGAACCACATGCCCACGTCTGTTCCTGTCCCCTGCACCGGCAGAGAGCTTGGGGGAGCCAGAGTCTGTCAGGCAGCTGCTGGTTTGGCCGCCTGTGTGGGAAGGGGCAGAACCGCCCTAGGGGCAAGTTGGGCCTCTTGCTCTCCCTGCTGCCCTGAGGCTGCTGGGCCAAAGACGTCTTGGGCATCCAGCCCCTTACTGGTCCCTTCCCTCTGACGAGGCCCTCTGAGCTCCAGCACCTTGCAGTGTGGAGACAGCCCCTGCCAGCAACCTCCTCTCCAAGGAGGCCTCAACCGAGGCCTAGGACCAGGGGAAAGGCACCAGCGGGGATGAGCCAGGGGAGGCGCCCGAGCATGTCTGGACCCAGTCCCCGCAGCCTGCCCCTTGGTGGGGCAGTACCCCCGGAGGCCAGGAAGGTCTGGGTAAGGCTGGCCAGGGGCAGGGGCCCTGCTGGGTCCTGCCCCTGGCCTGTGGGGCCTCTGAGCACAACCGGCCCTTTCCCACTGGAAGACCTCCCCGGCTGCCTCCAAAGGCCGGTTTGCAAGCACTCCCGCCCACTGTTCCCGCCAGGCGCGCACAATGCTCCCAAGCCCGGGAGAAAAGCGCTTCGGGGTGTTGGTCTCTCCGGGCCCTTGCCCCTGAGCCTGGGGGCCAGGCAGGGGATCCACAGTCCCAGGCCAAGGCACAACAACATGCACACGTCTGTTCCTGCCCCCTCCACCGGCAGAGAGCTGAGGGGAGCCAGAGTCTGTCAGGCAGCTGCTGGGCGGGCCGCCTGTGTGGGAAGGGGCAGAGCCGACCTAGGGGCAAGTTGGGCCTCTTGCTCTCCCTGCTGCCCTGAGGCTGCTGGGCCAAAGAGGTCTTGGGCATCCAGCCCCTTGCTGGTCCCTTCCCTCTGACGAGGCCCTCTGAGCTCCAGCACCTTGCAGTGTGGAGACAGCCCCTGCCAGCAACCTCCTCTCCAAGGAGGCCTCAACCGAGGCCTAGGCCCAGGGGAAAGGCACCAGCGGGGATGAGCCAGTGGAGGCGCACGGGCATATCAGGACCCAGTCCCCGCAGCCTGCCCCTTGGTGGGGCAGTACCCCTGGAGGCCAGGAAGGTCTGGGCAAGGCTGGCCAGGGGCAGGGTCCCTGCTGGGTCCTGCCCCTGGCCTGTGGGGCCTCTGAGCACAACCGGCCCTCTCCCACTGGAAGACCTCCCCGGCTGCCTCCAAGGGCCGGTTTGCCAACACTCCCGCCCGCTGTTCCCGCCAGGCACGCACAACGCTCCCAAGGCCAGGAGAAAAGCGCTTCGGGGTGTTGCTCTCTCCGGGACCTTGCCCCTGAGCCTGGGGTCCAGGCAGTGGGTCCACACTCCCAGACCAAGGCAGAACCACATGCACACGTCTGTTCCTGACCCCTGCACCAGCAGAGAGCTCGGGGGAGCCAGAGTCTGTCAGGCAGCTGCTGGGTTGGCTGCCTGTGTGGGAAGGGGCAGAGCCGACCTAGGGGCAAGTTGGGCCTCTTGCTCTCCCTGCTGCCCTGAGGCTGCTGGGCCAAAGAGGTCTTGGGTATCCAGCCCCTTGCTGGTCCCTTCCCGCTGACGAGGCCCTCTGAGCTCCAGCACCTTGCAGTGTGGAGACAGCCCCTGCCAGCAACCTCCTCTCCAAGGAGGCCTCAACCTAGGCCTAGGCCCAGGGGAAAGGCTCCAGCTGGGATGAGCCTGGGGAGGCGCCCGGGCATGTCTGGACCCAGGCCCCGCAGCCTGCCCCTTGGTGGGGCAGTACCCCCGGAGGCCAGGAAGGTCTGGGCAAGGCTGGCCAGGGGCAGGGGCCCTGCTGCGTCCTGCCCCTGGCCTGTGGGTCCTCAGAGCACAACCGGCCCTCTCCCACTGGAAGACCTCCCCGGCTGCCTCCAAAGGCCGGTTTGCAAGCGCTCCCACCCACTGTTCCCAGCAGGCGTGCACAATGCTCCCAAGCCCGGGAGAAAAGCGCTTCAGGGTGGTGCTCTCTCCGGGCCCTTGCCCCTGAGCCTGGGGGCAAGGCAGGGTGTCCACACTCCCAGGACAAGGCAGAACCACATGCACACGTCTGATCTGCCCCCTGCACCGGCAGAGAGCTCGGGGGAGCCAGAGTCTGTCAGGCAGCTGCTGGGCTGGCCGCCTGTGTGGGAAGGGGCAGAGCCGACCTAGGGGCAAGTTGGGCCTCTTGCTCTCCCTGCTGCCCTGAGGCTGCTGGGCCAAAGACGTCTTGGGCATCCAGCCCCTTGCTGGTCCCTTCCCTCTGACGAGGCCCTCTGAGCTCCAGCACCTTGCAGTGTGGAGACAGACCCTGCCAGCAACCTCCTCTCCAAGGAGGCCTCAACCGAGGCCTAGGCCCAGGGGAAAGGCACCAGCGGGAATGAGCCTGGGGAGGCGCCCGGGCATGTCTGGACCCAGTCCCCGCAGCCTGCCCCTTGGTGGGGCAGTACCCCCGGAGGCCAGGAAGGTCTGGGCAAGGCTGCCAGGGGCAGGGACACTGCTGGGTCCTGCCCCTGGCCTGTGGGGCGTCTGAGCTCAACCGACACTCTCCCGCTGGAAGACCTGCCCGTCTGCCTCGAAAGGCCGGTTTGCAAACACTCCCGCCCGCTGTTCCCGCCAGGCACGCACAATGCTCCCAAGCCCGGGAGAAAAGCGCTTCGGGGTGGTGCTCTCACCGGGCCCTTGCCCCTGAGCCTGGGGGCAAGGCAGGGGGAACACACACCCAGGCCAAGGCAGAACCACATGCACACGTCTGTTCCTGCCCCCTACACCGGCAGAGGGCTAGGGGGAGCCAGAGACTGCCAGGCTGCTGCTGGGCTGGCCGCCTGTGTGGGACGGGGCAGAGCCGACCTAGGGGCAAATTGGGCCTCTTGCTCTCCCTGCTGCCCTGAGGCTGCTGGGTCAAAGAGGTCTTGGGCATCCAGCCCTTTGCTGGTCCCTTCCCTCTGACGAGGCCCTCTGATCTCCAGCACCTTGCAGTGTGGAGACAGCCCCTGCCAGCAACCTCCTCTCCAAGGAGGCCTCAACCGAGGCCTAGGCCCAGGGGAAAGGCACCAGCGGGGATGAGCCTGGGGAGGCGCCCGGGCATGTCTGGACCCAGTCCCCGCAGCCTGCCCCTTGGTGGAGCAGTACCCCCGGAGGCCAGGAAGGTCTGGGCAAGGCTGGCCAGGGTCAGGGGCCCTGCTGGGTCCTGCCCCTGGCCTGTGGGGCCTCTGAGCACAACCGGCCCTCTCCCACTGGAAGACCTCCCCGGCTGCCTTCAAAGGCCGGTTTGCAAGCACTCCCGCCCACTGTTCCCACCAAGCGCGCACAATTCTCCCAAGCCCGGGAGAAAAGCGCTTCGGGGTGGTGCTCTCTCCGGGCCCTTGCCCCTGAACCTGGGGGCCAGGCAGTTGGTCCACACTCGGAGACCAAGGCAGAACCACATGCACACGTCTGTTCCTGACCCCTGCACAGGCAGAGAGCTCGGGGGAGCCAGAGTCTGTCAGGCAGCTGCTGGGCTGGCCGCCTGTGTGGGAAGGGGCAGAGCCGACCTAGGGGCAAGTTGGGCCTCTTCCTCTCCCTGCTGCCCTGAGGCTGCTGGGCCAAAGAGGTCTTGGGCATCCAGCCCCTTGCTGGTCCCTTCCCTCTGATGAGGCCCTCTGAGCTCCAGCACCTTGCAGTGTGGAGACAGCCCCTGCCAGAAACCTCCTCTCCAAGGAGGCCTCAACCGAGGCCTAGGCCTAGGGGAAAGGCACCAGTGGGGATGAGCCTGGGGAGGCGCCCGGCCATGTCTGGACCCAGTCCCCGCAGCCTGCCCCTTGGTGGGGCAGTACCCCCGGAAGCCAGGAAGGTCTCGGCAAGGCTGCCAGGGGCAGGGACACTGCTGGGTCCTGCCCCTGGCCTGTTGGGCGTCTGAGCACAACTGGCACTCTCCCGCTGGAAGACCTCCCCGTCTGCCTCCAAAGTCCTGTTTGCAAGCACGCCCACCCGCTGTTCCCCCAGGCATGCACAATGCTCCCAAGCCCGGGAAAAAAGCGCTTCGGGGTGGTGCTCTCTCCGGGCCCTTGCCCCTGCGCCTGGGGCCAGGCAGTGGGAACACACTCCCAGGCCAAGGGAGAACGACATGCACACGTCTGTTCCTGCCCCCTACACCGGCAGAGAGCTCGGGGGAGCCAGAGACTGCCAGGCTGCTGCTGGGCTGGCTGCCTGTGTGGGACGGGGCAGAGCCGACCTAGGGGCAAGTTGGGCCTCTTGCTCTCCCTGCTGCCCTGAGGCTGCTGGGTCAAAGAGGTCTTGGGCATCCAGCCCTTTGCTGGTGCCTTCCCTCTGACGAGGCCCTCTGAGCTCCAGCACCTTGCAGTGTGGAGACAGCCCCTGCCAGCAACCTCCTCTCCAAGGAGGCCTCAACCGAGGCCTAGGACCAGGGGAAAGGCACCAGCGGGGATGAGCCTGGGGAGGCGCCCGGGCATGTCTGGACCCAGTCCCCGCAGCCTGCCCCTTGGTGGGGCAGTACCCCCGGAGGCCAGGAAGGTCTGGGCAAGGCTGGCCACGGGCAGGGGCCCTGCTGGGTCCTGCCCCTGGCCTGTGGGGCCTCTGAGCACAACCGGCCCTCTCCCACTGGAAGACTTCCCCGGCTGCCTCCAAAGGCCGGTTTGCCAACACTCCCGCCCGCTGTTCCCGCCAGGCACGCACAATTCTCCCAAGCCCGGGAGAAAAGCGCTTCGGGGTGTTGCTCTCTCCGGGCCCTTGCCCCTGAGTGTGGGGGCGAGGCAGTGGGACCACACTCCCAGACCAACGCAGAACCACATGCACACGTCTGTTTCTGACCCCTGCACCGGCAGAGAGCTCGGGGGAGCCAGAGTCTGTCAGGCAGCTGCTGGGCTGGCCGCCTGTGTGGGAAGGGGCAGAGCCGACCTAGGGGCAAGTTGGGCCTCTTCCTCTCCCTGCTGCCCTGAGGCTGCTGGGCCAAAGAGGTCTTGGGCATCCAGCCCCTTGCTGGTCCCTTCCCTCTGACGAGGCCCTCTGAGCTCCAGCACCTTACAGTGTGGAGACAGCCCCTGCCAGCAACCTCCTCTCCAAGGAGGCCTCAACCGAGGCCTAGGCCCAGGGGAAAGGCACCAGCGGGGATGAGCCTGGGGAGGCGCCCGGCCATGTCTGGACCCAGTCCCCGCAGCCTGCCCCTTGGTGGGGCAGTACCCCCGGAGGCCAGGAGGGTCTGGGCAAGGCTGCCAGGGGCAGGAACACTGCTGGGTCCTGCCCCTGGCCTGTGGGGCGTCTGAGCACAACCGGCACTCTCCCGCTGGAAGACCTCCCCGGCTGCCTCCAAAGGCCGGTTTGCAAGCACTCCCGCCCGCTGTTCCCGCCAGGCACGCACAATGCTCCCAAGCCCGGGAGAAAAGCGCTTCGGGGTGGTGCTCTCTCCGGGCCCTTGCCCCTGAGCCTGGGGGACAGGCAGGGGGAACACACTCCCAGGCCAAGGCAGAATGACATGCACACGTCTGTTCCTGCCCCCTACACCGGCAGAGAGTTCGGGGGAGCCAGAGACTGCCAGGCTGCTGCTGGGCTGGCTGCCTGTGTGGGACGGGGTAGAGCCGACCTAGGGGCAAGTTGGGCCTCTTGCTCTCCCTGCTGCCCTGAGGCTGCTGGGTCAGAGAGGTCTTGGGCATCCAGCCCTTTCCTGGTCCTTTCCCTCTGACGAGGCCCTCTGAGCTCCAGCACCTTGCAGTGTGCAGACAGCCCCTGCCGGCAACCTCCTCTCCAAGGAGGCCTCAACCGAGGCCTAGGCCCAGGGGAAAGGCACCAGCGGGGATGAGCCTGGGGAGGCGCCCGGGCATGTCTGGACCCAGGCCCCGCAGCCTGCCCCTTGGTGGGGTAGTACCCCCGGAGGCCAGGAAGGTCTGGGCAAGGCTGCCAGAGGCAGGGACACTGCTGGGTCCTGCCCCTGGCCTGTGGGGCCTCTGAGAACAACTGGCACTCTCCCGCTGGAAGACCTCCCCGGCTGCCTCCAAAGGCTGGTTTGCAAGCACTCAATCCCGCTGTTCACGCCAGCTGCGCACAATGCTCCCAAGGCCGGGAGAAAAGCATTTTGGGGTGGTGCTCACTCCGGGCTTTGGAAGACCTCCCCGGCTGCCTCCAAGGCCGGTTTGCCAGCACTTCTGCCTGCTGTTCCCGCCACCCGCGCACAATGCTCCCAAGCCCGGGAGAAAAGCGTTTCGGGGTGGTGTTCTCTCTGGGCCCAAGAAAGACCTCCCGGGCTGCCCCCAAATGCCGGTTTGCAAGCACTCCCACTCGCTGTTCCCGCCATCCGTGCAAATGCTCCAAGCCCAGGAGAAAAGCCCTTCAGGGTGGTGCTCTCTCCCGGCCCTTGGAAGACCTCCCCGGCTGCCTCCAAAGGCTGGATTTCAAGTACTCCCTCCCGCTGTCCCGCCAGCCGCACACAATGCTCCCAATCACGGGAGAAAAGCGCTTCGGGGTGGTGCTCTCTACGGGCCCTTGGAAGACCTCCCCGTTTGTCTCCAAAGGCCGGTTTGCAAGCACTCATGCCCGCTGTTCCCGCCAGCCGCGCACAATGCTCCCAAGCCTAGGAGAAAAGCGCTTCGGGGTGGTGCTCTCTCCCGGCCCTTGGAAGACCTCCCCGGCTGCCTCCAAAGGCCGGTTTGCAAGCACTCAATCCCGCTGTTCCCGCCAGCCGCGCACAATGCTCCCAAGCCCGGGAGAAAAGCGCTTCGGGGTGGTGCTCTCTCCCGGCCCTTGGAAGACCTCCCCGGCTGCCTCCAAAGGCTGGTTTTCAAGAACTCCCTCCCGCTGACCCGCCAGCCGCACACAATGCTCCCAAGCCCGGGAGAAAAGCATTTTGGGGTGGTCTCTCTCCGGGCCCTTGGAAGACTCCCCGGCTGCCTCTAAAGGCCGGTTTGCAAGCACTCATGTCCTCTGTTCCCGACAGCCGCGAACAATGCTCCCAATTCCGTGAGAAAAGTGCTTCGGGATGGTGCTCTCTCCGGGCCCTTGGAAGACCTCCCAAGCTGCCTCCAAAGGCCGGTTTGCAAGCACTCCCGCCCGCTGTTCCCGCCAGCCTCGCACAATGCTCCCAAGACCGGGAGAAAAGCGCTTCGGGGTGGTGTTCTCTCCGTGCCAATGGAGGACCTCCCTGGCTGCCCCCAAAGGCCGGTTTGCAAGCACTCCCACTCGCTGTTCCCGCCAGCCACGCACAATCCTCCAAAACCCCGGAGAAAAGCGCTTCGGGGTGGTGTTCTCTCCGTGCCCATGGAAGACCTCCCGGGGTGCCCCCAAAGGCCGGTTTGGAAGCACTCCCACTCGCTGTTCCCGCCATCCACGCACAATGCTCCCAAGCCCGGGAGAAAAGCATTTTGGGGTGGTGCTCACACCGGGCCCTGGAAGACCTCCCCGGCTGCCTCCAAAGGACGGTTTTCAAGCACTCCTGCCTGCTGTTCCCGCCACCCGCGCACAATGCTCCCAAGCCCGGGAGAAAAGCGCTTCGGGGTGGTGCTCTCTACAGGCCCTTGGAAGACCTCCCCGGCTGCCTCCAAAGGCCGGTTTGCAAGGACTCCTTCCTGCTGTTCCCGCCATCCGCGCACAATGCTCCCAAGCCCGGGAGAAAAGCATTTTGGGGTGGTGCTCACACCGGGCCCTGGAAGACCTCCCCGGCTGCCTCCAAAGGACGGTTTTCAAGCACTCCTGCCTGCTGTTCCCGCCACCCGCGCAGAATGCTCCCAAGCGCGGGAGAAAAGCGCTTCGGGGTGGTGCTCTCTACAGGCCCTTGGAAGACCTCCCCGGCTGCCTCCAAAGGCCCGTTTGCAAGGACTCCTTCCTGCTGTTCCCGCCAGCCACGCACAATGCTCCCAAGCCCGGGAGAAAAGCATTTTGGGGTGGTGCTCACTCCGGGCCCTTGGAAGACCTCCCCGGCTGCCTCCAAAGGCCAGTTTGCAAGCAGTCCTGCCTGCTGTTCCCGCCAGCCGCGCACAATGCTCCCAAGCCCGGGAGAAAAGCGCTTCGGGGTGGTGCTCTCTCCGGGCCCTTGGAAGACATCCCCGGCTGCCTCCAAAGGCCGGTTTGCAAGCACTCATGCCCGTTTATCCCACCAGCCGCGCACAATGCTCCCAAGCCCGGGAGAAAAGCATTTTGGGGTGGTGCTCACTCCGGGCCCTTGGAAGACCTCCCCGGCTGCCTCCAAAGGCCAGTTTGCAAGCAGTCCTGCCTGCTGTTCCCGCCAGCCGCGCACAATGTTCCCAAGCCCGGGAGAAAAGCGCTTCGGGGTGGTGCTCTCTCCGGGCACTTGGAAGACCTCCCGGGCTGCCTCCAAAGGCCGGTTTGCAAGCATTCATGTCCGTTGTTCCCGACAGCCGCGCACAATGCTCCCAAGCCCGAGAGAAAAGCATTTTGGGGTGGTGATCAGTCCGGCCCTTGGAAGACCTCCCGGGCTGCCTCCAAAGGCCGGTTTGCAAGCATTCATGTCCATTGTTCCCGACAGCCGCACACAATGCTCCCAAGCCCGGGAGAAAAGCGCTTCGGGGTGGTGTTCTCTCAGGGACCATGGAGGACCTCCCCGGCTGCCCCCAAAGGCCGGTTTGCAAGCATTCCCACTCGCTGTTCCCGCCAGGCACACACAATGTTCCAAAACCCCGGAGAAAAGCGCTTCGGGGTGGTGCTCTCTCCGCGCCCTTGGAAGACTTCTCTGGCTGCCGCCAAAGGCCGGTTTGCAAGAATTCCCTCCCGCTGTCCCACCAGCCGCACACAATGCTCCAAAACCCGAGAGAAAAGCGCTTCGAGGTGGTGCTCTCTCCGGGCCCTTGGAAGACCTCCCCGGCTGCCTCCAAAGGCCGGTTTGCAAGCACTCCTGCCTGCTGTTCCCGCCACTCGCGCACAATGCTCCCAAGCCCGGAAGAAAAGCATTTTGGGGTAGTGCTCTCTCCGGGCCCTTGGAAGACCTCCCGGGCTGCCTCCAAAGGCCGGTTTGCAAGCACTCATGTCCGCTGTTCCCGACAGCCGCGCACAATGCTCCCAAGCCCGGGAGAAAAGCATTTTGGGGTGATGATCAGTCCGGGCCCTTGGAAGACCTCCCCGGCTGCCTCCAAAGGACAGTTTGCAAGAACTCATGCCCGCTGTTCCCGCCAGGCACGCACAATGCTCCCAAGCCCGGGAGAAAAGCGCTTCGGGGTGGTGCTCTCACCGGGCCCTTGCCCCTGAGCCTGGGGGCACTGCAGGGGGAACACACTCCCAGGCCAAGGCAGAACCACATGCAAACGTCTGTTCCTGGTCCCTGCACCGGCAGAGAGCTCGGGGGAGCCAGAGTATGCCAGGCAGCTGCTGGGTTGGCGGCCTGTGTGGAAAGGGGCAGAGTCGACCTAGGGGCAAGTTGGGCCTCTTGCTCTCCCTGCTGCCCTGAGGCTGCTGGGCCAAAGAGGTCTTGGGCATCCAGCCCCTTGCTGGTCCCTTCCCTCTGATGAGGCCCTCTGAGCTCCAGCACCTTGCAGTGTGGAGACAGCCCCTGCCAGCAACCTCGTCTCCAAGGAGGCCTCAACCGAGGCCTAGGCCCAGGGGAAAGGCACCAGCGGGGATGAGCCTGGGGAGGCGCCCGGGCATGTCTGGACCCAGTCCTCGCAGCCTGCCCCTTGGTGGGGCAGTACCCCCGGAGGCCAGGAAGGTCTGGGCAAGGCTGCCAGGGGCAGGACACTGCTGGGTCCTGCCCCTGGCCTGTGGGGCGTCTGAGCACAACCGGCACTCTCCCGCTGGAAGACGTCCCCGGCTGCCTCGAAAGGCCGGTTTGCAAGCACTCCCGCCCACTGTTCCAACCAAGGGCGCACAACGCTCCCAAGCCCGGGAGAAAATCGCCTCGGGGTGGTGCTCTCTCCGGGCCCTTTCCCCTGAGCCTGGGGGCCAGGAAGGGGGTCCACACTCCCAGGCCAAGGCAGAACGACATGCACACGTCTGTTCCTGCCCCATGCACCGGCAGAGAGCTCGGGGGAGCCAGAGTCTGTCAGGCAGCTGCTGGGCTGGCCGCCTGTGTGGGAAGGGGCAGAGCCGACCTAGGGGCAAGTTGGGCCTCTTGCTCTCCCTGCTGCCCTGAGGCTGCTGGGCCAAAGAGATCTTGGGCATCCAGCCCCTTGCTTGTCCCTTCCCTCTGAGGAGGCCCTCTGAGCTCCAGCACCTTGCAGTGTGGAGACAGCCCCTGCCAGCAACCTCCTCTCCAAGGAGGCCTCAACCGAGGCCTAGGACCAGGGGAAAGGCACCAGCGGGGATGAGCCTGGGGAGGCGCCCGGGCATGACTGGACCCAGGCCCGCAGCCTGCCCCTTGGTGGGGCAGTACCCCCGGAGGCCAGGAAGGTCTGGGCAAGGCTGCCAGGGGCAGGGACACTGCTGGGTCCTGCCCCTGGCCTGTGGGGCGTCTGAGCACAACCAGCACCCTCCCGCTGGAAGACCTCCCCGTCTGCCTCCAAAGGCCTGTTTGCAAGCACTCCCACCCGCTGTTCCCGCCAGGCACGCACAATTCTCCCAAGCCCGGGAGAAAAGCGCTTCGGGGTGTTGCTCTCTCCGGGCCCTTGCCCCTGAGTGTGGGGGCGAGGCAGTGGGACCACACTCCCAGACCAACGCAGAACCACATGCACACGTCTGTTTCTGACCCCTGCACCGGCAGAGAGCTCGGGGGAGCCAGAGTCTGTCAGGCAGCTGCTGGGCTGGCCGCCTGTGTGGGAAGGGGCAGAGCCGACCTAGGGGCAAGTTGGGCCTCTTCCTCTCCCTGCTGCCCTGAGGCTGCTGGGCCAAAGAGGTCTTGGGCATCCAGCCCCTTGCTGGTCCCTTCCCTCTGACGAGGCCCTCTGAGCTCCAGCACCTTACAGTGTGGAGACAGCCCCTGCCAGCAACCTCCTCTCCAAGGAGGCCTCAACCGAGGCCTAGGCCCAGGGGAAAGGCACCAGCGGGGATGAGCCTGGGGAGGCGCCCGGCCATGTCTGGACCCAGTCCCCGCAGCCTGCCCCTTGGTGGGGCAGTACCCCCGGAGGCCAGGAGGGTCTGGGCAAGGCTGCCAGGGGCAGGAACACTGCTGGGTCCTGCCCCTGGCCTGTGGGGCGTCTGAGCACAACCGGCACTCTCCCGCTGGAAGACCTCCCCGGCTGCCTCCAAAGGCCGGTTTGCAAGCACTCCCGCCCGCTGTTCCCGCCAGGCACGCACAATGCTCCCAAGCCCGGGAGAAAAGCGCTTCGGGGTGGTGCTCTCTCCGGGCCATTGCCCCTGAGCCTGGGGGACAGGCAGGGGGAACACACTCCCAGGCCAAGGCAGAATGACATGCACACGTCTGTTCCTGCCCCCTACACCGGCAGAGAGTTCGGGGGAGCCAGAGACTGCCAGGCTGCTGCTGGGCTGGCTGCCTGTGTGGGACGGGGTAGAGCCGACCTAGGGGCAAGTTGGGCCTCTTGCTCTCCCTGCTGCCCTGAGGCTGCTGGGTCAGAGAGGTCTTGGGCATCCAGCCCTTTGCTGGTCCTTTCCCTCTGACGAGGCCCTCTGAGCTCCAGCACCTTGCAGTGTGCAGACAGCCCCTGCCGGCAACCTCCTCTCCAAGGAGGCCTCAACCGAGGCCTAGGCCCAGGGGAAAGGCACCAGCGGGGATGAGCCTGGGGAGGCGCCCGGGCATGTCTGGACCCAGGCCCCGCAGCCTGCCCCTTGGTGGGGTAGTACCCCCGGAGGCCAGGAAGGTCTGGGCAAGGCTGCCAGAGGCAGGGACACTGCTGGGTCCTGCCCCTGGCCTGTGGGGCCTCTGAGAACAACTGGCACTCTCCCGCTGGAAGACCTCCCCGGCTGCCTCCAAAGGCTGGTTTGCAAGCACTCAATACCGCTCTTCACGCCAGCTGCGCACAATGCTCCCAAGCCCGGGAGAAAAGCATTTTGGGGTGGTGCTCACTCCGGGCTTTGGAAGACCTCCCCGGCTGCCTCCAAGGCCGGTTTGCAAGCACTTCTGCCTGCTGTTCCCGCCACCCGCGCACAATGCTCCCAAGCCCGGGAGAAAAGCGTTTCGGGGTGGTGTTCTCTCTGGGCCCAAGAAAGACCTCCCGGGCTGCCCCCAAATGCCGGTTTGCAAGCACTCCCACTCGCTGTTCCCGCCATCCGTGCAAATGCTCCAAGCCCAGGAGAAAAGCCCTTCAGGGTGGTGCTCTCTCCCGGCCCTTGGAAGACCTCCCCGGCTGCCTCCAAAGGCTGGATTTCAAGTACTCCCTCCCGCTGTCCCGCCAGCCGCACACAATGCTCCCAATCACGGGAGAAAAGCGCTTCGGGGTGGTGCTCTCTACGGGCCCTTGGAAGACCTCCCCGTTTGTCTCCAAAGGCCGGTTTGCAAGCACTCATGCCCGCTGTTCCCGCCAGCCGCGCACAATGCTCCCAAGCCTAGGAGAAAAGCGCTTCGGGGTGGTGCTCTCTCCCGGCCCTTGGAAGACCTCCCCGGCTGCCTCCAAAGGCCGGTTTGCAAGCACTCAATCCCGCTGTTCCCGCCAGCCGCGCACAATGCTCCCAAGCCCGGGAGAAAAGCGCTTCGGGGTGGTGCTCTCTCCCGGCCCTTGGAAGACCTCCCCGGCTGCCTCCAAAGGCTGGTTTTCAAGAACTCCCTCCCGCTGACCCGCCAGCCGCACACAATGCTCCCAAGCCCGGGAGAAAAGCATTTTGGGGTGGTCTCTCTCCGGGCCCTTGGAAGACTCCCCGGCTGCCTCTAAAGGCCGGTTTGCAAGCACTCATGTCCTCTGTTCCCGACAGCCGCGAACAATGCTCCCAATTCCGTGAGAAAAGTGCTTCGGGATGGTGCTCTCTCCGGGCCCTTGGAAGACCTCCCAAGCTGCCTCCAAAGGCCGGTTTGCAAGCACTCCCGCCCGCTGTTCCCGCCAGCCTCGCACAATGCTCCCAAGACCGGGAGAAAAGCGCTTCGGGGTGGTGTTCTCTCCGTGCCAATGGAGGACCTCCCTGGCTGCCCCCAAAGGCCGGTTTGCAAGCACTCCCACTCGCTGTTCCCGCCAGCCACGCACAATCCTCCAAAACCCCGGAGAAAAGCGCTTCGGGGTGGTGTTCTCTCCGTGCCCATGGAAGACCTCCCGGGGTGCCCCCAAAGGCCGGTTTGGAAGCACTCCCACTCGCTGTTCCCGCCATCCACGCACAATGCTCCCAAGCCCGGGAGAAAAGCATTTTGGGGTGGTGCTCACACCGGGCCCTGGAAGACCTCCCCGGCTGCCTCCAAAGGACGGTTTTCAAGCACTCCTGCCTGCTGTTCCCGCCACCCGCGCACAATGCTCCCAAGCCCGGGAGAAAAGCGCTTCGGGGTGGTGCTCTCTACAGGCCCTTGGAAGACCTCCCCGGCTGCCTCCAAAGGCCGGTTTGCAAGGACTCCTTCCTGCTGTTCCCGCCATCCGCGCACAATGCTCCCAAGCCCGGGAGAAAAGCATTTTGGGGTGGTGCTCACACCGGGCCCTGGAAGACCTCCCCGGCTGCCTCCAAAGGACGGTTTTCAAGCACTCCTGCCTGCTGTTCCCGCCACCCGCGCACAATGCTCCCAAGCCCGGGAGAAAAGCGCTTCGGGGTGGTGCTCTCTACAGGCCCTTGGAAGACCTCCCCGGCTGCCTCCAAAGGCCCGTTTGCAAGGACTCCTTCCTGCTGTTCCCGCCAGCCACGCACAATGCTCCCAAGCCCGGGAGAAAAGCATTTTGGGGTGGTGCTCACTCCGGGCCCTTGGAAGACCTCCCCGGCTGCCTCCAAAGGCCAGTTTGCAAGCAGTCCTGCCTGCTGTTCCCGCCAGCCGCGCACAATGCTCCCAAGCCCGGGAGAAAAGCGCTTCGGGGTGGTGCTCTCTCCGGGCCCTTGGAAGACATCCCCGGCTGCCTCCAAAGGCCGGTTTGCAAGCACTCATGCCCGTTTATCCCACCAGCCGCGCACAATGCTCCCAAGCCCGGGAGAAAAGCATTTTGGGGTGGTGCTCACTCCGGGCCCTTGGAAGACCTCCCCGGCTGCCTCCAAAGGCCAGTTTGCAAGCAGTCCTGCCTGCTGTTCCCGCCAGCCGCGCACAATGTTCCCAAGCCCGGGAGAAAAGCGCTTCGGGGTGGTGCTCTCTCCGGGCACTTGGAAGACCTCCCGGGCTGCCTCCAAAGGCCGGTTTGCAAGCATTCATGTCCGTTGTTCCCGACAGCCGCGCACAATGCTCCCAAGCCCGAGAGAAAAGCATTTTGGGGTGGTGCTCTCTCCGGGCCCTTGGAAGACCTCCCGGGCTGCCTCCAAAGGCCGGTTTGCAAGCATTCATGTCCATTGTTCCCGACAGCCGCACACAATGCTCCCAAGCCCGGGAGAAAAGCGCTTCGGGGTGGTGTTCTCTCAGGGACCATGGAGGACCTCCCCGGCTGCCCCCAAAGGCCGGTTTGCAAGCATTCCCACTCGCTGTTCCCGCCAGGCACACACAATGTTCCAAAACCCCGGAGAAAAGCGCTTCGGGGTGGTGCTCTCACCGGGCCCTTGCCCCTGAGCCTGGGGGCACTGCAGGGGGAACACACTCCCAGGCCAAGGCAGAACCACATGCAAACGTCTGTTCCTGGTCCCTGCACCGGCAGAGAGCTCGGGGGAGCCAGAGTATGCCAGGCAGCTGCTGGGTTGGCGGCCTGTGTGGAAAGGGGCAGAGTCGACCTAGGGGCAAGTTGGGCCTCTTGCTCTCCCTGCTGCCCTGAGGCTGCTGGGCCAAAGAGGTCTTGGGCATCCAGCCCCTTGCTGGTCCCTTCCCTCTGATGAGGCCCTCTGAGCTCCAGCACCTTGCAGTGTGGAGACAGCCCCTGCCAGCAACCTCGTCTCCAAGGAGGCCTCAACCGAGGCCTAGGCCCAGGGGAAAGGCACCAGCGGGGATGAGCCTGGGGAGGCGCCTGGGCATGTCTGGACCCAGTCCCCGCAGCCTGCCCCTTGGTGGGGCAGTACCCCCGGAGGCCAGGAAGGTCTGGGCAAGGCTGCCAGGGGCAGGACACTGCTGGGTCCTGCCCCTGGCCTGTGGGGCGTCTGAGCACAACCGGCACTCTCCCGCTGGAAGACGTCCCCGGCTGCCTCGAAAGGCCGGTTTGCAAGCACTCCCGCCCACTGTTCCAACCAAGGGCGCACAACGCTCCCAAGCCCGGGAGAAAATCGCCTCGGGGTGGTGCTCTCTCCGGGCCCTTTCCCCTGAGCCTGGGGGCCAGGAAGGGGGTCCACACTCCCAGGCCAAGGCAGAACGACATGCACACGTCTGTTCCTGCCCCATGCACCGGCAGAGAGCTCGGGGGAGCCAGAGTCTGTCAGGCAGCTGCTGGGCTGGCCGCCTGTGTGGGAAGGGGCAGAGCCGACCTAGGGGCAAGTTGGGCCTCTTGCTCTCCCTGCTGCCCTGAGGCTGCTGGGCCAAAGAGATCTTGGGCATCCAGCCCCTTGCTTGTCCCTTCCCTCTGAGGAGGCCCTCTGAGCTCCAGCACCTTGCAGTGTGGAGACAGCCCCTGCCAGCAACCTCCTCTCCAAGGAGGCCTCAACCGAGGCCTAGGACCAGGGGAAAGGCACCAGCGGGGATGAGCCTGGGGAGGCGCCCGGGCATGACTGGACCCAGGCCCGCAGCCTGCCCCTTGGTGGGGCAGTACCCCCGGAGGCCAGGAAGGTCTGGGCAAGGCTGCCAGGGGCAGGGACACTGCTGGGTCCTGCCCCTGGCCTGTGGGGCGTCTGAGCACAACCAGCACCCTCCCGCTGGAAGACCTCCCCGTCTGCCTCCAAAGGCCTGTTTGCAAGCACTCCCACCCGCTGTTCCCGCCAGGCACGCACAATGCTCCCAAGCCCGGGAGAAAAGCGCTTCGGGGTGGTGCTCTCCTCGGGCCCTTGCCCCTGAGCCTGGGGGCCAGGCAGGTGGAACACACTCCCAGGCCAAGGGAGAACGACATGCACACGTCTGTTCCTGCCCCCTACACCGGCAGAGAGCTGGGGGGAGCCAGAGTCTGTCAGGCAGGTGCTGGGCTGGCCGCCTGTGTGGGAAGTGGCAGAGCCGACCTAGGGGCATGTTGGGCCTCTGCTCTCCCTGCTGCCCTGAGGCTGCTGGGCCAAAGAGGTCTTGGGCATCCAGCCCCTTGCTGGTCCCTTCCCTCTGACGAGGCCCTCTGAGCTCCAGCACCTTGCAGTGTGGAGACAGCCCCTGCCAGCAACCTCCCCTCCAAGGAGGCCTCAACCGAGGCCTAGCCCCAGGGGAAAGGCACCAGCTGGGAAGAGCCTGGGGAGGCGCCCGGGCATGTCTGGACCCAGTCCCCGCAGCCTGCCCCTTGGTGAGGCAGTACCCCCGGAGGCCAGGAAGGTCTGGGCAAGGCTGGTCAGGGGCAGGGGCCCTGCTGGGCCCTGCCCCTGGCCTGTGGGGCCTCTGAGCACAACCGGCCCTCTCCCACTGGAAGAACTCCCCGGGTGCCTCCAAAGGCCGGTTTGCCAACACTCCCGCCCGCTGTTCCCGCCAGGCACGCACAATTCTCCCAAGCCCGGGAGAAAAGCGCTTCGGGGTGGTGCTCTCTCCGGGCCCTTGCCCATGAGCCTGGGGGCAAGGCAGGGAGAACACACTCCCAGGCCAAGGCAGAACCACATGCCCACGTCTGTTCCTGTCCCCTGCACCGGCAGAGAGCTTGGGGGAGCCAGAGTCTGTCAGGCAGCTGCTGGGTTGGCCGCCTGTGTGGGAAGGGGCAGAGCCGAATAGGGGCAAGTTGGGCCTCTTGCTCTCCCTGCTGCCCTGAGGCTGCTGGGCCAAAGATGTCTTGGGCATCCAGCCCTTTACTGGTCGCTTCTCTCTGACGAGGCTCTCTGAGCTGCAGCACTTTGCAGTGTGGAGACAGCCCCTGCCAGCAACCTCCTCTCCAAGGAGGCCTCAACCGAGGCCTAGGCCCAGGGGAAAGGCACCAGCGGGGATGAGCCAGGGGAGGCGCCCGAGCATGTCTGGACCCAGGCCCGCAGCCTGCCCCTTGGTGGGGCAGTACCCCCGGAGGCCAGGAAGGTCTGGGCAAGGCTGGCCAGGGGCAGGGGCCCTGCTGGGTCCTGCCCCTGGCCTGTGGGGCCTCTGAGCACAACCGGCCCTCTCCCACTGGAAGACCTCCCCGGCTGCCTCCAAAGGCCGGTTTGCAAGCGCTCCCGCCCACTGTTCCCAGCAGGCGTGCACAATGCTCCTAAGCCCCGGAGAAAAGCGCTTCGGGGTGGTGCTCTCTCCGGGCCCTTGCCCCTGAGCCTGGGGGCAAGGCAGGGTGTCCACACTCCCAGGCCAAGGCAGAACCACATGCACACGTCTGATCTGCCCCCTGCACCGGCAGAGAGCTCGGGGGAGCCAGAGTCTGTCAGGCAGCTGCTGGGCTGGCCGCCTGTGTGGGAAGGGGCAGAGCCGACCTAGGGGCAAGTTGGGCCTCTTGCTCTCCCTGCTGCCCTGAGGCTGCTGGGCCAAAGAGGTCTTGGGCATCCAGCCCCTTGCTGGTCCCTTCCCTCTGATGAGGCCCTCTGAGCTCCAGCACCTTGCAGTGTGGAGACAGCCCCTGCCAGCAACCTCCTCTCCAAGGAGGCCTCAACCGAGGCCTAGGCCCAGGGGAAAGGCACCAGCGGGGATGAGCCTGGGGAGGCGCCCGGGCATGACTGGACCCAGGCCCGCAGCCTGCCCCTTGGTGGGGCAGTACCCCCGGAGGCCAGGAAGGTCTGGGCAAGGCTGGCCAGGGGCAGGGGCCCTGCTGGGTCCTGTCCCTGGCCTGTAGGGCCTCTGAGCACAACCGGCCCTCTCCCACTGGAAGACCTCCCCGGCTGCCTCCAAAGGCCAGTTTGCCAACACTCCTGCCCGCTGTTCCCGCCAGGCACGCACAATGCTCCCAAGCCCAGGAGAAAAGCGCATCGGGGTGGTGGTCTCTCCGGGCCCCTGCCCGTGAGCCTGGGGGCCAGGCAGGGGATCCACAGTCCCAGGCCAAGGCAGAACCACATGCACACGTCTGTTCCTGCCCCCTCCACCGGCAGAGAGCTGGGGGAAGCCAGAGTCTGTCAGGCAGCTGCTGGGCTGGCCGCCTGTGTGGGAAGGGGCAGAGCCGAACTAGGGGCAAGTTGGGCCTCTTGCTCTCCCTGCTGCCCTGAGGCTGCTGGGCCAAAGAGGTCTTGGGCATCCAGCCCCTTGCTGGTCCCTTCCCTCTGACGAGGCCCTCTGAGCTCCAGCCCCTTGCAGTGTGGAGACAGCCCCTGCCAGCAACCTCCTCTCCAAGGAGGCCTCAACCGAGGCCTAGGCCCAGGGGAAAGGCACCAGCGGTGATGAGCCAGTGGAGGCGCACGGGCATGTCTGGACCCAGTCCCCGCAGCCTGCCCCTTGGTGGGGCAGTACCCCCGGAGGCCAGGAAGGTCTGGGCAAGGCTGGCCAGGGGCAGGGGCCCTGCTGGGTCCTGCCCCTGGCCTGTGGGGCCTCTGAGCACAACCGGCCCTCTCCCACTGGAAGACCTCCCCGGCTGCCTCCAAAGGCCGGTTTGCCAACACTCCCGCCCGCTGTTCCCGCCAGGCACGCACAATGCTCCCAAGCCCGGGAGAAAAGCGCTTCGGGGTGTTGCTCTCTCCGGGCCCTTGCCCCTGAGCCTGGGGTCCAGGCAGTGTGTCCACACTCCCAGACCAAGGCAGAACCACATGCACACGTCTGTTCCTGACCCCTGCACCGGCAGAGCGCTCGGGGGAGCCACAGTCTGTCAGGCAGCTGCTGGGTTGGCTGCCTGTGTGGGAAGGGGCAGAGCCGACCTAGGGGCAAGTTGGGCCTCTTCCTCTCCCTGCTGCCCTGAGGCTGCTGGGCCAAAGAGGTCTTGGGCATCCAGCCCCTTGCTGGTCCCTTCCCTCTGACGAGGCCCTCTGAGCTCCAGCACCTTGCAGTGTGGAGACAGCCCCTGCCAGCAACCTCCTCTCCAAGGAGGCCTCAACCGAGGCCTAGGCCCAGGGGAAAGGCACCAGCGGGGATGAGCCTGGGGAGGCGCCCGGGCATGTCTGGACCCAGTCCCCGCAGCCTGCCCCTTGGTGGGGCAGTACCCCCGGAGGCCAGGAAGGTCTGTGCAAGGCTGCCAGGGGCAGGGACAGCGCTGGGTCCTGCCCCTGGCCTGTGGGACGTCTGAGCACAACCGGCACTCTCCCGCTGGAAGACCTCCCCGTCTGCCTCGAAAGGCCGGTTTGCAAGCACTCCCGCCCGCTGTTCCCGCCAGGCACGCACAATGCTCCCAAGCCCGGTAGAAAAGCGCTTCGGGGTGGTGCTCTCTCCGGGCCCTTGCCCCTAAGCCTGCGGGCCAGGCAGGGGGAACACACTCCCAGGCCAAGACAGAACGACATGAACACGTCTGTTCCTGCCCCCTACACCGGCAGAGAGCTCGGGGGAGCCAGAGTCTCTCAGGCAGGTGCTGGGCTGGCCGCCTGTGTGGGAAGGGGCAGAGCCGACCTAGGGGCAAGTTGGGCCTCTTGCTCTCCCTGCTGCCCTGAGGCTGCTGGGCCAAAGACGTCTTGGGCATCCAGCCCTTTGCTGGTCCCTTCCCTCTGACGAGGCCCTCTGAGCTCCAGACCTTGCAGTGTGGAGACAGCCCCTGCCAGCAATCTCCTCTCCAAGGAGGCCTCAACCGAGGCCTAGGCCCAGGGGAAAGGCACCAGCGGGGATGAGCCTGGAGAGGCGCCCGGGCATGTCTGGACCCAGTCCCCGCAGCCTGCCCCTTGGTGGGGCAGTACCCCTGGAGGCCAGGAAGGTCTGGGCAAGGCTGACCAGGGGCAGGGGACCTGCTGGGTCCTGCCCCTGGCCTGTGGGGCCTCTGAGCACAACCGGCCCTCTCCCACTGGAAGACCTCCCCGGCTGCCTCCAAAGGCCGTTTTGCACGCACTCCCGCCCACTGTTCCCACCAAGCGCGCACAATGCTCCCATCCCGGGAGAAAAGCGCTTCGGGGTGGTGCTCTCTCCGGGCCCTTGCCCCTGAGACTGGGGGCCAGGCAGGGGTCCACACTCCCAGGCCAAGGCAGAACCACATGCACACGTCTGTTCCTGACCCCTGCACCGGCAGAGAGCTCGGGGGAGCCAGAGTCTGTCAGGCAGCTGCTGGGCTGGCCGCCTTTGTGGGAAGGGGCAGAGCCGACCTAGGGGCAAGTTGGGCCTCTTGCTCTCCCTGCTGCCCTGAGGCTGCTGGGCCAAAGAGGTCTTGGGCATCCAGCCCTTTGCTTGTCCCTTCCCTCTGACGAGGCCCTCTGAGCTCCAGCACCTTGCAGTGTGGAGACAGCCCCTGCCAGCAACCTCCTCTCCAAGGAGGCCTCAACCGAGACCTAGGACCAGGGGAAAGGCACCAGCGGGGATGAGCCTGGGGAGGCGCCCGGGCATGTCTGGACCCAGTCCCCGCAGCCTGCCCCTTGGTGGGGCAGTACCCCCGGAGGCCAGGAAGGTCTGGGAAAGGCTGGCCAGGGGCAGGGGACCTGCTGGGTCCTGCCCCTGGCCTGTGGGGCCTCTGAGCACAACCGGCCCTCTCCCACTGGAAGACCTCCCCGGCTGCCTCCAAAGTCCTGTTTGCCAACACTCCCACCCGCTGTTCACGCCAGACTTGCACAATGCTCCCAAGCCCGGGAGAAAAGCGCTTCGGGGTGGTGCTCTCTCCGGGCCCTTGCCCCTGAGCCTGGGGGCAAGGCATGGGGAACACACTCCCAGGCCAAGGCAGAACCACATGCCCACGTCTGTTCCTGTCTCCTGCACCGGCAGAGAGCTTGGGGGAGCCAGAGTCTGTCAGGCTACTGCTGGGCTGGCCGCCTGTGTGGGAAGGGGCAGAGCCGACCTAGGGGCAAGTTGGGCCTCTTGCTCTCCCTGCTGCCCTGAGGCTGCTGGGCCAAAGACGTCTTGGGCATCCAGCCCCTTACTGGTCCCTTCCCTCTGACGAGGCCCTCTGATCTCCAGCACCTTGCAGTGTGGAGACAGCCCCTGCCAGCAACCTCCTCTCCAAGGAGGCCTCAACCGAGGCCTAGGCCCAGGGGAAAGGCACCAGCGGGGATGAGCCAGGGGAGGCGCCCGAGCATGTCTGGACCCAGTCCCCGCAGCCTGCCCCTTGGTGGGGCAGTACCCCCGGAGGCCAGGAAGGTCTGGGTAAGACTGGCCAGGGGCAGGGGCCCTGCTGGGTCCTGCCCCTGGCCTGTCTGGCCTCTGAGCACAACCGGCCCTCTCCCACTGGAAGACCTCCCCGGCTGCCTCCAAAGGCCGGTTTGCAAGCGCTCCCGGCCACTGTTACCAGCAGGCGGGCACAATGCTCCTAAGCCCGGAAGAAAAGCGCTTCAGGGTGGTGCTCTCTCTGGGCCCTTGCCCCTGAGCCTGGGGGCAAGGCAGGGTGTCCACACTCCCAGGCCAAGGCAGAACCACATGCACACGTCTGACCTGCCCCCTGCACCGGCAGAGAGCTCGGGGGAGCCAGAGTCTGTCAGGCAGCTGCTGGGCTGGCCGCCTGTGTGGGAAGGGGCAGAGCCGACCTAGGGGCAAGTTGGGCCTCTTGCTCTCCCTGCTGCCCTGAAGCTGCTGGGCCAAAGAGGTCTTGGGCATCCAGCCCCTTGCTGGTCCCTTCCCTCTGACGAGGCCCTCTGAGCTCCAGCACCTTGCAGTGTGGAGACAGCCCCTGCCAGCAACCTCCTCTCCAAGGAGGCCTCAACCGAGGCCTAGGCCCAGGGGAAAGGCACCAGCGGGGATGAGCCTGGGGAGGCGCCCGGGCATGTCTGGACCCAGTCCCCGCAGCCTGCCCCTTGGTGGGGCAGTACCCCCGGAGGCCAGGAAGGTCTGGGCAAGGCTGACAAGGGGCAAGGGCCCTGCTGGGTCCTGCCCCTGGCCTGTGGGGCCTCTGAGCACAACCGGCCCTCTCCCACTGGAAGAACTCCCCAGCTGCCTCCAAAGGCCAGTTTGCCAACACTCCCGCCCGCTGTTCCCGCCAGGCACGCACAATGCTCCCAAGCCCGGGAGAAAAGCACTTCGGGGTGGTGCTCTCCTCGGGCCCTTGCCCCTGAGCCTGGGGGCCAGGCAGTTGGTCCACACTCCCAGACCAAGGCAGAACCACATGCACACGTCTGTTCCTGACCCCTGCACCGGCAGAGAGCTCGGGGGAGCCAGAGTCTGTCAGGCAGCTGCTGGGCTGGCCGCCTGTGTGGGAAGGGGCAGAGCCGACCTAGGGGCAAGTTGGGCCTCTTCCTCTCCCTGCTGCCCTGAGGCTGCTGGGCCAAAGAGGTCTTGGGCATCCAGCCCCTTGCTGGTCCCTTCCCTCTGACGAGGCCCTCTGAGCTCCAGCACCTTGCAGTGTGGAGACAGCCCCTGCCAGCAACCTCCTCTCCAAGGAGGCCTCAACCGAGGCCTAGGCCCAGGGGAAAGGGACCAGCGGGGATGAGCCTGGGGAGGCGCCCGGGCATGTCTGGACCCAGTCCCCGCAGCCTGCCCCTTGGTGGGGCAGTACCCCCGGAGGCCAGGAAGATCTGGGCAAGGCTGGCCAGGGGCAGGGGCCCTGCTGGGTCCTCCCCATGGCCTGTGGGGCCTCTGAGCACAACCGGCCCTCTCCCACTGGAAGACCTCCCCGGCTGCCTCCAAAGGCCAGTTTGCCAACACTCCTGCCCGCTCTTCCCGCCAGGCACGCACAATGCTCCCAAGCCCGGGAGAAAAGCGCTTCGGGGTGGTGCTCTCTCCGGGCCCTTGCCCCTGAGCCTGTGGGCAAGGCAGGGGGAACACACTCCCAGACCAAGGCAGAAACACATGCACACGTCTGTTCCTGTCCCCTGCACCGGCAGAGAGCTCGGGGGAGCCAGAGTCTCTCAGGCAGGTGCTGGGCTGGCCGCCTGTGTGGGAAGGGGCAGAGCCGACCTAGGGGCAAGTTGGGCCTCTTGCTCTCTCTGCTGCCCTGAGGCTGCAGGGCCAAAGACGTCTTGGGCATCCAGCCCCTTACTGGTCCCTTCCCTCTGACGAGGCCCTCTGAGCTCCAGCACCTTGCAGTGTGGAGACAGCCCCTGCCAGCAATCTCCTCTCCAAGGAGGCCTCAACCGAGGCCTAGGCCCAGGGGAAAGGCACCAGCGGGGTTGAGCCAGGGGAGGCGCCCGGGCATGTCTGGACCCTGTCCCCGCAGCCTGCCCCTTGGTGGGGCAGTACCCCCGGAGGCCAGGAAGGTCTGGGCAAGGCTGGCCAGGGGCAGGGGCCCTGCTGGGTCCTGCCCCTGGCCTGTGGGGCCTCTGAGCACAACCGGCCCTCTCCCACTGGAAGACCTCCCCGGCTGCCTCCAAAGTCCTGTTTGCAAGCACTCCCGCCCACTGTTCCCGCCAGGCGCGCACAATGCTCCCAAGCCCGGGAGAAAAGCGCTTCGGGGTGGTGGTCTCTCCGGGCCCTTGCCCCTGAGCCTGGGGGCCAGGCAGGGGATCCACAGTCCCAGGCCAAGGCACAACAACATGCACACGTCTGTTCCTGCCCCCTCCACCGGCAGAGAGCTGGGGGGAGCCAGAGTCTGTCAGGCAGCTGCTGGGTTGGCTGCCTGTGTGGGAAGGGGCAGAGCCGACCTAGGGGCAAGTTGGGCCTCTTGCTCTCCCTGCTTCCCTGAGGCTGCTGGGCCAAAGAGGTCTTGGGCATCCAGCCCCTTGCTGGTCCCTTCCCGCTGACGATGCCCTCTGAGCTCCAGCACCTTGCAGTGTGGAGACAGCCCCTGCCAGCAACCTCCTCTCCAAGGAGGCCTCAACCGAGGCCTAGGCCCAGGGGAAAGGCACCAGCGGGGATGAGCCTGGGGAGGTGCCCGGGCATCTCTGGACCCAGGCCCCGCAGCCTGCCCCTTAGTGGGGCAGTACCCCCGGAGGCCAGGAAGGTCTGGGCAAGGCTAGCCAGGGGCAGGGGCCCTGCTGCGTCCTGCCCCTGGCCTGTGGGGCCTCTGAGCACAACCGGCCCTCTCCCACTGGAAGACCTCCCCGGCTGCCTCCAAGGCCGGTTTGCAAGCGCTCCCGCCCACTGTTCCCAGCAGGCGTGCACAATGCTCCCAAGCCCGGGAGAAAAGCGCTTCAGGGTGGTGCTCTCTCCGGGCCCTTGCCCCTGAGCCTGGGGGCAAGGCAGGGTGTCCATACTCCCAGGACAAGGCAGAACCACATGCACACGTCTGATCTGCCCCCTGCACCGGCAGAGAGCTCGGGGGAGCCAGAGTCTGTCAGGCAGCTGCTGGGCTGGCCGCCTGTGTGGGAAGGGGCAGAGCCGACCTAGGGGCAAGTTGGGCCTCTTGCTCTCCCTGCTGCCCTGAGGCTGCTGGGCCAAAGAGGTCTTGGGCATCCAGCCCCTTGCTGGTCCCTTCCCTCTGACGAGGCCCTCTGAGCTCCAGCACCTTTCAGTGTGGAGACAGCCCCTGCCAGCAACCTCCTCTCCAAGGAGGCCTCAACCGAGGCCTAGGCCCAGGGGAAAGGCACCAGCGGGGATGAGCCTGGGGAGGCGCCCGGGCATGTCTGGACCCAGTCCCCGCAGCCTGCCCCTTGGTGGGGCAGTACCCCCGGAGGCCAGGAAGGTCTGGGCAAGGCTGCCAGGGGCAGGGACACTGCTGGGTCCTGCCCCTGGCCTGTGGGGCGTCTGAGCACAACCGGCACTCTCCCGCTGGAAGACCTCCCCGGCTGCCTCCAAAGGCCGGTTTGCAAGCACTCCCGCCCGCTGTTCCCGCCAGGCACGCACAATGCTCCCAAGCCCGGGAGAAAAGCGCTTCGGGGTGGTGCTCTCTCCGGGCCCTTGCCCCTGAGCCTGGGGGCAAGGCATGGGGAACACACTCCCAGGCCAAGGCAGAACCACATGCCCACGTCTGTTCCTGTCCCCTGCACCGGCAGAGAGCTCGGGGGAGCCAGAGTCTGTCAGGCAGCTGCTGGGCTGGCCGCCTGTGTGGGAAGGGGCAGAGCCGACCTAGGGGCAAGTTGGGCCTCTTCTTCTCCCTGCTGCCCTGAGGCTGCTGGGCCAAAGAGGTCTTGGGCATCCAGCCCCTTGCTGGTCCCTTCCCTCTGACGAGGCCCTCTGAGCTCCAGCACCTTGCAGTGTGGAGACAGCCCCTGCCAGCAACCTCCTCTCCAAGGAGGCCTCAACCGAGGCCTAGGCCCAGGGGAAAGGCACCAGCGGGGATGAGCCAGTGGAGGCGCACGGGCATGTCTGGACCCAGTCCCCGCAGCCTGCCCCTTGGTGGGGCAGTACCCCCGGAGGCCAGGAAGGTCTGGGCAAGGCTGCCAGGGGCAGGGACACTGCTGGGTCCTGCCCCTGGCCTGTGGGGCGTCTGAGCACAACCGGCACTCTCCCGCTGGAAGACCTGCCCGGCCGCCTCCAAAGGCCGGTTAACAAGCGCTCCCGCCCACTGTTCCCAGCAGGCGCGCACAATGCTCCCAAGCCCGGGAGAAAAGCCCTTCGGGGTGGTGGTCTCTCCGGGCCCCTGCCCCTGAGCCTGGGGGCCAGGCAGGGGATCCACAGTCCCAGGCCAAGGCAGAACCACATGCACACGTCTGACCTGCCCCCTGCACCGGCAGAGAGCTCGGGGGAGCCAGTCTGTCAGGCAGCTGCTGGGCTGGCCGCCTGTGTGGGAAGTGGCAGAGCCGACCTAGGGGCAAGTTGGGCCTCTTGCTCTCCCTGCTGCCCTGAGGCTGCTGGGCCAAAGAGGTCTTGGGCATCCAGCCCCTTGCTGGTCCCTTCCCTCTGACGAGGCCCTCTGAGCTCCAGCACCTTGCAGTGTGGAGACAGCCCCTGCCAGCAACCTCCTCTCCAAGGAGGCCTCAACCGAGGCCTAGGCCCAGGGGAAAGGCACCAGCGGAGATGAGCCTGGGGAGGCGCCCGGGCATGTCTGGACCCAGTCCCCGCAGCCTGCCCCTTGCTGGGGCAGTACCCCGGGAGGCCAGGAAGGTCTGGGCAAGGCTGGCCAGGGGCAAGGGCCCTGCTGGGTCCTGCCCCTGGCCTGTGGGGCCTCTGAGCACAACCGGCCCTCTCCCACTGGAAGAACTCCCCAGCTGCCTCCAAAGGCCAGTTTGCCAACACTCCCGCCCGCTGTTCCCGCCAGGCACGCACAATGCTCCCAAGCCCGGGAGAAAAGCACTTCGGGGTGGTGCTCTCCTCGCGCCCTTGCCCCTGAGCCTGGGGGCCAGGCAGTTGGTCCACACTCCCAGACCAAGGCAGAACCACATGCACACGTCTGTTCCTGACCCCTGCACCGGCAGAGAGCTCGGGGGAGCCAGAGTCTGTCAGGCAGCTGCTGGGCTGGCCGCCTGTGTGGGAAGGGGCAGAGCCGACCTAGGGGCAAGTTGGGCCTCTTCCTCTCCCTGCTGCCCTGAGGCTGCTGGGCCAAAGAGGTCTTGGGCATCCAGCCCCTTGCTGGTCCCTTCCCTCTGACGAGGCCCTCTGAGCTCCAGCACCTTGCAGTGTGGAGACAGCCCCTGCCAGCAACATCCTCTCCAAGGAGGCCTCAACCGAGGCCTAGGCCCAGGGGAAAGGCACCAGTGGGGATGAGCCTGGGGAGGCGCCCGGGCATGTCTGGACCCAGTCCCCGCAGCCTGCCCCTTGGTGGGGCAGTACCCCCGGAGGCCAGGAAGATCTGGGCAAGGCTGGCCAGTGGCAGGGGCCCTGCTGGGTCCTCCCCATGGCCTGTGGGGCCTCTGAGCACAACCGGCCCTCTCCCACTGGAAGACCTCCCCGGCTGCCTCCAAAGGCCAGTTTGCCAACACTCCTGCCCGCTCTTCCAGCCAGGCACGCACAATGTTCCCAAGCCCGGGAGAAAAGCGCTTCGGGGTGGTGCTCTCTCCGGGCCCTTGCCCCTGAGCCTGTGGGCAAGGCAGGGGGAACACACTCCCAGACCAAGGCAGAAACACATGCACACGTCTGTTCCTGTCCCCTGCACCGGCAGAGAGCTCGGGGGAGCCAGAGTCTCTCAGGCAGGTGCTGGGCTGGCCGCCTGTGTGGGAAGGGGCAGAGCCGACCTAGGGGCAAGTTGGGCCTCTTGCTCTCTCTGCTGCCCTGAGGCTGCAGGGCCAAAGACGTCTTGGGCATCCAGCCCCTTACTGGTCCCTTCCCTCTGACGAGGCCCTCTGAGCTCCAGCACCTTGCAGTGTGGAGACAGCCCCTGCCAGCAATCTCCTCTCCAAGGAGGCCTCAACCGAGGCATAGGCCCAGGGGAAAGGCACCAGCGGGGTTGAGCCAGGGGAGGCGCCCGGGCATGTCTGGACCCTGTCCCCGCAGCCTACCCCTTGGTGGGGCAGTACCCCCGGAGGCCAGGAAGGTCTGGGCAAGGCTGGCCAGGGGCAGCGGCCCTGCTGGGTCCTGCCCCTGGCCTGTGGGTCCTCTGAGCACAACCGGCCCTCTCCCACTGGAAGACCTCCCCGGCTGCCTCCAAAGGCCGGTTTGCAAGCACTCCCGCCCACTGTTCCCGCCAGGCGCGCACAATGCTCCCAAGCCCGGGAGAAAAGCGCTTCGGGGTGGTGGTCTCTCCGGGCCCTTGCCCCTGAGCCTGGGGGCCAGGCAGGGGATCCACAGTCCCAGGCCAAGGCACAACAACATGCACACGTCTGTTCCTGCCCCCTCAACCGGCAGAGAGCTGGGGGGAGCCAGAGTCTGTCAGGCAGCTGCTGGGCTGGCCGCCTGTGTGGGAAGGGGCAGAGCCGACCTAGGGGCAAGTTGGGCCTCTTGCTCTCCCTGCTGCCCTGAGGCTGCTGGGCCAAAGAGGTCTTGGGCATCCAGCCCCTTGCTGGTCCCTTCCTTCTGACGAGGCCCTCTGAGCTCCAGCACCTTGCAGTGTGGAGACAGCCCCTGCCAGCAACCTCCTCTCCAAGGAGGCCTCAACCGAGGCCTAGGCACAGGGGAAATGCACCAGCGGGGATGAGCCAGTGGAGGCGCACGGGCATATCAGGACCCAGTCCCCGCAGCCTGCCCCTTGGTGGGGCAGTACCCCCGGAGGCCAGGAAGGTCTGGGCAAGGCTGGCCAGGGGCAGGGGCCCTACTGGGTCCTGCCCCTGGCCTGTGGGGCCTCTGAGCACAACCGGCCCTCTCCCACTCGAAGAACTCCCCGGCTGCCTCCAAAGGCCAGTTTGCCAACACTCCCGCCCGCTGTTCCCGCCACGCACGCACAATGCTCCCAAGCCCGGGAGAAAAGCACTTCGGGGTGGTGCTCTCCTCGGGCCCTTGCCCCTGAGCCTGGGGGCCAGGCAGTTGGTCCACACTCCCAGACCAAGGCAGAACCACATGCACACGTCTGTTCCTGCCCCCTGCACCGGCAGAGAGCTCGGGGGAGCCAGAGTCTGTCAGGCAGCTGCTGGGCTGGCCGCCTGTGTGGGAAGGGGCAGAGCCGACCTAGGGGCAAGTTGGGCCTCTTCCTCTCCCTGCTGCCCTGAGGCTCCTGGGCCAAATAGGTCTTGGGCATCCAGCCCCTTGCTGGTCCCTTCACTCTGACGAGGCCCTCTGAGCTCTAGCACCTTGCAGTGTGGAGACAGCCCCTGCCAGCAACATCCTCTCCAAGGAGGCCTCAACCGAGGCCTAGGCCCAGGGGAAAGGCACCAGCGGGGATGAGCCTGGGGAGGCGCCCGGGCATGTCTGGACCCAGTCCCCGCAGCCTGCCCCTTGGTGGGGCAGTACCCCCGGAGGCCAGGAAGATCTGGGCAAGGCTGGCCAGGGGCAGGGGCCCTGCTGGGTCCTCCCCATGGCCTGTGGGGCCTCTGAGCACAACCGGCCCTCTCCCACTGGAAGACCTCCCCGGCTGCCTCCAAAGGCCAGTTTGCCAACACTCCTGCCCGCTCTTCCCGCCAGGCACGCACAATGCTCCCAAGCCCGGGAGAAAAGCGCTTCGGGGTGGTGCTCTCTCCGGGCCCTTGCCCCTGAGCCAGTGGGCAAGGCAGGGGGAACACACTCCCAGACCAAGGCAGAAACACATGCACACGTCTGTTCCTCTCCCCTGCACCGTCAGAGAGCTCGGGGGAGCCAGAGTCTCTCAGGCAGGTGCTGGGCTGGCCGCCTGTGTGGGAAGGGGCAGAGCCGACCTAGGGGCAAGTTGGGCCTCTTGCTCTCCCTGCTGCCCTGAGGCTGCAGGGCCAAAGACGTCTTGGGCATCCAGCCCCTTACTGGTCCCTTCCCTCTGACGAGGCCCTCTGAGCTCCAGCACCTTGCAGTGTGGAGACAGCCCCTGCCAGCAATCTCCTCTCCAAGGAGACCTCAACCGAGGCCTAGGCCCAGGGGAAAGGCACCAGCGGGGTTGAGCCAGGGGAGGCGCCCGGGCATGTCTGGACCCTGTCCCCGCAGCCTGCCCCTTGGTGGGGCAGTACCCCCGGAGGCCAGGAAGGTCTGGGCAAGGCTGGCCAGGGGCAGGGGCCCTGCTGGGTCCTGCCCCTGGCCTGTGGGGCCTCTGAGCACAACCGGCCCTCTCCCACTGGAAGACCTCCCCGGCTGCCTCCAAAGTCCTGTTTGCAAGCACTCCCGCCCACTGTTCCCGCCAGGCGCGCACAATGCTCCCAAGCCCGGGAGAAAAGCGCTTCGGGGTGGTGGTCTCTCCGGGCCCTTGCCCCTGAGCCTGGGGGCCAGGCAGGGGATCCACAGTCCCAGGCCAAGGCACAACAACATGCACACATCTGTTCCTGCCCCCTCCACCGGCAGAGAGCTGGGGGGAGCCAGAGTCTGTCAGGCAGCTGCTGGGTTGGCTGCCTGTGTGGGAAGGGGCAGAGCCGACCTAGGGGCAAGTTGGGCCTCTTGCTCTCCCTGCTGCCCTGAGGCTGCTGGGCCAAAGAGGTCTTGGGCATCCAGCCCCTTGCTGGTCCCTTCCCGCTGACGAGGCCCTCTGAGCTCCAGGACCTTGCAGTGTGGAGACAGCCCCTGCCAGCAACCTCCTCTCCAAGGAGGCCTCAACCGAGGCCTAGGCCCAGGGGAAAGGCACCAGCGGGGATGAGCCTGGGGAGGTGCCCGGGCATCTCTGGACCCAGGCCCCGCAGCCTGCCCCTTAGTGGGGCAGTACCCCCGGAGGCCAGGAAGGTCTGGGCAAGGCTAGCCAGGGGCAGGGGCCCTGCTGCGTCCTGCCCCTGGCCTGTGGGGCCTCTGAGCACAACCGGCCCTCTCCCACTGGAAGACCTCCCCGGCTGCCTCCAAGGCCGGTTTGCAAGCGCTCCCGCCCACTGTTCCCAGCAGGCGTGCACAATGCTCCCAAGCCCGGGAGAAAAGCGCTTCAGGGTGGTGCTCTCTCCGGGCCCTTGCCCCTGAGCCTGGGGGCAAGGCAGGGTGTCCACACTCCCAGGACAAGGCAGAACCACATGCACACGTCTGATCTGCCCCCTGCACCGGCAGAGAGCTCGGGGGAGCCAGAGTCTGTCAGGCAGCTGCTGGGCTGGCCGCCTGTGTGGGAAGGGGCAGAGCCGACCTAGGGGCAAGTTGGGCCTCTTCCTCTCCCTGCTGCCCTGAGGCTGCTGGGCCAAAGAGGTCTTGGGCATCCAGCCCCTTGCTGGTCCCTTCACTCTGACGAGGCCCTCTGAGCTCCAGCACCTTTCAGTGTGGAGACAGCCCCTGCCAGCAACCTCCTCTCCAAGGAGGCCTCAACCGAGGCCTAGGCCCAGGGGAAAGGCACCAGCGGGGATGAGCCTGGGGAGGCGCCCGGGCATGTCTGGACCCAGTCCCCGCAGCCTGCCCCTTGGTGGGGTAGTACCCCCGGAGGCCAGGAAGGTCTGGGCAAGGCTGCCAGGGGCAGGGACACTGCTGGGTCCTGCCCCTGGCCTGTGGGGCGTCTGAGCACAACCGGCACTCTCCCGCTGGAAGACCTCCCCGGCTGCCTCGAAAGGCCGGTTTGCAAGCACTCCCGCCCGCTGTTCCCGCCAGGCACGCACAATGATCCCAAGCCCGGGAGAAAAGCGCTTCGGGGTGGTGCTCTCTCCGGGCCCTTGCCCCTGAGCCTGGGGGCAAGGCATGGGGAACACACTCCCAGGCCAAGGCAGAACCACATGCCCACGTCTGTTCCTGTCCCCTGCACCGGCAGAGAGCTCGGGGGAGCCAGAGTCTGTCAGGCAGCTGCTGGGCTGGCCGCCTGTGTGGGAAGGGGCAGAGCCGACCTAGGGGCAAGTTGGGCCTCTTCCTCTCCCTGCTGCCCTGAGGCTGCTGGGCCAAAGAGGTCTTGGGCATCCAGCCCCTTGCTGGTCCCTTCCCTCTGACGAGGCCCTCTGAGCTCCAGCACCTTGCAGTGTGGAGATAGCCCCTGCCAGCAACCTCCTCTCCAAGGAGGCCTCAACCGAGGCCTAGGCCCAGGGGAAAGGCACCAGCGGGGATGAGCCAGTGGAGGCGCACGGGCATGTCTGGACCCAGTCCCCGCAGCCTGCCCCTTGGTGGGGCAGTACCCCCGGAGGCCAGGAAGGTCTGGGCAAGGCTGCCAGGGGCAGGGACACTGCTGGGTCCTGCCCCTGGCCTGTGGGGCGTCTGAGCACAACCGGCACTCTCCCGCTGGAAGACCTGCCCGGCCGCCTCCAAAGGCCGGTTAATAAGCGCTCCCGCCCACTGTTCCCAGCAGGCGTGCACAATGCTCCCAAGCCCGGGAGAAAAGCGCTTCGGGGTGGTGCTCTCTCCGGGACCTTGCCCCTGAGCCTGGGGGCAAGGCAGGGTGTCCACACTCCCAGGCCAAGGCAGAACCACATGCACACGTCTGATCTGCCCCCTGCACCGGCAGAGAGCTTGGGGGAGCCAGAGTCTGTCAGGCAGCTGCTGGGCTGGCCGCCTGTGTGGGAAGGGGCAGAGCCGACCTAGGGGCAAGTTGGGCCTCTTGCTCTCCCTGCTGCCCTGAGGCTGCTGGGCCAAAGAGGTCTTGGGCATCCAGCCCCTTGCTTGTCCCTTCCCTCTGACGAGGCCCTCTGAGCTCCAGCACCTTGCAGTGTGGAGACAGCCCCTGCCAGCAATCTCCTCTCCAAGGAGGCCTCAACCTAGGCCTAGGCCCAGGGAAAAGGCACCAGCGGGGTTGAGCCAGGGGAGGCGCCCGGGCATGTCTGGACCCTGTCCCCGCAGCCTGCCCCTTGGTGGGGCAGTACCCCCGGAGGCCAGGAAGGTCTGGGCAAGGCTGGCCAGGGGCAGGGGCCCTGCTGGGTCCTGCCCCTGGCCTGTGGGGCCTCTGAGCACAACCGGCCCTTGCCCACTGGAAGACCTCCCCGGCTGCCTCCAAAGGCCGGTTTGCAAGCACTCCCGCCCACTGTTCCCGCCAGGCGCGCACAATGCTCCCAAGCCCGGGAGAAAAGCGCTTCGGGGTGGTGGTCTCTCCGGGCCCCTGCCCCTGAGCCTGGGGGCCAGGCAGGGGATCCACAGTCCCAGGCCAAGGCAGAACCACATGCACACGTCTGTTCCTGCCCCCTCCACCGGCAGAGAGCTGGGGGGAGCCAGAGTCTGTCAGGCAGCTGCTGGGCTGGCCGCCTGTGTGGGAAGGGGCAGAGCCGACCTAGGGGCAAGTTGGGCCTCTTGCTCTCCCTGCTGCCCTGAGGCTGCTGGGCCAATGAGGTCTTGGGCATCCAGCCCCTTGCTGGTCCCTTCCCTCTGACGAGGCCCTCTGAGCTCCAGCACCTTGCAGTGTGGAGACAGCCCCTGCCAGCAACCTCTTCTCCAAGGAGGCCTCAACCGAGGCCTAGGCCCAGGGGAAAGGCACCAGCGGGGATGAGCCAGTGGAGGCGCCCGGGCATGTCTGGACCCAGTCCCCGCAGCCTGCCCCTTGGTGGGGCAGTACCCCCGGAGGCCAGGAAGGTCTGGGCAAGGCTGGCCAGGGTCAGGGCCCTGCTGGGTCCTGCCCCTGGCCTGTGGGGCCTCTGAGCACAACCGGCCCTCTCCCACTGGAAGACCTCCCCGGCTGCCTCCAAAGTCCTGTTTGCAAAGACTCCCGCCCGCTGTTCACGCCAGGCTCGCACAATGCACCCAAGCCCGGGAGAAAAGCGCTTCGGGGTGGTGCTCTCTCCGGGCCCTTGCCCCTGAGCCTGGGGGCCAGGCAGTGGGTCCACACTCCCAGACCAAGGCAGAACCACATGCACACGTCTGTTCCTGACCCCTGCACCGGCAGAGAGCTCGGGGGAGCCAGAGTCTGTCAGGCAGCTGCTGGGCTGGCCGCCTGTGTGGGAAGGGGCAGAGCCGACCTAGGGGCAAGTTGGGCCTCTTCCTCTCCCTGCTGCCCTGAGGCTGCTGGGCCAAAGAGGTCTTGGGCATCCAGCCCCTTGCTGGTCCCTTCCCTCTGACGAGGCCCTCTGAGCTCCAGCACCTTGCAGTGTGGAGACAGCCCCTGCCAGCAACCTCCGCTCCAATGAGGCCTCAACCGAGGCCTAGGCCCAGGGGAAAGGCACCAGCGGGGATGAGCCTGGGGAGGCGCCCGGGCATGTCTGGACCCAGTCCCCGCAGCCTGCCCCTTGGTGGGGCAGTACCCCCGGAGGCCAGGAAGGTCTGTGCAAGGCTGCCAGGGGCAGGGACAGCGCTGGGTCCTGCCCCTGGCCTGTGGGACGTCTGAGCACAACCGGCACTCTCCCGCTGGAAGACCTCCCCGTCTGCCTCCAAAGGCTGGTTTGCAAGCACTCCCGCCCGCTGTTCCCGCTAGGCACGCACAATGCTCCCAAGCCCGGGAGAAAAGCGCTTCGGGGTGGTGCTCTCTCCGGGCCCTTGCCCCTAAGCCTGCGGGCCAGGCAGGGGGAACACACTCCCAGGCCAAGACAGAACGACATGAACACGTCTGTTCCTGCCCCCTACACCGGCAGAGAGCTCGGGGGAGCCAGAGTCTCTCAGGCAGGTGCTGGGCTGGCCGCCTGTGTGGGAAGGGGCAGAGCCGACCTAGGGGCAAGTTGGGCCTCTTGCTCTCCCTGCTGCCCTGAGGCTGCTGGGCCAAAGACGTCTTGGGCATCCAGCCCTTTGCTGGTCCCTTCCCTCTGACGAGGCCCTCTGAGCTCCAGCACCTTGCAGTGTGGAGACAGCACCTGCCAGCAATCTCCTCTCCAAGGAGGCCTCAACCGAGGCCTAGGCCCAGGGGAAAGGCACCAGCGGGGATGAGCCTGGGGAGGCGCCCGGGCATGTCTGGACCCAGTCCCCGCAGCCTGCCCCTTGGTGGGGCAGTACCCCTGGAGGCCAGGAAGGTCTGGGCAAGGCTGACCAGGGGCAGGGGACCTGCTGGGTCCTGCCCCTGGCCTGTGGGGCCTCTGAGCACAACCGGCCCTCTCCCACTGGAAGACCTCCCCGGCTGCCTCCAAAGGCCGGTTTGCCAACACTCCCGCCCGCTGTTCCCGCCAGGCACGCACAATGCTCCCAAGCCCGGGAGAAAAGCGCTTCGGGGTGGTGCTCTCTCCGGGCCCTTGCCCCTAAGCCTGCGGGCCAGGCAGGGGGAACACACTCCCAGGCCAAGGCAGAAAGACATGAACACGTCTGTTCCTGCCCCCTACACCGGCAGAGAGCTCGGGGGAGCCAGAGTCTGTCAGGCAGGTGCTGGGCTGGCCGCCTGTGTGGGAAGTGGCAGAGCCGACCTAGGGGCATGTTGGGCCTCTGCTCTCCCTGCTGCCCTGAGGCTGCTGGGCCAAAGAGGTCTTGGGCATCCAGCCCCTTGCTGGTCCCTTCCCTCTGACGAGGCCCTCTGAGCTCCAGCACCTTGCAGTGTGGAGACAGCCCCTGCCAGCAACCTCCTCTCCAAGGAGGCCTCAACCGAGACCTAGCCCCAGGGGAAAGGCACCAGCTGGGAAGAGCCTGGGGAGGCGCCCGGGCATGTCTGGACCCAGTCCCCGCAGCCTGCCCCTTGGTGAGGCAGTACCCCCGGAGGCCAGGAAGGTCTGGGCAAGGCTGGTCAGGGGCAGGGGCCCTGCTGGGCCCTGCCCCTGGCCTGTGGGGCCTCTGAGCACAACCGGCCCTCTCCCACTGGAAGACCTCCCCGTCTGCCTCCAAAGGCCGGTTTGCCAACACTCCCGCCCGCTGTTCCCGCCAGGCACGCACAATTCTCCCAAGCCCGGGAGAAAAGCGCTTCGGGGTGGTGCTCTCTCCGGGCCCTTGCCCATGAGCCTGGGGGCAAGGCAGGGAGAACACACTCCCAGGCCAAGGCAGAACCACATGACCACGTCTGTTCCTGTCCCCTGCACCGGCAGAGAGCTTGGGGGAGCCAGAGTTTGTCAGGCAGCTGCTGGGTTGGCCGCCTGTGTGGGAAGGGGCAGAGCCGAATAGGGGCAAGTTGGGCCTCTTGCTCTCCCTGCTGCCTTGAGGCTGCTGGGCCAAAGATGTCTTGGGCATCCAGCCCTTTACTGGTCCCTTCTCTCTGACGAGGCTCTCTGAGCTGCAGCACCTTGCAGTGTGGAGACAGCCCCTGCCAGCAACCTCCTCTCCAAGGAGGCCTCAACCGAGGCCTAGGCCCAGGGGAAAGGCACCAGCGGGGATGAGCCAGGGGAGGCGCCCGAGCATGTCTGGACCCAGTCCCCGCAGCCTGCCCCTTGGTGGGGCAGTACCCCCGGAGGCCAGGAAGGTCTGGGCAAGGCTGGCCAGGGGCAGGGGCCCTGCTGGGTCCTGCCCCTGGCCTGTGGGGCCTCTGAGCACAACCGGCCCTCTCCCACTGGAAGACCTCCCCGGCTGCCTCCAAAGGCCGGTTTGCAAGCGCTCCCGCCCACTGTTCCCAGCAGGCGTGCACAATGCTCCTAAGCCCGGGAGAAAAGCGCTTCGGGGTGGTGCTCTCTCCGGGCCCTTGCCCCTGAGCCTGGGGGCAAGGCAGGGTGTCCACACTCCCAGGCCAAGGCAGAACCACATGCACACGTCTGATCTGCCCCCTGCACCGGCAGAGAGCTCGGGGGAGCCAGAGTCTGTCAGGCAGCTGCTGGGCTGGCCGCCTGTGTGGGAAGGGGCAGAGCCGACCTAGGGGCAAGTTGGGCCTCTTGCTCTCCCTGCTGCCCTGAGGCTGCTGGGCCAAAGAGGTCTTGGGCATCCAGCCCCTTGCTGGTCCCTTCCCTCTGACGAGGCCCTCTGAGCTCCAGCACCTTGCAGTGTGGAGACAGCCCCTGCCAGCGGCCTCCTCTCCAAGGAGGCCTCAACCGAGGCCTAGGCCCAGGGGAAAGGCACCAGCAGGGATGAGCATGGGGAGGCGCCCGGGCATGACTGGACCCAGGCCCGCAGCCTGCCCCTTGGTGGGGCAGTACCCCCGGAGGCCAGGAAGGTCTGGGCAAGGCTGGCCAGGGGCAGGGGCCCTGCTGGGTCCTGTCCCTGGCCTGTAGGGCCTCTGAGCACAACCGGCCCTCTCCCACTGGAAGACCTCCCCGGCTGCCTCCAAAGGCCACTTTGCCAACACTCCTGCCCGCTGTTCCCGCCAGGCACGCACAATGCTCCCAATTCCGTGAGAAAAGTGCTTCGGCATGGTGCTCTCTCCGGGCCCTTGGAAGACCTCCCAAGCTGCCTCCAAAGGCCGGTTTGCAAGCACTTCCGCCCGCTGTTCCCGCCAGCCTCGCACAATGCTCCCAAGCCCGGGAGAAAAGCGCTTCGGGGTGGTGTTCTCTCCGTGCCCATGGAGGACCTCCCTGGCTGGCCCCAAAGGCCGGTTTGCAAGCACTCCCACTCGCTGTTCCCGCCAGCCACGCACAATCCTCCAAAATCCCGGAGAAAAGCGCTTCGGGGTGTTGCTCTCTCCGGGCCCTTGCCCCTGAGTGTGGGGGCCAGGCAGTGGTTCCACACTCCCAGACCAAGGCAGAACCACATGCACACGTCTGTTCCTGACCCCTGCACCGGCAGAGAGCTCGGGGGAGCCAGAGTCTCTCAGGCAGCTGCTGGGCTGGCCGCCTGTGTGGGAAGGGGCAGAGCCGACCTAGGGGCAAGTTGGGCCTCTTGCTCTCCCTGCTGCCCTGAGGCTGCTGGGCCAAAGAGGTCTTGGGCATCCAGCCCCTTGCTGGTCCCTTCCCTCTGACGAGGCCCTCTGAGCTCCAGCACCTTGCAGTGTGGAGACAGCCCCTGCCAGCAACCTCCTCTCCAAGGAGGCCTCAACCGAGGCCTAGGCCCAGGGGAAAGGCACCAGCGGGGATGAGCCAGTGGAGGCGCACGGGCATGTCTGGACCCAGTCCCCGCAGCCTGCCCCTTGGTGGGGCAGTACCCCCGGAGGCCAGGAAGGTCTGGGCAAGGCTGCCAGGGGCAGGGACACTGCTGGGGCTGCCCCTGGCCTGTGGGGCGTCTGAGCACAACCGGCACTCTCCCGCTGGAAGACCTCCCCGGCTGCCTCCAAAGGCCGGTTAACAAGCGCTCCCGCCCACTGTTCCCAGCAGGCGTGCACAATGCTCCCAAGCCCGGGAGAAAAGCGCTTCGGGGTGGTGCTCTCTCCGGGCCCTTGCCCCTGAGCCTGGGGGCCAGGTAGTTGGAACACACTCCCAGGCCAAAGCAGAACGACATGCACACGTCTGTTCCTGCCCCCTACACCGGCAGAGAGCTCGGGGGAGCCAGAGACTGCCAGGCTGCTGCTGGGCTGGCTGCCTGTGTGGGACGGGGCAGAGCCGACCTAGGGGCAAGTTGGGCCTCTTGCTCTCCCTGCTGCCCTGAGGCTGCTGGGTCAAAGAGGTCTTGGGCATCCAGCCCTATGCTGGTCCCTTCCCTCTGACGAGGCCCTCTGAGCTCCAGCACCTTGCAGTGTGGAGATAGCCCCTGCCAGCAACCTCCTCTCCAAAGAGGCCTCAACCGAGGCCTACGCCCAGGGGAAAAGCACCAGCGGGGATGATCCTGGGGAGGCGCACGGACATGTCTGGACCCAGTCCCCGCAGCCTGCCCCTTGGTGGGGCAGTACCCCCGGAGGCCAGGAAGGTCTGGGCAAGGCTGGCCAGGGGCAGGGGCCCTGCTGGGTCCTGCCCCTGGCCTGTGAGGCCTCTGAGCACAACCAGCCCTCTCCCACTGGAAGACCTCCCCAGCTGCATCCAAAGTCCTGTTTGCAAACACTCCCGCCCGCTGTTCACGCCAGGCTCGCACAATGCTCCCAAGCCCGGGAGAAAAGCGCTTCGGGGTGGTGCTCTCTCCGGGCCCTTGCCCCTGAGCCTGGGGGCCAGGCAGTGGGTCCAGACTCCCAGACCAAGGCAGAACCACATGCACACGTCTTTTCCTGACCCCTGCACCGGCAGAGAGCTCGGGGGAGCCAGAGTCTGTCAGGCAGGTGCTGGGCTGGCCGCCTGTGTGGGAAGGGGCAGAGCCGACCTAGGGGCAAGTTGGGCCTCTTCCTCTCCCTGCTGCCCTGAGGCTGCTGGGCCAAAGAGGTCTTGGGCATCCAGCCCCTTGCTGGTCCCTTCCCTCTGACGAGGCCCTCTGAGCTCCAGCACCTTGCAGTGTGGAGACAGCCCCTGCCAGCAACCTCCTCTCCAATGAGGCCTCAACCGAGGCCTAGGCCCAGGGGAAAGGCACCAGCGGGGATGAGCCTGGGGAGGCGCCCGGGCATGTCTGGACCCAGTCCCCGCAGCCTGCCCCTTGGTGGGGCAGTACCCCCGGAGGCCAGGAAGGTCTGTGCAAGGCTGCCAGGGGCAGGGACAGCGCTGGGTCCTGCCCCTGGGCTGTGGGACGTCTGAGCACAACCGGCACTCTCCCGCTGGAAGACCTCCCCGTCTGCCTCCAAAGGCCGGTTTGCAAGCACTCCCGCCCGCTGTTCCCGCCAGGCACGCACAATGCTCCCAAGCCCGGGAGAAAAGCGCTTCGGGGTGGTGCTCTCTCCGGGCCCTTGCCCCTAAGCCTGCGGGCCAGGCAGGGGGAACACACTCCCAGGCCAAGACAGAACGACATGAACACGTCTGTTCCTGCCCCCTACACCGGCAGAGAGCTCGGGGGAGCCAGAGTCTGTCAGGCAGGTGCTGGGCTGGCCGCCTGTGTGGGAAGGGGCAGAGCCGACCTAGGGGCAAGTTGGGCCTCTTGCTCTCCCTGCTGCCCTGAGGCTGCTGGGCCAAAGACGTCTTGGGCATCCAGCCCTTTGCTGGTCCCTTCCCTCTGACGAGGCCCTCTGAGCTCCAGCACCTTGCAGTGTGGAGACAGCACCTGCCAGCAATCTCCTCTCCAAGGAGGCCTCAACCGAGGCCTAGGCCCAGGGGAAAGGCACCAGCGGGGATGAGCCTGGGGAGGCGCCCGGGCATGTCTGGACCCAGTCCCCGCAGCCTGCCCCTTGGTGGGGCAGTACCCCTGGAGGCCAGGAAGGTCTGGGCAAGGCTGACCAGGGGCAGGGGACCTGCTGGGTCCTGCCCCTGGCCTGTGGGGCCTCTGAGCACAACCGGCCCTCTCCCACTGGAAGACCTCCCCGGCTGCCTCCAAAGGCCGTTTTGCACGCACTCCCGCCCACTGTTCCCACCAAGCGCGCACAATGCTCCCAAGCCCGGGAGAAAAGCGCTTCGGGGTAGTGCTCTCTCCGGGCCCTTGCCCCTGAGCCTGGGGGCCAGGCAGGGGGTCCACACTCCCAGGGCAAGGCAGATCCACATGCACACGTCTGTTCCTGACCCCTGCACCGGCAGAGAGCTCGGGGGAGCCAGAGTCTGTCAGGCAGCTGCTGGGCTGGCCGCCTTTGTGGGAAGGGGCAGAGCCGACCTAGGGGCAAGTTGGGCCTCTTGCTCTCCCTGCTGCCCTGAGGCTGCTGGGCCAAAGAGGTCTTGGGCATCCAGCCCTTTGCTTTTCCCTTCCCTCTGACGAGGCCCTCTGAGCTCCAGCACCTTGCAGTGTGGAGACAGCCCCTGCCAGCAACCTCCTCTCCAAGGAGGCCTCAACCGAGACCTAGGACCAGGGGAAAGGCACCAGCGGGGATGAGCCTGGGGAGGCGCCCGGGCATGTCTGGACCCAGTCCCCGCAGGCTGCCCCTTGGTGGGGCAGTACCCCCGGAGGCCAGGAAGGTCTGGGAAAGGCTGGCCAGGGGCAGGGGACCTGCTGGGTCCTGCCCCTGGCCTGTGGGGCCTCTGAGCACAACCGGCCCTCTCCCACTGGAAGACCTCCCCGGCTGCCTCCAAAGTCCTGTTTGCCAACACTACCACCCGCTGTTCACGCCAGACTTGCACAATGCTCCCAAGCCCGGGAGAAAAGTGCTTCGGGGTGGTGCTCTCTCCGGGCCCTTGCCCCTGAGCCTCGGGGCAAGGCATGGGGAACACACTCCCAGGCCAAGGCAGAACCACATGCACACGTCTGTTCCTGACCCCTGCACCGGCAGAGAGCTCGGGGGAGCCAGAGTCTGTCAGGCAGCTGCTGGGTTGGCTGCCTGTGTGGGAAGGGGCAGAGCCGACCTAGGGGCAAGTTGGGCCTCTTGCTCTCCCTGCTGCCCTGAGGCTGCTGGGCCAAAGAGGTCTTGGGCATCCAGCCCCTTGCTGGTCCCTTCCCGCTGACGAGGCCCTCTGAGCTCCAGCACCTTGCAGTGTGGAGACAGCCCCTGCCAGCAACCTCCTCTCCGAGGAGGCATCAACCGAGGCCTATGCCCAGGGGAAAGGCACCAGGGGGATGAGCCTGGGGAGGCGCCCAGGTATGTCTGGACCCAGTCCCCGCAGCCTGCCCCTTGGTGGGGCAGTACCCCCGGAGGCCAGGAAGGTCTGGGCAAGGCTGGCCAGGGGCAGGGGACCTGCTGGGTCCTGCCCCTGGCCTGTGAGGCCTCTGAGCACAACCGGCCCTCTCCCACTGGAAGACCTCCACGGCTGCCTCCAAAGTCCTGTTTGCAAACACTCCCGCCCGCTGTTCACGCCAGGCTCGCACAGTGCTCCCAAGCCCGGGAGAAAAGCGCTTCGGGGTGATGCTCTCTCCGGGCCCTTGCCCCTGAGCCTGGGGGCAAGGCAGGGGGAACACACTCCCAGGCCAAGGCAGAACCACATGCCCACGTCTGTTCCTGTCCCCTGCACCGGCAGAGAGCTTGGGGGAGCCAGAGTCTGTCAGGCAGCTGCTGGGTTGGCCGCCTGTGTGGGAAGGGGCAGAGCCGCCCTAGGGGCAAGTTGGGCCTCTTGCTCTCCCTGCTGCCCTGAGGCTGCTGGGCCAAAGACGTCTTGGGCATCCAGCCCCTTACTGGTCCCTTCCCTCTGACGAGGCCCTCTGAGCTCCAGCACCTTGCAGTGTGGAGACAGCCCCTGCCAGCAACCTCCTCTCCAAGGAGGCCTCAACCGAGGCCTAGGCCCAGGGGAAAGGCACCAGCGGGGATGAGCCTGGGGAGGCGCCCGGGCATGTCTGGACCCAGTCCCCGCAGCCTGCCCCTTGGTGGGGCAGCACCCCCGGAGGCCAGGAAGGTCTGGGCAAGGCTGCCAGGGGCAGGGACACTGCTGGGTCCTGCCCCTGGCCTGTGGGGCGTCTGAGCACAACCGGCACTCTCCCGCTGGAAGACCTCCCCGTCTGCCTCGAAAGGCCGGTTTGCAAGCACTCCCGCCCGCTGTTCCCGCCAGGCACGCACAATGCTCCCAAGCCCGGGAGAAAAGTGCTTCGGGGTGGTGCTCTCACCGGGCCCTTGCCCCTGAGCCTGGGGGCCAGGCAGGGGGAACACACTCCCAGGCCAAGGCAGAACGACATGCACACGTCTGTTCCTGCCCCCTACACCGGCAGAGAGCTCGGGGGAGCCAGAGACTGCCAGGCTGCTGCTGGGCTGGCCGCCTGTGTGGGACGGGGCAGAGCCGACCTAGGGGCAAGTTGGGCCTCTTGCTCTCCCTGCTGCCCTGAGGCTGCTGGGTCAAAGAGGTCTTGGGCATCCAGCCCTTTGCTGGTCCCTTCCCTCTGACGAGGCCCTCTGATCTCCAGCACCTTGCAGTGTGGAGACAGCCCCTGCCAGCAACCTCCTCTCCAAGGAGGCCTCAACCGAGGCCTAGGCCCAGGGGAAAGGCACCAGCGGGGATGAGCCTGGGGAGGCGCCCGGGCATGTCTGGACCCAGTCCCCGCAGCCTGCCCCTTGGTGGGGCAGTACCCCCGGAGGCCAGGAAGGTCTGGGCAAGGCTGGCCAGGGTCAGGGGCCCTGCTGGGTCCTGCCCCTGGCCTGTGGGGCCTCTGAGCACAACCGGCCCTCTCCCACTGTAAGACCTCCCCGGCTGCCTCCAAAGTCCTGTTTGCAAACACTCCCGCCCGCTGTTCACGCCAAGCTCGCACAATGCTCCCAAGCCCGTGAGAAAAGCGCATTGGGGTGGTTCTCTCTCCGGGCCCTTGCCCCTGATCCTGGGGGCAAGGCACGGGGAACACACTCCCTGGCCAAGGCAGAACCACATGCCCACGTCTGTTCCTGTCCCCTGCACCGGCAGAGAGCTCGGGGGAGCCAGAGTCTCTCAGGCAGGTGCTGGGCTGGCCGCCTGTGTGGGAAGGGGCAGAGCCGACCTAGGGGCAAGTTGGGCCTCTTGCTCTCCCTGCTGCCCTGAGGCTGCTGGGCCAAAGACGTCTTGGGCATCCAGCCCTTTGCTGGTCCCTTCCCTCTGACGAGGCCCTCTGAGCTCCAGCACCTTGCAGTGTGGAGACAGCACCTGCCAGCAATCTCCTCTCCAAGGAGGCCTCAACCGAGGCCTAGGCCCAGGGGAAAGGCACCAGCGGGGATGAGCCTGGGGAGGCGCCCGGGCATGTCTGGACCGAGTCCCCGCAGCCTGCCCCTTGGTGGGGCAGTACCCCCGGAGGCCAGGAAGGTCTGGGCAAGGCTGGCCAGGGGCAGGGGCCCTGCTGGGTCCTGCCCCTGGCCTGTGGGGCCTCTGAGCACAACCGGCCCTTTCCCACTGGAAGACCTCCCCGGCTGCTTCCAAAGGCCGGTTTGCAAGCACTCCCGCCCACTGTTCCCGCCAGGCGCGCACAATGCTCCCAAGCCCGGGAGAAAAGCGCTTCGGGGTGTTGGTCTCTCCGGGCCCTTGCCCCTGAGCCTGGGGGCCAGGCAGGGGATCCACAGTCCCAGGCCAAGGCACAACAACATGCACACGTCTGTTCCTGCCCCCTCCACCGGCAGAGAGCTGGGGGGAGCCAGAGTCTGTCAGGCAGCTGCTGGGCTGGCCGCCTGTGTGGGAAGGGGCAGAGCCGACCTAAGGGCAAGTTGGGCCTCTTGCTCTCCCTGCTGCCCTGAGGCTGCTGGGCCAAAGAGGTCTTGGGCATCCAGCCCCTTGCTGGTCCCTTCCCTCTGACGAGGCCCTCTGAGCTCCAGCACCTTGCAGTGTGGAGACAGCCCCTGCCAGCAACCTCCTCTCCAAGGAGGCCTCAACCGAGGCCTAGGCCCAGGGGAAAGGCACCAGCGGGGATGAGCCAGTGGAGGCGCACGGGCATATCAGGACCCAGTCCCCGCAGCCTGCCCCTTGGTGGGGCAGTACCCCCGGAGGCCAGGAAGGTCTGGGCAAGGCTGGCCAGGGGCAGGGTCCCTGCTGGGTCCTGCCCCTGGCCTGTGGGGCCTCTGAGCACAACCGGCCCTCTCCCACTGGAAGACCTCCCTGGCTGCCTCCAAAGGCCGGTTTGCCAACACTCCCGCCCGCTGTTCCCGCCAGGCACGCACAATGCTCCCAAGGCCAGGAGAAAAGCGCTTCGGGGTGTTGCTCTCTCCGGGACCTTGCCCCTGAGCCTGGGGTCCAGGCAGTGGGTCCACACTCCCAGACCAAGGCAGAACCACATGCACACGTCTGTTCCTGACCCCTGCACCGGCAGAGAGCTCGGGGGAGCCAGAGTCTGTCAGGCAGCTGCTGGGTTGGCTGCCTGTGTGGGAAGGGGCAGAGCCGACCTAGGGGCAAGTTGGGCCTCTTGCTCTCCCTGCTGCCCTGAGGCTGCTGGGCCAAAGAGGTCTTGGCTATCCAGCCCCTTGCTGGTCCCTTCCCGCTGACGGGGCCCTCTGAGCTCCAGCACCTTGCAGTGTGGAGACAGCCCCTGCCAGCAACCTCCTCTCCAAGGAGGCATCAACCGAAGCCTATGCCCAGGGGAAAGGCACCAGCGGGGATGAGCCTGGGGAGGCGCCCAGGCATGTCTGGACCCAGGCCCCGCAGCCTGCCCCTTGGTGGGGCAGTACCCCCTGAGGCCAGGAAGGTCTGGGCAAGGCTGGCCAGGGGCAGGGGACCTGCTGGGTCCTGCCCCTGGCCTGTGAGGCCTCTGAGCACAACCGGCCCTCTCCCACTGGAAGACCTCCACGGCTGCCTCCAAAGTCCTGTTTGCAAACACTCCCGCCCGCTGTTCACGCCAGGCTCGCACAATGCTCCCAAGCCCGGGAGAAAAGCACTTCGGGGTGGTGCTCTCTCCGGGCCCTTGCCCCTGAGCCTGGGGGCAAGGCAGGGGGAACACACTCCCAGGCCAAGGCAGAACCACATGCCCACGTCTGTTCCTGTCCCCTGCACCGGCAGAGAGCTTGGGGGAGCCAGAGTCTGTCAGGCAGCTGCTGGGTTGGCCGCCTGTGTGGGAAGGGGCAGAGCCGCCCTAGGGGCAAGTTGGGCCTCTTGCTCTCCCTGCTGCCCTGAGACTGCTGGGCCAAAGACGTCTTGGGCATCCAGCCCCTTACTGGTCCCTTCCCTCTGACGAGGCCCTCTGAGCTCCAGCACCTTGCAGTGTGGAGACAGCCCCTGCCAGCAACCTCCTCTCCAAGGAGGCCTCAACCGAGGCCTAGGCCCAGGGGAAAGGCACCAGCAGGGATGAGCCTGGGGAGGCGCCCGGGCATGTCTGGACCCAGGCCCCGCAGCCTGCCCCTTGGTGGGGCAGTACCCCCGGAGGCCAGGAAGGTCTGGGCAAGGCTGGCCAGGGGCAGGGGCCCTGCTGCGTCCTGCCCCTGGCCTGTGGGTCCTCAGAGCACAACCGGCCCTCTCCCACTGGAAGACCTCCCCGGCTGCCTCCAAAGGCCGGTTTGCAAGCGCTCCCACCCACTGTTCCCAGCAGGCGTGCACAATGCTCCCAAGCCCGGGAGAAAAGCGCTTCAGGGTGGTGCTCTCTCCGGGCCCTTGCCCCTGAGCCTGGGGGCAAGGCAGGGTGTCCACACTCCCAGGGCAAGGCAGAACCACATGCACACGTCTGATCTGCCCCCTGCACCGGCAGAGAGCTCGGGGGAGCCAGAGTCTGTCAGGCAGGTGCTGGGCTGGCCGCCTGTGTGGGAAGGGGCAGAGCCGACCTAGGGGCAAGTTGGGCCTCTTGCTCTCCCTGCTGCCCTGAGGCTGCTGGGCCAAAGACGTCTTGGGCATCCAGCCCCTTGCTGGTCCCTTCCCTCTGACGAGGCCCTCTGAGCTCCAGCACCTTGCAGTGTGGAGACAGCCCCTGCCAGCAACCTCCTCTCCAAGGAGGCCTCAACCGAGGCCTAGGCCCAGGGGAAAGGCACCAGCGGGGATGAGCCTGGGGAGGCGCCCGGGCATGTCTGGACCCAGTCCCCGCAGCCTGCCCCTTGGTGGGGCAGTACCCCCGGAGGCCAGGAAGGTCTGGGCAAGGCTGCCAGGGGCAGGGACACTGCTGGGTCCTGCCCCTGGCCTGTGGGGCGTCTGAGCACAACGGACACTCTCCCGCTGGAAGACTTGCCCGTCTGCCTCGAAAGGCCGGTTTGCAAGCACTCCCGCCCGCTGTTCCCGCCAGGCACGCACAATGCTCCCAAGCCCAGGAGAAAAGCGCTTCGGGGTGGTGCTCTCACCGGGCCCTTGCCCCTGAGCCTGGGGGCAAGGCAGGGGGAACACACTCCCAGGCCAAGGCAGAACGACATGCACACGTCTGTTCCTGCCCCCTACACCGGCAGAGAGCTCGGGGGAGCCAGAGACTGCCAGGCTGCTGCTGGGCTGGCCGCCTGTGTGGGACGGGGCAGAGCCGACCTAGGGGCAAATTGGGCCTCTTGCTCTCCCTGCTCCCCTGAGGCTGCTGGGTCAAAGAGGTCTTGGGCATCCAGCCCTTTGCTGGTCCCTTCCCTCTGACGAGGCCCTCTGATCTCCAGCACCTTGCAGTGTGGAGACAGCCCCTGCCAGCAACCTCCTCTCCAAGGAGGCCTCAACCGAGGCCTAGGCCCAGGGGAAAGGCACCAGCGGGGATGAGCCTGGGGAGGCGCCCGGGCATGTCTGGACCCAGTCCCCGCAGCCTGCCCCTTGGTGGAGCAGTACCCCTGGAGGCCAGGAAGGTCTGGGCAAGGCTGGCCAGGGTCAGGGGCCCTGCTGGGTCCTGCCCCTGGCCTGTGGGGCCTCTGAGCACAACCGGCCCTCTCCCACTGGAAGACCTCCCCGGCTGCCTTCAAAGGCCGGTTTGCAAGCACTCCCGCCCACTGTTCCCACCAAGCGCGCACAATTCTCCCAAGCCCGGGAGAAAAGCGCTTCGGGGTGGTGCTCTCTCCGGGCCCTTGCCCCTGAACCTGGGGGCCAGGCAGTTGGTCCACACTCGGAGACCAAGGCAGAACCACATGCACACGTCTGTTCCTGACCCCTGCACCGGCAGAGAGCTCGGGGGAGCCAGAGTCTGTCAGGCAGCTGCTGGGCTGGCCGCCTGTGTGGGAAGGGGCAGAGCCGACCTAGGGGCAAGTTGGGCCTCTTCCTCTCCCTGCTGCCCTGAGGCTGCTGGGCCAAAGAGGTCTTGGGCATCCAGCCCCTTGCTGGTCCCTTCCCTCTGATGAGGCCCTCTGAGCTCCAGCACCTTGCAGTGTGGAGACAGCCCCTGCCAGCAACCTCCTCTCCAAGGAGGCCTCAACCGAGGCCTAGGCCTAGGGGAAAGGCACCAGCGGGGATGAGCCTGGGGAGGCGCCCGGCCATGTCTGGACCCAGTCCCCGCAGCCTGCCCCTTGGTGGGGCAGTACCCCCGGAAGCCAGGAAGGTCTCGGCAAGGCTGCCAGGGGCAGGGACACTGCTGGGTCCTGCCCCTGGCCTGTTGGGCGTCTGAGCACAACCGGCACTCTCCCGCTGGAAGACCTCCCCGTCTGCCTCCAAAGTCCTGTTTGCAAGCACGCCCACCCGCTGTTCCCCCAGGCACGCACAATGCTCCCAAGCCCGGGAAAAAAGCGCTTCGGGGTGGTGCGCTCTCCGGGCCCTTGCCCCTGAGCCTGGGGCCAGGCAGGGGGAACACACTCCCAGGCCAAGGGAGAACGACATGCACACGTCTGTTCCTGCCCCCTACACCGGCAGAGAGCTCGGGGGAGCCAGAGACTGCCAGGCTGCTGCTGGGCTGGCTGCCTGTGTGGGACGGGGCAGAGCCGACCTAGGGGCAAGTTGGGCCTCTTGCTCTCCCTGCTGCCCTGAGGCTGCTGGGTCAAAGAGGTCTTGGGCATCCAGCCCTTTGCTGGTGCCTTCCCTCTGACGAGGCCCTCTCAGCTCCAGCACCTTGCAGTGTGGAGACAGCCCCTGCCAGCAACCTCCTCTCCAAAGAGGCCTCAACCGAGGACTACACCCAGGGGAAAGGCACCAGCGGGGATGATCCTGGGGAGGCGCACGGACATGTCTGGACCCAGTCTCCGCAGCCTGCCCCTTGGTGGGGCAGTACCCCCGGAGGCAGGAAGGTCTGGGCAAGTCTGGCCAGGGGCAGGGGCCCTGCTGGGTCCTGACCCTGGCCTGTGGGGCCTCTGAGCACACCCGGCCCTCTCCCACTGGAAGACCTCCCCGGCTGCCTCCAAAGTCCTGTTTGCAAACACTCCCGCCCGCTGTTCACGTCAGGCTCGCACAATGCTCCCAAGCCCGGGAGAAAAGCACTTCGGAGTGGTGCTCTCTCCGGGCCCTTGCCGCTGAGCCTGGGGGCAAGGCAGGGGGAACACACTCCCAGGCCAAGGCAGAAACACATGCCCACGTCTGTTCCTGTCCCCTGCACCGGTAGAGAGCTTGGGGGAGCCAGAGTCTGTCAGGCAGGTGCTGGGCTGGCCGCCTGTGTGGGAAGGGGCAGAGCCGACCTAGGGGCAAGTTGGGCCTCTTGCCCTCCCTGCTGCCCTGAGGCTGCTGGGCCAAAGAGGTCTTGGGCATCCAACGCCTTGCTGGTCCCTTCCCTCTGACGAGGCCCTCTGAGCTCCAGCACCTTGCAGTGTGGAGACAGCCCCTGCCAGCAACCTCCTCTCCAAGGAGGCCTAAACCGAGGCCTAGGCACAGGGGAAAGGCACCAGCGGGGATGAGCCTGGGGAGGCGCCCGGGCATGTATGGACCCAGTCCCCGCAGCCTGCCCCTTGGTGGGGCAGTACCCCCGGAGGCGAGGAAGTTCTGGGAAAGGCTGTCCAGGGGCAGGGGACCTGCTGGGTCCTGCCCCTGGCCTGTGGGGCCTCTGAGCACAACCGGCCCTCTCCCACTGGAAGACGTCCCCGGCTGCCTCGAAAGGCCGGTTTGCAAGCACTCCCGCCCACTGTTCCAACCAAGGGCGCACAACGCTCCCAAGCCCGGGAGAAAATCGCCTCGGGGTGGTGCTCTCTCCGGGCCCTTTCCCCTGAGCCTGGGGGCCAGGAAGGGGGTCCACACTCCCAGGCCAAGGCAGAACGACATGCACACGTCTGTTCCTGCCCCATGCACCGGCAGAGAGCTCGGGGGAGCCAGAGTCTGTCAGGCAGCTGCTGGGCTGGCCGCCTGTGTGGGAAGGGGCAGAGCCGACCTAGGGGCAAGTTGGGCCTCTTGCTCTCCCTGCTGCCCTGAGGCTGCTGGGCCAAAGAGATCTTGGGCATCCAGCCCCTTGCTTGTCCCTTCCCTCTGAGGAGGCCCTCTGAGCTCCAGCACCTTGCAGTGTGGAGACAGCCCCTGCCAGCAACCTCCTCTCCAAGGAGGCCTCAACCGAGGCCTAGGACCAGGGGAAAGGCACCAGCGGGGATGAGCCTGGGGAGGCGCCTGGGCATGTCTGGACCCAGTCCCCGCAGCCTGCCCCTTGGTGGGGCAGTACCCCCGGAGGCCAGGAAGGTCTGGGCAAGGCTGGCCACGGGCAGGGGCCCTGCTGGGTCCTGCCCCTGGCCTGTGGGGCCTCTGAGCACAACCGGCCCTCTCCCACTGGAAGACTTCCCCGGCTGCCTCCAAAGGCCGGTTTGCCAACACTCCCGCCCGCTGTTCCCGCCAGGCACGCACAATTCTCCCAAGCCCGGGAGAAAAGCGCTTCGGGGTGTTGCTCTCTCCGGGCCCTTGGCCCTGAGTGTGGGGGCGAGGCAGTGGGACCACACTCCCAGACCAACGCAGAACCACATGCACACGTCTGTTTCTGACCCCTGCACTGGCAGAGAGCTCGGGGGAGCCAGAGTCTGTCAGGCAGCTGCTGGGCTGGCCGCCTGTGTGGGAAGGGGCAGAGCCGACCTAGGGGCAAGTTGGGCCTCTTCCTCTCCCTGCTGCCCTGAGGCTGCTGGGCCAAAGAGGTCTTGGGCATCCAGCCCCTTGCTGGTCCCTTCCCTCTGACGAGGCCCTCTGAGCTCCAGCACCTTGCAGTGTGGAGACAGCCCCTGCCAGCAACCTCCTCTCCAAGGAGGCCTCAACCGAGGCCTAGGCCCAGGGGAAAGGCACCAGCGGGGATGAGCCTGGGGAGGCGCCCGGCCATGTCTGGACCCAGTCCCCGCAGCCTGCCCCTTGGTGGAGCAGTACCCCCGGAGGCCAGGAGGGTCTGGGCAAGGCTGCCAGGGGCAGGAACACTGCTGGGTCCTGCCCCTGGCCTGTGGGGCGTCTGAGCACAACCGGCACTCTCCCGCTTGAAGACCTCCCCGGCTGCCTCCAAAGGCCGGTTTGCAAGCACTCCCGCCCGCTGTTCCCGCCAGGCACGCACAATGCTCCCAAGCCCGGGAGAAAAGTGCTTCGGGGTGGTGCTCTCACCGGGCCCTTGCCCCTGAGCCTGGGGGCCAGGCAGGGGGAACACACTCCCAGGCCAAGGCAGAACGACATGCACACGTCTGTTCCTGCCCCCTACACCGGCAGAGAGCTCGGGGAAGCCAGAGACTGCCAGGCTGCTGCTGGGCTGGCCGCCTGTGTGGGACGGGGCAGAGCCGACCTAGGGGCAAGTTGGGCCTCTTGCTCTCCCTGCTGCCCTGAGGCTGCTGGGTCAAAGAGGTCTTGGGCATCCAGCCCTTTGCTGGTCCCTTCCCTCTGACGAGGCCCTCTGATCTCCAGCACCTTGCAGTGTGGAGACAGCCCCTGCCAGCAACCTCCTCTCCAAGGAGGCCTCAACCGAGGCCTAGGCCCAGGGGAAAGGCACCAGCGGGGATGAGCCTGGGGAGGCGCCCGGGCATGTCTGGACCCAGTCCCCGCAGCCTGCCCCTTGGTGGGGCAGTACCCCCGGAGGCCAGGAAGGTCTGGGCAAGGCTGGCCAGGGTCAGGGGCCCTGCTGGGTCCTGCCCCTGGCCTGTGGGGCCTCTGAGCACAACCGGCCCTCTCCCACTGGAAGACCTCCCCGGCTGCCTCCAAAGTCCTGTTTGCAAACACTCCCGCCCGCTGTTCACGCCAGGCTCGCACAATGCTCCCAAGCCCGTGAGAAAAGCGCATTGGGGTGGTTCTCTCTCCGGGCCCTTGCCCCTGAGCCTGGGGGCAAGGCACGGGGAACACACTCCCTGGCCAAGGCAGAACCACATGCCCACGTCTGTTCCTGTCCCCTGCACCGGCAGAGAGCTCGGGGGAGCCAGAGTCTCTCAGGCAGGTGCTGGGCTGGCCGCCTGTGTGGGAAGGGGCAGAGCCGACCTAGGGGCAAGTTGGGCCTCTTGCTCTCCCTGCTGCCCTGAGGCTGCTGGGCCAAAGACGTCTTGGGCATCCAGCCCTTTGCTGGTCCCTTCCCTCTGACGAGGCCCTCTGAGCTCCAGCACCTTGCAGTGTGGAGACAGCACCTGCCAGCAATCTCCTCTCCAAGGAGGCCTCAACCGAGGCCTAGGCCCAGGGGAAAGGCACCAGCGGGGATGAGCCTGGGGAGGCGCCCGGGCATGTCTGGACCGAGTCCCCGCAGCCTGCCCCTTGGTGGGGCAGTACCCCCGGAGGCCAGGAAGGTCTGGGCAAGGCTGGCCAGGGGCAGGGGCCCTGCTGGGTCCTGCCCCTGGCCTGTGGGGCCTCTGAGCACAACCGGCCCTTTCCCACTGGAAGACCTCCCCGGCTGCCTCCAAAGGCCGGTTTGCAAGCACTCCCGCCCACTGTTCCCGCCAGGCGCGCACAATGCTCCCAAGCCCGGGAGAAAAGCGCTTCGGGGTGTTGGTCTCTCCGGGCCCTTGCCCCTGAGCCTGGGGGCCAGGCAGGGGATCCACACTCCCAGGCCAAGGCACAACAACATGCACACGTCTGTTCCTGCCCCCTCCACCGGCAGAGAGCTGGGGGGAGCCAGAGTCTGTCAGGCAGCTGCTGGGCTGGCCGCCTGTGTGGGAAGGGGCAGAGCCGACCTAGGGGCAAGTTGGGCCTCTTGCTCTCCCTGCTGCCCTGAGGCTGCTGGGCCAAAGAGGTCTTGGGCATCCAGCCCCTTGCTGGTCCCTTCCCTCTGACGAGGCCCTCTGAGCTCCAGCACCTTGCAGTGTGGAGACAGCCCCTGCCAGCAACCTCCTCTCCAAGGAGGCCTCAACCGAGGCCTAGGCCCAGGGGAAAGGCACCAGCGGGGATGAGCCTGGGGAGGCGCACGGGCATATCAGGACCCAGTCCCCGCAGCCTGCCCCTTGGTGGGGCAGTACCCCCGGAGGCCAGGAAGGTCTGGGCAAGGCTGGCCAGGGGCAGGGTCCCTGCTGGGTCCTGCCCCTGGCCTGTGGGGCCTCTGAGCACAACCGGCCCTCTCCCACTGGAAGACCTCCCTGGCTGCCTCCAAAGGCCGGTTTGCCAACACTCTCGCCCGCTGTTCCCGCCAGGCACGCACAATGCTCCCAAGGCCAGGAGAAAAGCGCTTCGGGGTGTTGCTCTCTCCGGGACCTTGCCCCTGAGCCTGGGGTCCAGGCAGTGGGTCCACACTCCCAGACCAAGGCAGAACCACATGCACACGTCTGTTCCTGACCCCTGCACCGGCAGAGAGCTCGGGGGAGCCAGAGTCTGTCAGGCAGCTGCTGGGTTGGCTGCCTGTGTGGGAAGGGGCAGAGCCGACCTAGGGGCAAGTTGGGCCTCTTGCTCTCCCTGCTGCCCTGAGGCTGCTGGGCCAAAGAGGTCTTGGCTATCCAGCCCCTTGCTGGTCCCTTCCCGCTGACGAGGCCCTCTGAGCTCCAGCACCTTGCAGTGTGGAGACAGCCCCTGCCAGCAACCTCCTCTCCAAGGAGGCATCAACCGAAGCCTATGCCCAGGGGAAAGGCACCAGCGGGGATGAGCCTGGGGAGGCGCCCAGGCATGTCTGGACCCAGGCCCCGCAGCCTGCCCCTTGGTGGGGCAGTACCCCCTGAGGCCAGGAAGGTCTGGGCAAGGCTGGCCAGGGGCAGGGGACCTGCTGGGTCCTGCCCCTGGCCTGTGAGGCCTCTGAGCACAATCGGCCCTCTCCCACTGGAAGACCTCCACGGCTGCCTCCAAAGTCCTGTTTGCAAACACTCCCGCCCGCTGTTCACGCCAGGCTCGCACAATGCTCCCAAGCCCGGGAGAAAAGCACTTCGGGGTGGTGCTCTCTCCGGGCCCTTGCCCCTGAGCCTGGGGGCAAGGCAGGGGGAACACACTCCCAGGCCAAGGCAGAACCACATGCCCACGTCTGTTCCTGTCCCCTGCACCGGCAGAGAGCTTGGGGGAGCCAGAGTCTGTCAGGCAGCTGCTGGGTTGGCCGCCTGTGTGGGAAGGGGCAGAGCCGCCCTAGGGGCAAGTTGGGCCTCTTGCTCTCCCTGCTGCCCTGAGACTGCTGGGCCAAAGACGTCTTGGGCATCCAGCCCCTTACTGGTCCCTTCCCTCTGACGAGGCCCTCTGAGCTCCAGCACCTTGCAGTGTGGAGACAGCCCCTGCCAGCAACCTCCTCTCCAAGGAGGCCTCAACCGAGGCCTAGGCCCAGGGGAAAGGCACCAGCAGGGATGAGCCTGGGGAGGCGCCCGGGCATGTCTGGACCCAGGCCCCGCAGCCTGCCCCTTGGTGGGGCAGTACCCCCGGAGGCCAGGAAGTTCTGGGCAAGGCTGGCCAGGGGCAGGGGCCCTGCTGCGTCCTGCCCCTGGCCTGTGGGTCCTCAGAGCACAACCGGCCCTCTCCCACTGGAAGACCTCCCCGGCTGCCTCCAAAGGCCGGTTTGCAAGCGCTCCCACCCACTGTTCCCAGCAGGCGTGCACAATGCTCCCAAGCCCGGGAGAAAAGCGCTTCAGGGTGGTGCTCTCTCCGGGCCCTTGCCCCTGAGCCTGGGGGCAAGGCAGGGTGTCCACACTCCCAGGGCAAGGCAGAACCACATGCACACGTCTGATCTGCCCCCTGCACCGGCAGAGAGCTCGGGGGAGCCAGAGTCTGTCAGGCAGCTGCTGGGCTGGCCGCCTGTGTGGGAAGGGGCAGAGCCGACCTAGGGGCAAGTTGGGCCTCTTGCTCTCCCTGCTGCCCTGAGGCTGCTGGGCCAAAGACGTCTTGGGCATCCAGCCCCTTGCTGGTCCCTTCCCTCTGACGAGGCCCTCTGAGCTCCAGCACCTTGCAGTGTGGAGACAGCCCCTGCCAGCAACCTCCTCTCCAAGGAGGCCTCAACCGAGGCCTAGGCCCAGGGGAAAGGCACCAGCGGGGATGAGCCTGGGGAGGCGCCCGGGCATGTCTGGACCGAGTCCCCGCAGCCTGCCCCTTGGTGGGGCAGTACCCCCGGAGGCCAGGAAGGTCTGGGCAAGGCTGCCAGGGGCAGGGACACTGCTGGGTCCTGCCCCTGGCCTGTGGGGCGTCTGAGCACATCCGACACTCTCCCGCTGGAAGACTTGCCCGTCTGCCTCGAAAGGCCGGTTTGCAAGCACTCCCGCCCGCTGTTCCCGCCAGGCACGCACAATGCTCCCAAGCCCAGGAGAAAAGCGCTTCGGGGTGGTGCTCTCACCGGACCCTTGCCCCTGAGCCTGGGGGCAAGGCAGGGGGAACACACTCCCAGGCCAAGGCAGAACGACATGCACACGTCTGTTCCTGCCCCCTACACCGGCAGAGAGCTCGGGGGAGCCAGAGACTGCCAGGCTGCTGCTGGGCTGGCCGCCTGTGTGGGACGGGGCAGAGCCGACCTAGGGGCAAATTGGGCCTCTTGCTCTCCCTGCTCCCCTGAGGCTGCTGGGTCAAAGAGGTCTTGGGCATCCAGCCCTTTGCTGGTCCCTTCCCTCTGACGAGGCCCTCTGATCTCCAGCACCTTGCAGTGTGGAGACAGCCCCTGCCAGCAACCTCCTCTCCAAGGAGGCCTCAACCGAGGCCTAGGCCCAGGGGAAAGGCACCAGCGGGGATGAGCCTGGGGAGGCGCCCGGGCATGTCTGGACCCAGTCCCCGCAGCCTGCCCCTTGGTGGAGCAGTACCCCCGGAGGCCAGGAAGGTCTGGGCAAGGCTGGCCAGGGTCAGGGGCCCTGCTGGGTCCTGCCCCTGGCCTGTGGGGCCTCTGAGCACAACCGGCCCTCTCCCACTGGAAGACCTCCCCGGCTGCCTTCAAAGGCCGGTTTGCAAGCACTCCCGCCCACTGTTCCCACCAAGCGCGCACAATTCTCCCAAGCCCGGGAGAAAAGCGCTTCGGGGTGGTGCTCTCTCCGGGCCCTTGCCCCTGAACCTGGGGGCCAGGCAGTTGGTCCACACTCGGAGACCAAGGCAGAACCACATGCACACGTCTGTTCCTGACCCCTGCACCGGCAGAGAGCTCGGGGGAGCCAGAGTCTGTCAGGCAGCTGCTGGGCTGGCCGCCTGTGTGGGAAGGGGCAGAGCCGACCTAGGGGCAAGTTGGGCCTCTTCCTCTCCCTGCTGCCCTGAGGCTGCTGGGCCAAAGAGGTCTTGGGCATCCAGCCCCTTGCTGGTCCCTTCCCTCTGATGAGGCCCTCTGAGCTCCAGCACCTTGCAGTGTGGAGACAGCCCCTGCCAGCAACCTCCTCTCCAAGGAGGCCTCAACCGAGGCCTAGGCCTAGGGGAAAGGCACCAGCGGGGATGAGCCTGGGGAGGCGCCCGGCCATGTCTGGACCCAGTCCCCGCAGCCTGCCCCTTGGTGGGGCAGTACCCCCGGAAGCCAGGAAGGTCTCGGCAAGGCTGCCAGGGGCAGGGACACTGCTGGGTCCTGCCCCTGGCCTGTTGGGCGTCTGAGCACAACCGGCACTCTCCCGCTGGAAGACCTCCCCGTCTGCCTCCAAAGTCCTGTTTGCAAGCACGCCCACCCGCTGTTCCCCCAGGCACGCACAATGCTCCCAAGCCCGGGAAAAAAGCGCTTCGGGGTGGTGCTCTCTCCGGGCCCTTGCCCCTGAGCCTGGGGCCAGGCAGGGGGAACACACTCCCAGGCCAAGGGAGAACGACATGCACACGTCTGTTCCTGCCCCCTACACCGGCAGAGAGCTCGGGGGAGCCAGAGACTGCCAGGCTGCTGCTGGGCTGGCTGCCTGTGTGGGACGGGGCAGAGCCGACCTAGGGGCAAGTTGGGCCTCTTGCTCTCCCTGCTGCCCTGAGGCTGCTGGGTCAAAGAGGTCTTGGGCATCCAGCCCTTTGCTGGTGCCTTCCCTCTGACGAGGCCCTGTGAGCTCCAGCACCTTGCAGTGTGGAGACAGCCCCTGCCAGCAACCTCCTCTCCAAAGAGGCCTCAACCGAGGACTACACCCAGGGGAAAGGCACCAGCGGGGATGATCCTGGGGAGGCGCACGGACATGTCTGGACCCAGTCTCCGCAGCCTGCCCCTTGGTGGGGCAGTACCCCCGGAGGCAGGAAGGTCTGGGCAAGTCTGGCCAGGGGCAGGGGCCCTGCTGGGTCCTGACCCTGGCCTGTGGGGCCTCTGAGCACAACCGGCCCTCTCCCACTGGAAGACCTCCCCGGCTGCCTCCAAAGTCCTGTTTGCAAACACTCCCGCCCGCTGTTCACGTCAGGCTCGCACAATGCTCCCAAGCCCGGGAGAAAAGCACTTCGGAGTGGTGCTCTCTCCGGGCCCTTGCCGCTGAGCCTGGGGGCAAGGCAGGGGGAACACACTCCCAGGCCAAGGCAGAAACACATGCCCACGTCTGTTCCTGTCCCCTGCACCGGCAGAGAGCTTGGGGGAGCCAGAGTCTGTCAGGCAGGTGCTGGGCTGGCCGCCTGTGTGGGAAGGGGCAGAGCCGACCTAGGGGCAAGTTGGGCCTCTTGCCCTCCCTGCTGCCCTGAGGCTGCTGGGCCAAAGAGGTCTTGGGCATCCAACCCCTTGCTGGTCCCTTCCCTCTGACGAGGCCCTCTGAGCTCCAGCACCTTGCAGTGTGGAGACAGCCCCTGCCAGCAACCTCCTCTCCAAGGAGGCCTAAACCGAGGCCTAGGCACAGGGGAAAGGCACCAGCGGGGATGAGCCTGGGGAGGCGCCCGGGCATGTATGGACCCAGTCCCCGCAGCCTGCCCCTTGGTGGGGCAGTACCCCCGGAGGCGAGGAAGTTCTGGGAAAGGCTGTCCAGGGGCAGGGGACCTGCTGGGTCCTGCCCCTGGCCTGTGGGGCCTCTGAGCACAACCGGCCCTCTCCCAGTGGAAGACGTCCCCGGCTGCCTCGAAAGGCCGGTTTGCAAGCACTCCCGCCCACTGTTCCAACCAAGGGCGCACAACGCTCCCAAGCCCGGGAGAAAATCGCCTCGGGGTGGTGCTCTCTCCGGGCCATTTCCCCTGAGCCTGGGGGCCAGGAAGGGGGTCCACACTCCCAGGCCAAGGCAGAACGACATGCACACGTCTGTTCCTGCCCCATGCACCGGCAGAGAGCTCGGGGGAGCCAGAGTCTGTCAGGCAGCTGCTGGGCTGGCCGCCTGTGTGGGAAGGGGCAGAGCCGACCTAGGGGCAAGTTGGGCCTCTTGCTCTCCCTGCTGCCCTGAGGCTGCTGGGCCAAAGAGATCTTGGGCATCCAGCCCCTTGCTTGTCCCTTCCCTCTGAGGAGGCCCTCTGAGCTCCAGCACCTTGCAGTGTGGAGACAGCCCCTGCCAGCAACCTCCTCTCCAAGGAGGCCTCAACCGAGGCCTAGGACCAGGGGAAAGGCACCAGCGGGGATGAGCCTGGGGAGGCGCCCGGGCATGTCTGGACCCAGTCCCCGCAGCCTGCCCCTTGGTGGGGCAGTACCCCCGGAGGCCAGGAAGGTCTGGGCAAGGCTGGCCACGGGCAGGGGCCCTGCTGGGTCCTGCCCCTGGCCTGTGGGGCCTCTGAGCACAACCGGCCCTCTCCCACTGGAAGACTTCCCCGGCTGCCTCCAAAGGCCGGTTTGCCAACACTCCCGCCCGCTGTTCCCGCCAGGCACGCACAATTCTCCCAAGCCCGGGAGAAAAGCGCTTCGGGGTGTTGCTCTCTCCGGGCCCTTGCCCCTGAGTGTGGGGGCGAGGCAGTGGGACCACACTCCCAGACCAACGCAGAACCACATGCACACGTCTGTTTCTGACCCCTGCACCGGCAGAGAGCTCGGGGGAGCCAGAGTCTGTCAGGCAGCTGCTGGGCTGGCCGCCTGTGTGGGAAGGGGCAGAGCCGACCTAGGGGCAAGTTGGGCCTCTTCCTCTCCCTGCTGCCCTGAGGCTGCTGGGCCAAAGAGGTCTTGGGCATCCAGCCCCTTGCTGGTCCCTTCCCTCTGACGAGGCCCTCTGAGCTCCAGCACCTTGCAGTGTGGAGACAGCCCCTGCCAGCAACCTCCTCTCCAAGGAGGCCTCAACCGAGGCCTAGGCCCAGGGGAAAGGCACCAGCGGGGATGAGCCTGGGGAGGCGCCCGGCCATGTCTGGACCCAGTCCCCGCAGCCTGCCCCTTGGTGGAGCAGTACCCCCGGAGGCCAGGAGGGTCTGGGCAAGGCTGCCAGGGGCAGGAACACTGCTGGGTCCTGCCCCTGGCCTGTGGGGCGTCTGAGCACAACCGGCACTCTCCCGCTGGAAGACCTCCCCGGCTGCCTCCAAAGGCCGGTTTGCAAGCACTCCCGCCCGCTGTTCCCGCCAGGCACGCACAATGCTCCCAAGCCCGGGAGAAAAGCGCTTCGGGGTGGTGCTCTCTCCGGGCCCTTGCCCCTGAGCCTGGGGGACAGGCAGGGGGAACACACTCCCAGGCCAAGGCAGAACGACATGCACACGTCTGTTCCTGCCCCCTACACCGGCAGAGAGTTCGGGGGAGCCAGAGACTGCCAGGCTGCTGCTGGGCTGGCTGCCTGTGTGGGACGGGGTAGAGCCGACCTTGGGGCAAGTTGGGCCTCTTGCTCTCCCTGCTGCCCTGAGGCTGCTGGGTCAGAGAGGTCTTGGGCATCCAGCCCTTTGCTGGTCCTTTCCCTCTGACGAGGCCCTCTGAGCTCCAGCACCTTGCAGTGTGCAGACAGCCCCTGCCGGCAACCTCCTCTCCAAGGAGGCCTCAACCGAGGCCTAGGCCCAGGGGAAAGGCACCAGCGAGGATGAGCCTGGGGAGGCGCCCGGGCATGTCTGGACCCAGGCCCCGCAGCCTGCCCCTTGGTGGGGTAGTACCCCCGGAGGCCAGGAAGGTCTGGGCAAGGCTGCCAGAGGCAGGGACACTGCTGGGTCCTGCCCCTGGCCTGTGGGGCCTCTGAGAACAACTGGCACTCTCCCGCTGGAAGACCTCCCCGGCTGCCTCCAAAGGCTGGTTTGCAAGCACTCAATCCCGCTGTTCACGCCAGCTGCGCACAATGCTCCCAAGCCCGGGAGAAAAGCATTTTGGGGTGGTGCTCACTCCGGGCTTTGGAAGACCTCCCCGGCTGCCTCCAAGGCCGGTTTGCAAGCACTTCTGCCTGCTGTTCCCGCCACCCGCGCACAATGCTCCCAAGCCCGGGAGAAAAGCGTTTCGGGGTGGTGTTCTCTCTGGGCCCAAGAAAGACCTCCCGGGCTGCCCCCAAATGCCGGTTTGCAAGCACTCCCACTTGCTGTTCCCGCCATCCGCGCAAATGTTTCAAGCCCGGGAGAAAAGCGCTTCTGGGTGGTGCTCTCTCCTGGCCCTTGGAAGACCTCCCCGGCTGCCTCCAAAGGCCGGTTTGCAAGCACTCCCGCCCGCTGTTCCCACCAGCCACGCACAATGCTCCCAAGCCCGGGAGAAAAGCATTTTGGGGTGGTGCTCACACCGGGCCCTGGAAGACCTCCCCGGCTGCCTCCAAAGGACGGTTTTCAAGCACTCCTGCCTGCTGTTCCCGCCACCCGCGCACAATGCTCCCAAGCCCGGGAGAAAAGCGCTTCGGTGTGGTGCTCTCTACAGGCCCTTCGAAAACCTCCCCGGCTGCCTCCAAAGGCCGGTTTGCAAGGACTCCTTCCTGCTGTTCCCGCCAGCCACGCACAATGCTCCCAAGCCCGGGAGAAAAGCATTTTGGGGTGGTGCTCACTCCGGGCCCTTGGAAGACTTCCCCGGCTGCCTCCAATGGCCAGTTTGCAAGCACTCATGGCCGCTGTTCCCACCAGCCGCGCACAATGCTCCCAAGCCCGGGAGAAAAGCTTTTTGGGGTGGTGCTCACACCGGGCCCTGGAAGACCTCCCCGGGTGCCTCCAAAGGCCGGTTTTCAAGCACTCCTGCCTTCTGTTCCCGCCACCTGCGCACAATGCTCCCAAGCCCGGGAGAAAAGCGCTTCGGGGTGGTGCTCTCTACAGGCCCTTGGAAGACCTCCCCGGCTGCCTCCAAAGGCCGTTTTGCACGCACCTCCGCCCACTGTTCCCACCAAGCGCGCACAATGCTCCCAAGCCCGGGAGAAAAGCGCTTCGGGGTGGTGCTCTCTCCGGGCCCTTGCCCCTGAGCCTGGGGGCCAGGAAGGGGGTCCACACTCCCAGACCAAGGCAGAACCACATGCACACGTCTGTTCCTGACCCCTGCACCGGCAGAGAGCTCGGGGGAGCCAGAGTCTGTCAGGCAGCTGCTGGGTTGGCTGCCTGTGTGGGAAGGGGCAGAGCCGACCTAGGGGCAAGTTGGGCCTCTTGCTCTCCCTGCTGCCCTGAGGCTGCTGGGCCAAAGAGGTCTTGGGCATCCAGCCCCTTGCTGGTCCCTTCCCGCTGACGAGGCCCTCTGAGCTCCAGCACCTTGCAGTGTGGAGACAGCCCCTGCCAGCAACCTCCTCTCCAAGGAGGCATCAACCGAGGCCTATGCCCAGGGGAAAGGCACCAGCGGGGATGAGCCTGGGGAGGCGCCCAGGCATGTCTGGACCCAGTCCCTGCAGCCTGCCCCTTGGTGGGGCAGTACCCCCGGAGGCCAGGAAGGTCTGGGCAAGGCTGGCCAGGGGCAGGGGACCTGCTGGGTCCTGCCCCTGGCCTGTGAGGCCTCTGAGCACAACCGTCCCTCTCCCACTGGTAGACCTCCACGGCTGCCTCCAAAGTCCTGTTTGCAAACACTCCCGCCCGCTGTTCACGCCAGGCTCGCACAATGCTCCCAAGCCCGGGAGAAAAGCGCATTGGGGTGGTGCTCTCTCCGGGCCCTTGCCCCTGAGCCTGGGGGCAAGGCAGGGGGAACACACTCCCAGGCCAAGGCAGAACCACATGACCACGTCTGTTCCTGTCCCCTGCACCGGCAGAGAGCTTGGGGGAGCCAGAGTCTGTCAGGCAGCTGCTGGGTTGGCCGCCTGTGTGGGAAGGGGCAGAGCCGCCCTAGGGGCAAGTTGGGCCTCTTGCTCTCCCTGCTGCCCTGAGGCTGCTGGGCCAAAGACGTCTTGGGCATCCAGCCCCTTACTGGTCCCTTCCCTCTGACGAGGCCCTCTGAGCTCCAGCACCTTGCAGTGTGGAGACAGCCCCTGCCAGCAACCTCCTCTCCAAGGAGGCCTCAACCGAGGCCTAGGCCCAGGGGAAAGGCACCAGCGGGGATGAGCCTGGGGAGGCGCCCGGGCATGTCTGGACCCAGGCCCCGCAGCCTGCCCCTTGGTGGGGCAGTACCCCCGGAGGCCAGGAAGGTCTGGGCAAGGCTGGCCAGGGGCAGGGGCCCTGCTGCGTCCTGCCCCTGGCCTGTGGGGCCTCTGAGCACAACCGGCCCTCTCCCACTGGAAGACCTCCCCGGCTGCCTCCAAAGGCCGGTTTGCAAGCGCTCCCGCCCACTGTTCCCAGCAGGCGTGCACAATGCTCCCAAGCCCGGGAGAAAAGCGCTTCAGGGTGGTGCTCTCTCCGGGCCCTTGCCCCTGAGCCTGGGGGCAAGGCAGGGTGTCCACACTCCCAGGACAAGGCAGAACCACATGCACACGTCTGATCTGCCCCCTGCACCGGCAGAGAGCTCGGGAGAGCCAGAGTCTGTCAGGCAGCTGCTGGGCTGGCCGCCTGTGTGGGAAGGGGCAGAGCCGACCTAGGGGCAAGTTGGGCCTCTTGCTCTCCCTGCTGCCCTGAGGCTGCTGGGTCAAAGAGGTCTTGGGCATCCAGCCCTTTGCTGGTCCCTTCCCTCTGACGAGGCCCTCTGATCTCCAGCACCTTGCAGTGTGGAGACAGCCCCTGCCAGCAACCTCCTCTCCAAGGAGGCCTCAACCGAGGCCTAGGCCCAGGGGAAAGGCACCAGCGGGGATGAGCCTGGGGAGGCGCCCGGGCATGTCTGGACCCAGTCCCCGCAGCCTGCCCCTTGGTGGGGCAGTACCCCCGGAGGCCAGGAAGGTCTGGGCAAGGCTGCCAGGGGCAGGGACACTGCTGGGTCCTGCCCCTGGCCTGTGGGGCGTCTGAGCACAACCGGCACTCTCCCGCTGGAAGACCTCCCCGTCTGCCTCGAAAGGCCGGTTTGCAAGCACTCCCGCCCGCTGTTCCCGCCAGGCACGCACAATGCTCCCAAGCCCGGGAGAAAAGCGCTTCGGGGTGGTGCTCTCACCGGGCCCTTGCCCCTGAGCCTGGGGGCCAGGCAGGGGGAACACACTCCCAGGCCAAGGCAGAATGACATGCACACGTCTGTTCCTGCCCCCTACACCGGCAGAGAGCTCGGGGGAGCCAGAGACTGCCAGGCTGCTGCTGGGCTGGCCGCCTGTGTGGGACGGGGCAGAGCCGACCTAGGGGCAAGTTGGGCCTCTTGCTCTCCCTGCTGCCCTGAGGCTGCTGGGTCAAAGTGGTCTTGGGCATCCAGCCCTTTGCTCGTCCCTTCCCTCTGACGAGGCCCTCTGATCTCCAGCACCTTGCAGTGTGGAGACAGCCCCTGCCAGCAACCTCCTCTCCAAGGAGGCCTCAACCGAGGCCTAGGCCCAGGGGAAAGGCACCAGCGGGGATGAGCCTGGGGAGGCGCCCGGGCATGTCTGGACCCAGTCCCCGCAGCCTGCCCCTTGGTGGGGCAGTACCCCCGGAGGCCAGGAAGGTCTGGGCAAGGCTGGCCAGGGTCAGGGGCCCTGCTGGGTCCTGCCCCTGGCCTGTGGGGCCTCTGAGCACAACCGGCCCTCTCCCACTGGAAGACCTCCCCGGCTGCCTCCAAAGTCCTGTTTGCAAACACTCCCGCCCGCTGTTCACGCCAGGCTCGCACAATGCTCCCAAGCCCGGGAGAAAAGCGCATTGGGGTGGTTCTCTCTCCGGGCCCTTGCCCCTGAGCCTGGGGGCAAGGCACGGGGAACACACTCCCTGGCCAAGGCAGAACCACATGCCCACGTCTGTTCCTGTCCCCTGCACCGGCAGAGAGCTTGGGGGAGCCAGAGTCTGGCAGGCAGCTGCTGGGTTGGCCGCCTGTGTGGGAAGGGGCAGAGCCGACCTAGGGGCAAGTTGGGCCTCTTACTCTCCCTGCTGCCCTGAGGCTGCTGGGCCAAAGACGTCTTGGGCATCCAGCCCCTTACTGGTCCCTTCCCTCTGACGAGGCCCTCTGAGCTCCAGCACCTTGCAGTGTGGAGACAGCCCCTGCCAGCAACCTCCTCTCCAAGGAGGCCTCAACCGAGGCCTAGGCCCAGGGGAAAGGCACCAGCGGGGATGAGCCAGGGGAGGCGCCCGAGCATGTCTGGACCCAGTCCCCGCAGCCTGCCCCTTGGTGGGGCAGTACCCCCGGAGGCCAGGAAGGTCTGGGCAAGGCTGGCCAGGGGCAGGGGCCCTGCTGCGTCCTGCCCCTGGCCTTTGGGGCCTCTGAGCACAACCGGCCCTCTCCCACTGGAAGACCTCCCCGGCTGTCTCCAAAGGCCGGTTTGCAAGCGCGCCCGCCCACTGTTCCCAGCAGGCGTGCACAATGCTCCCAAGCCCGGGAGAAAAGCGCTTCAGGGTGGTGCTCTCTCCGGGCCCTTGCCCCTGAGCCTGGGGGCAAGGCAGGGTGTCCACACTCCCAGGCCAAGGCAGAACCACATGCACACGTCTGATCTGCCCCCTGCACCGGCAGAGAGCTCGGGGGAGCCAGAGTCTGTCAGGCAGCTGCTGGGTTGGCCGCCTGTGTGGGAAGGGGCAGAGCCGACCTAGGGGCAAGTTGGGCCTCTTGCTCTCCCTGCTGCCCTGAGGCTGCTGGGCCAAAGAGGTCTTGGCCATCCAGCCCCTTGCTGGTCCCTTCCCTCTGACGAGGCCCTCTGAGCTCCAGCACCTTGCAGTGTGGAGACAGGCCCGGCCAGCAACCTCCTCTCCAAGGAGGCCTCAACCGAGGCCTAGGCCCAGGGGAAAGGCACCAGCGGGGATGAGCCTGGGGAGGCGCCCGGGCATGACTGGACCCAGTCCCCGCAGCCTGCCCCTTGGTGGGGCAGTACCCCCGGAGGCCAGGAAGGTCTGGGCAAGGCTGGCCAGGGTCAGGGGCCCTGCTGGGTCCTGCCCCTTGCCTGTGGGGCCTCTGAGCACAACCGGCCCTCTCCCACTGGAAGACCTCCCCGGCTGCCTCCAAAGGCCGGTTTGCCAACACTCCCGCCCGCTGTTCTCGCCAGGCACGCACAATTCTCCCAAGCCCGGGAGAAAAGCGCTTCGGTGTGTTGCTCTCTCCGGGCCCTTGCCCCTGAGTGTGGGGGCCAGGCAGTGGTTCCACACTCCCAGACCAAGGCAGAACCACATGCACACGTCTGTTCCTGACCCCTGCACCGGCAGAGAGCTCGGGGGAGCCAGAGTCTGTCAGGCAGCTGCTGGGCTGGCCGCCTGTGTGGGAAGGGGCAGAGCCGACCTAGGGGCAAGTTGGGCCTCTTGCTCTCCCTGCTGCCCTGAGGCTGCTGGGTCAAAGAGGTCTTGGGCATCCAGCCCTTTGCTGGTCCCTTCCCTCTGACGAGGCCCTCTGATCTCCAGCACCTTGCAGTGTGGAGACAGCCCCTGCCAGCAACCTCCTCTCCAAGGAGGCCTCAACCGAGGCCTAGGCCCAGGGGAAAGGCACCAGCGGGGATGAGCCTGGGGAGGCGCCCGGGCATGTCTGGACCCAGTCCCCGCAGCCTGCCCCTTGGTGGGGCAGTACCCCCGGAGGCCAGGAAGGTCTGGGCAAGGCTGCCAGGGGCAGGGACACTGCTGGGTCCTGCCCCTGGCCTGTGGGGCGTCTGAGCACAACCGGCACTCTCCCGCTGGAAGACCTCCCCGTCTGCCTCGAAAGGCCGGTTTGCAAGCACTCCCGCCCGCTGTTCCCGCCAGGCACGCACAATGCTCCCAAGCCCGGGAGAAAAGCGCTTCGGGGTGGTGCTCTCACCGGGCCCTTGCCCCTGAGCCTGGGGGCCAGGCAGGGGGAACACACTCCCAGGCCAAGGCAGAATGACATGCACACGTCTGTTCCTGCCCCCTACACCGGCAGAGAGCTCGGGGGAGCCAGAGACTGCCAGGCTGCTGCTGGGCTGGCCGCCTGTGTGGGACGGGGCAGAGCCGACCTAGGGGCAAGTTGGGCCTCTTGCTCTCCCTGCTGCCCTGAGGCTGCTGGGTCAAAGTGGTCTTGGGCATCCAGCCCTTTGCTCGTCCCTTCCCTCTGACGAGGCCCTCTGATCTCCAGCACCTTGCAGTGTGGAGACAGCCCCTGCCAGCAACCTCCTCTCCAAGGAGGCCTCAACCGAGGCCTAGGCCCAGGGGAAAGGCACCAGCGGGGATGAGCCTGGGGAGGCGCCCGGGCATGTCTGGACCCAGTCCCCGCAGCCTGCCCCTTGGTGGGGCAGTACCCCCGGAGGCCAGGAAGGTCTGGGCAAGGCTGGCCAGGGTCAGGGGCCCTGCTGGGTCCTGCCCCTGGCCTGTGGGGCCTCTGAGCACAACCGGCCCTCTCCCACTGGAAGACCTCCCCGGCTGCCTCCAAAGTCCTGTTTGCAAACACTCCCGCCCGCTGTTCACGCCAGGCTCGCACAATGCTCCCAAGCCCGGGAGAAAAGCGCATTGGGGTGGTTCTCTCTCCGGGCCCTTGCCCCTGAGCCTGGGGGCAAGGCACGGGGAACACACTCCCTGGCCAAGGCAGAACCACATGCCCACGTCTGTTCCTGTCCCCTGCACCGGCAGAGAGCTTGGGGGAGCCAGAGTCTGGCAGGCAGCTGCTGGGTTGGCCGCCTGTGTGGGAAGGGGCAGAGCCGACCTAGGGGCAAGTTGGGCCTCTTACTCTCCCTGCTGCCCTGAGGCTGCTGGGCCAAAGACGTCTTGGGCATCCAGCCCCTTACTGGTCCCTTCCCTCTGACGAGGCCCTCTGAGCTCCAGCACCTTGCAGTGTGGAGACAGCCCCTGCCAGCAACCTCCTCTCCAAGGAGGCCTCAACCGAGGCCTAGGCCCAGGGGAAAGGCACCAGCGGGGATGAGCCAGGGGAGGCGCCCGAGCATGTCTGGACCCAGTCCCCGCAGCCTGCCCCTTGGTGGGGCAGTACCCCCGGAGGCCAGGAAGGTCTGGGCAAGGCTGGCCAGGGGCAGGGGCCCTGCTGCGTCCTGCCCCTGGCCTTTGGGGCCTCTGAGCACAACCGGCCCTCTCCCACTGGAAGACCTCCCCGGCTGTCTCCAAAGGCCGGTTTGCAAGCGCGCCCGCCCACTGTTCCCAGCAGGCGTGCACAATGCTCCCAAGCCCGGGAGAAAAGCGCTTCAGGGTGGTGCTCTCTCCGGGCCCTTGCCCCTGAGCCTGGGGGCAAGGCAGGGTGTCCACACTCCCAGGCCAAGGCAGAACCACATGCACACGTCTGATCTGCCCCCTGCACCGGCAGAGAGCTCGGGGGAGCCAGAGTCTGTCAGGCAGCTGCTGGGTTGGCCGCCTGTGTGGGAAGGGGCAGAGCCGACCTAGGGGCAAGTTGGGCCTCTTGCTCTCCCTGCTGCCCTGAGGCTGCTGGGCCAAAGAGGTCTTGGCCATCCAGCCCCTTGCTGGTCCCTTCCCTCTGACGAGGCCCTCTGAGCTCCAGCACCTTGCAGTGTGGAGACAGGCCCGGCCAGCAACCTCCTCTCCAAGGAGGCCTCAACCGAGGCCTAGGCCCAGGGGAAAGGCACCAGCGGGGATGAGCCTGGGGAGGCGCCCGGGCATGACTGGACCCAGTCCCCGCAGCCTGCCCCTTGGTGGGGCAGTACCCCCGGAGGCCAGGAAGGTCTGGGCAAGGCTGGCCAGGGTCAGGGGCCCTGCTGGGTCCTGCCCCTTGCCTGTGGGGCCTCTGAGCACAACCGGCCCTCTCCCACTGGAAGACCTCCCCGGCTGCCTCCAAAGGCCGGTTTGCCAACACTCCCGCCCGCTGTTCTCGCCAGGCACGCACAATTCTCCCAAGCCCGGGAGAAAAGCGCTTCGGTGTGTTGCTCTCTCCGGGCCCTTGCCCCTGAGTGTGGGGGCCAGGCAGTGGTTCCACACTCCCAGACCAAGGCAGAACCACATGCACACGTCTGTTCCTGACCCCTGCACCGGCAGAGAGCTCGGGGGAGCCAGAGTCTGTCAGGCAGCTGCTGGGCTGGCCGCCTGTGTGGGAAGGGGCAGAGCCGACCTAGGGGCAAGTTGGGCCTCTTGCTCTCCCTGCTGCCCTGAGGCTGCTGGGCCAAAGAGGTCTTGGGCATCCAGCCCCTTGCTGGTCCCTTCCCTCTGACGAGGCCCTCTGAGCTCCAGCACCTTGCAGTGTGGAGACAGCCCCTGCCAGCAACCTCCTCTCCAAGGAGGCCTCAACCGAGGCCTAGGCCCAGGGGAAAGGCACCAGCGGGGATGAGCCAGTGGAGGCGCACGGGCATGTCTGGACCCAGTCCCCGCAGCCTGCCCCTTGGTGGGGCAGTACCCCCGGAGGCCAGGAAGGTCTGGGCAAGGCTGCCAGGGGCAGGGACACTGCTGGGGCTGCCCCTGGCCTGTGGGGCGTCTGAGCACAACCGGCACTCTCCCGCTGAAAGACCTCCCCGGCTGCCTCCAAAGGCCGGTTAACAAGCGCTCCCGCCCACTGTTCCCAGCAGGCGTGCACAATGCTCCCAAGCCCGGGAGAAAAGCGCTTCGGGGTGGTGCTCTCTCCGGGCCCTTGCCCCTGAGCCTGGGGGCCAGGCAGTTGGAACACACTCCCAGGCCAAAGCAGAACGACATGCACACGTCTGTTCCTGCCCCCTACACCGGCAGAGAGCTCGGGGGAGCCAGAGACTGCCAGGCTGCTGCTGGGCTGGCTGCCTGTGTGGGACGGGGCAGAGCCGACCTAGGGGCAAGTTGGGCCTCTTGCTCTCCCTGCTGCCCTGAGGCTGCTGGGTCAAAGAGGTCTTGGGCATCCAGCCCTTTGCTGGTCCCTTCCCTCTGACGAGGCCCTCTGAGCTCCAGCACCTTGCAGTGTGGAGATAGCCCCTGCCAGCAACCTCCTCTCCAAAGAGGCCTCAACCGAGGCCTACGCCCAGGGGAAAAGCACCAGCGGGGATGATCCTGGGGAGGCGCACGGACATGTCTGGACCCAGTCCCCGCAGCCTGCCCCTTGGTGGGGCAGTACCCCCGGAGGCCAGGAAGGTCTGGGCAAGGCTGGCCAGGGGCAGGGGCCCTGCTGGGTCCTGCCCCTGGCCTGTGAGGCCTCTGAGCACAACCAGCCCTCTCCCACTGGAAGACCTCCCCAGCTGCATCCAAAGTCCTGTTTGCAAACACTCCCGCCCGCTGTTCACGCCAGGCTCGCACAATGCTCCCAGGCCCGGGAGAAAAGCGCTTCGGGGTGGTGCTCTCTCCGGGCCCTTGCCCCTGAGCCTGGGGGCCAGGCAGTGGGTCCAGACTCCCAGACCAAGGCAGAACCACATGCACACGTCTTTTCCTGACCCCTGCACCGGCAGAGAGCTCGGGGGAGCCAGAGTCTGTCAGGCAGGTGCTGGGCTGGCCGCCTGTGTGGGAAGGGGCAGAGCCGACCTAGGGGCAAGTTGGGCCTCTTCCTCTCCCTGCTGCCCTGAGGCTGCTGGGCCAAAGAGGTCTTGGGCATCCAGCCCCTTGCTGGTCCCTTCCCTCTGACGAGGCCCTCTGAGCTCCAGCACCTTGCAGTGTGGAGACAGCCCCTGCCAGCAACCTCCTCTCCAATGAGGCCTCAACCGAGGCCTAGGCCCAGGGGAAAGGCACCAGCGGGGATGAGCCTGGGGAGGCGCCCGGGCATGTCTGGACCCAGTCCCCGCAGCCTGCCCCTTGGTGGGGCAGTACCCCCGGAGGCCAGGAAGGTCTGTGCAAGGCTGCCAGGGGCAGGGACAGCGCTGGGTCCTGCCCCTGGCCTGTGGGACGTCTGAGCACAACCGGCACTCTCCCGCTGGAAGACCTCCCCGTCTGCCTCCAAAGGCCGGTTTGCAAGCACTCCCGCCCGCTGTTCCCGCCAGGCACGCACAATGCTCCCAAGCCCGGGAGAAAAGCGCTTCGGGGTGGTGCTCTCTCCGGGCCCTTGCCCCTAAGCCTGCGGGCCAGGCAGGGGGAACACACTCCCAGGCCAAGACAGAACGACATGAACACGTCTGTTCCTGCCCCCTACACCGGCAGAGAGCTCGGGGGAGCCAGAGTCTCTCAGGCAGGTGCTGGGCTGGCCGCCTGTGTGGGAAGGGGCAGAGCCGACCTAGGGGCAAGTTGGGCCTCTTGCTCTCCCTGCTGCCCTGAGGCTGCTGGGCCAAAGACGTCTTGGGCATCCAGCCCTTTGCTGGTCCCTTCCCTCTGACGAGGCCCTCTGAGCTCCAGCACCTTGCAGTGTGGAGACAGCACCTGCCAGCAATCTCCTCTCCAAGGAGGCCTCAACCGAGGCCTAGGCCCAGGGGAAAGGCACCAGCGGGGATGAGCCTGGGGAGGCGCCCGGGCATGTCTGGACCCAGTCCCCGCAGCCTGCCCCTTGGTGGGGCAGTACCCCTGGAGGCCAGGAAGGTCTGGGCAAGGCTGACCAGGGGCAGGGGACCTGCTGGGTCCTGCCCCTGCCCTGTGGGGCCTCTGAGCACAACCGGCCCTCTCCCACTGGAAGACCTCCCCGGCTGCCTCCAAAGGCCGTTTTGCACGCACTCCCGCCCACTGTTCCCACCAAGCGCGCACAATGCTCCCAAGCCCGGGAGAAAAGCGCTTCGGGGTGGTGCTCTCTCCGGGCCCTTGCCCCTGAGCCTGGGGGCCAGGCAGGGGGTCCACACTCCCAGGGCAAGGCAGAACCACATGCACACGTCTGTTCCTGACCCCTGCACCGGCAGAGAGCTCGGGGGAGCCAGAGTCTGTCAGGCAGCTGCTGGGCTGGCCGCCTTTGTGGGAAGGGGCAGAGCCGACCTAGGGGCAAGTTGGGCCTCTTGCTCTCCCTGCTGCCCTGAGGCTGCTGGGCCAAAGAGGTCTTGGGCATCCAGCCCTTTGCTTTTCCCTTCCCTCTGACGAGGCCCTCTGAGCTCCAGCACCTTGCAGTGTGGAGACAGCCCCTGCCAGCAACCTCCTCTCCAAGGAGGCCTCAACCGAGACCTAGGACCAGGGGAAAGGCACCAGCGGGGATGAGCCTGGGGAGGCGCCCGGGCATGTCTGGACCCAGTCCCCGCAGACTGCCCCTTTGTGGGGCAGTACCCCCGGAGGCCAGGAAGGTCTGGGAAAGGCTGGCCAGGGGCAGGGGACCTGCTGGGTCCTGCCCCTGGCCTGTGGGGCCTCTGAGCACAACCGGCCCTCTCCCACTGGAAGACCTCCCCGGCTGCCTCCAAAGTCCTGTTTGCCAACACTACCACCCGCTGTTCACGCCAGACTTGCACAATGCTCCCAAGCCCGGGAGAAAAGTGCTTCGGGGTGGTGCTCTCTCCGGGCCCTTGCCCCTGAGCCTCGGGGCAAGGCATGGGGAACACACTCCCAGGCCAAGGCAGAACCACATGCACACGTCTGTTCCTGACCCCTGCACCGGGAGAGAGCTCGGGGGAGCCAGAGTCTGTCAGGCAGCTGCTGGGTTGGCTGCCTGTGTGGGAAGGGGCAGAGCCGACCTAGGGGCAAGTTGGGCCTCTTGCTCTCCCTGCTGCCCTGAGGCTGCTGGGCCAAAGAGGTCTTGGGCATCCAGCCCCTTGCTGGTCCCTTCCCGATGACGAGGCCCTCTGAGCTCCAGCACCTTGCAGTGTGGAGACAGCCCCTGCCAGCAACCTCCTCTCCGAGGAGGCATCAACCGAGGCCTATGCCCAGGGGAAAGGCACCAGCGGGGATGAGCCTGGGGAGGCGCCCAGGTATGTCTGGACCCAGTCCCCGCAGCCTGCCCCTTGGTGGGGCAGTACCCCCGGAGGCCAGGAAGGTCTGGGCAAGGCTGGCCAGGGGCAGGGGACCTGCTGGGTCCTGCCCCTGGCCTGTGGGGCCTCTGAGCACAACCGGCCCTCTCCCACTGGAAGACCTCCACGGCTGCCTCCAAAGTCCTGTTTGCAAACACTTCCGCCCGCTGTTCACGCCAGGCTCGCACAGTGCTCCCAAGCCCGGGAGAAAAGCGCTTCGGGGTGGTGCTCTCTCCGGGCCCTTGCCCCTGAGCCTGGGGGCAAGGCAGGGGGAACACACTCCCAGGCCAAGGCAGAACCACATGCCCACGTCTGTTCCTGTCCCCTGCACCGGCAGAGAGCTTGGGGGAGCCAGAGTCTGTCAGGCAGCTGCTGGGTTGGCCGCCTGTGTGGGAAGGGGCAGAGCCGCCCTAGGGGCAAGTTGGGCCTCTTGCTCTCCCTGCTGCCCTGAGGCTGCTGGGCCAAAGACGTCTTGGGCATCCAGCCCCTTACTGGTCCCTTCCCTCTGACGAGGCCCTCTGAGCTCCAGCACCTTGCAGTGTGGAGACAGCCCCTGCCAGCAACCTCCTCTCCAAGGAGGCCTCAACCGATGCCTAGGCCCAGGGGAAAGGAACCAGCGGGGATGAGCCTGGGGAGGCGCCCGGGCATGTCTGGACCCAGTCCCCGCAGCCTGCCCCTTGGTGGGGCAGTACCCCCGGAGGCCAGGAAGGTCTGGGCAAGGCTGCCAGGGGCAGGGACACTGCTGGGTCCTGCCCCTGGCCTGTGGGGCGTCTGAGCACAACCGGCACTCTCCCGCTGGAAGACCTCCCCGTCTGCCTCGAAAGGCCGGTTTGCAAGCACTCCCGCCCGCTGTTCCCGCCAGGCACGCACAATGCTCCCAAGCCCGAGAGAAAAGTGCTTCGGGGTGGTGCTCTCACCGGGCCCTTGCCCCTGAGCCTGGGGGCCAGGCAGGGGGAACACACTCCCAGGCCAAGGCAGAACGACATGCACACGTCTGTTTTTGCCCCCTACACCGGCAGAGAGCTCGGGGGAGCCAGAGTCTGTCAGGCAGCTGCTGGGCTGGCCGCCTTTGTGGGAAGGGGCAGAGCCGACCTAGGGGCAAGTTGGGCCTCTTGCTCTCCCTGCTGCCCTGAGGCTGCTGGGCCAAAGAGGTCTTGGGCATCCAGCCCTTTGCTTGTCCCTTCCCTCTGACGAGGCCCTCTGAGCTCCAGCACCTTGCAGTGTGGAGACAGCCCCTGCCAGCAACCTCCTCTCCAAGGAGGCCTCAACCGAGACGTAGGACCAGGGGAAAGGCACCAGCGGGGATGAGCCTGGGGAGGCGCCCGGGCATGTCTGGACCGAGTCCCCGCAGCCTGCCCCTTGGTGGGGCAGTACCCCCGGAGGCCAGGAAGGTCTGGGCAAGGCTGGCCAGGGGCAGGGGACCTGCTGGGTCCTGCCCCTGGCCTGTGGGGCCTCTGAGCACAACCGGCCCTCTCCCACTGGAAGACCTCCCCGGCTGCTTCCAAAGTCCTGTTTGCCAACACTCCCACCCGCTGTTCACGCCAGACTTGCACAATGCTCCCAAGCCCGGGAGAAAAGCGCTTCGGGGTGGTGCTCTCTCCGGGCCCTTGCCCCTGAGCCTCGGGGCAAGGCATGGGGAACACACTCCCAGGCCAAGGCAGAACCACATGCCCACGTCTGTTCCTGTCCCCTGCACCGGCAGAGAGCTTGGGGGAGCCAGAGTCTGTCAGGCAGCTGCTGGTTTGGCCGCCTGTGTGGGAAGGGGCAGAACCGCCCTAGGGGCAAGTTGGGCCTCTTGCTCTCCCTGCTGCCCTGAGGCTGCTGGGCCAAAGACGTCTTGGGCATCCAGCCCCTTACTGGTCCCTTCCCTCTGACGAGGCCCTCTGAGCTCCAGCACCTTGCAGTGTGGAGACAGCCCCTGCCAGCAACCTCCTCTCCAAGGAGGCCTCAACCGAGGCCTAGGCCCAGGGGAAAGGCACCAGCGGGGATGAGCCAGGGGAGGCGCCCGAGCATGTCTGGACCCAGTCCCCGCAGCCTGCCCCTTGGTGGGGCAGTACCCCCGGAGGCCAGGAAGGTCTGGGTAAGGCTGGCCAGGGGCAGGGGCCCTGCTGGGTCCTGCCCCTGGCCTGTGGGGCCTCTGAGCACAACCGGCCCTTTCCCACTGGAAGACATCCCCGGCTGCCTCCAAAGGCCGGTTTGCAAGCACTCCCGCCCGCTGTTCACGCCAGGCTCGCACAATGCTCCCAAGCCCGGGAGAAAAGCACTTCGGGGTGGTGCTCTCTCCGGGCCCTTGCCCCTGAGCCTGGGGGCAAGGCAGGGGGAACACACTCCCAGGCCAAGGCAGAACCACATGCCCACGTCTGATCTGCCCCCTGCACCGGCAGAGAGCTCGGGGGAGCCAGAGACTGCCAGGCTGCTGCTGGGCTGGCCGCCTGTGTGGGACGGGGCAGAGCCGACCTAGGGGCAAATTGGGCCTCTTGCTCTCCCTGCTGCCCTGAGGCTGCTGGGTCAAAGAGGTCTTGGGCATCCAGCCCTTTGCTGGTCCCTTCCCTCTGACGAGGCCCTCTGATCTCCAGCACCTTGCAGTGTGGAGACAGCCCCTGCCAGCAACCTCCTCTCCAAGGAGGCCTCAACCGAGGCCTAGGCCCAGGGGAAAGGCACCAGCGGGGATGAGCCTGGGGAGGCGCCCGGGCATGTCTGGACCCAGTCCCCGCAGCCTGCCCCTTGGTGGAGCAGTACCCCCGGAGGCCAGGAAGGTCTGGGCAAGGCTGGCCAGGGTCAGGGGCCCTGCTGGGTCCTGCCCCTGGCCTGTGGGGCCTCTGAGCACAACCGGCCCTCTCCCACTGGAAGACCTCCCCGGCTGCCTTCAAAGGCCGGTTTGCAAGCACTCCCGCCCACTGTTCCCACCAAGCGCGCACAATTCTCCCAAGCCCGGGAGAAAAGCGCTTCGGGGTGGTGCTCTCTCCGGGCCCTTGCCCCTGAACCTGGGGGCCAGGCAGTTGGTCCACACTCGGAGACCAAGGCAGAACCACATGCACACGTCTGTTCCTGACCCCTGCACCGGCAGAGAGCTCGGGGGAGCCAGAGTCTGTCAGGCAGCTGCTGGGCTGGCCGCCTGTGTGGGAAGGGGCAGAGCCGACCTAGGGGCAAGTTGGGCCTCTTCCTCTCCCTGCTGCCCTGAGGCTGCTGGGCCAAAGAGGTCTTGGGCATCCAGCCCCTTGCTGGTCCCTTCCCTCTGATGAGGCCCTCTGAGCTCCAGCACCTTGCAGTGTGGAGACAGCCCCTGCCAGCAACCTCCTCTCCAATGAGGCCTCAACCGAGGCCTAGGCCTAGGGGAAAGGCACCAGCGGGGATGAGCCTGGGGAGGCGCCCGGCCATGTCTGGACCCAGTCCCCGCAGCCTGCCCCTTGGTGGGGCAGTACCCCCGGAAGCCAGGAAGGTCTCGGCAAGGCTGCCAGGGGCAGGGACACTGCTGGGTCCTGCCCCTGGCCTGTTGGGCGTCTGAGCACAACCGGCACTCTCCCGCTGGAAGACCTCCCCGTCTGCCTCCAAAGTCCTGTTTGCAAGCACGCCCACCCGCTGTTCCCCCAGGCACGCACAATGCTCCCAAGCCCGGGAAAAAAGCGCTTCGGGGTGGTGCTCTCTCCGGGCCCTTGCCCCTGAGCCTGGGGCCAGGCAGGGGGAACACACTCCCAGGCCAAGGGAGAACGACATGCACACGTCTGTTCCTGCCCCCTACACCGGCAGAGAGCTCGGGGGAGCCAGAGACTGCCAGGCTGCTGCTGGGCTGGCTGCCTGTGTGGGACGGGGCAGAGCCGACCTAGGGGCAAGTTGGGCCTCTTGCTCTCCCTGCTGCCCTGAGGCTGCTGGGTCAAAGAGGTCTTGGGCATCCAGCCCTTTGCTGGTGCCTTCCCTCTGACGAGGCCCTCTGAGCTCCAGCACCTTGCAGTGTGGAGACAGCCCCTGCCAGCAACCTCCTCTCCAAAGAGGCCTCAACCGAGGACTACACCCAGGGGAAAGGCACCAGCGGGGATGATCCTGGGGAGGCGCACGGACATGTCTGGACCCAGTCTCCGCAGCCTGCCCCTTGGTGGGGCAGTACCCCCGGAGGCAGGAAGGTCTGGGCAAGTCTGGCCAGGGGCAGGGGCCCTGCTGGGTCCTGACCCTGGCCTGTGGGGCCTCTGAGCACAACCGGCCCTCTCCCACTGGAAGACCTCCCCGGCTGCCTCCAAAGTCCTGTTTGCAAACACTCCCGCCCGCTGTTCACGTCAGGCTCGCACAATGCTCCCAAGCCCGGGAGAAAAGCACTTCGGAGTGGTGCTCTCTCCGGGCCCTTGCCGCTGAGCCTGGGGGCAAGGCAGGGGGAACACACTCCCAGGCCAAGGCAGAAACACATGCCCACGTCTGTTCCTGTCCCCTGCACCGGCAGAGAGCTTGGGGGAGCCAGAGTCTGTCAGGCAGGTGCTGGGCTGGCCGCCTGTGTGGGAAGTGGCAGAGCCGACCTAGGGGCAAGTTGGGCCTCTTGCCCTCCCTGCTGCCCTGAGGCTGCTGGGCCAAAGAGGTCTTGGGCATCCAACCCCTTGCTGGTCCCTTCCCTCTGACGAGGCCCTCTGAGCTCCAGCACCTTGCAGTGTGGAGACAGCCCCTGCCAGCAACCTCCTCTCCAAGGAGGCCTCAACCGAGGCCTAGGCCCAGGGGAAAGGCACCAGCGGGGATGAGCCTGGGGAGGCGCCCGGGCATGTATGGACCCAGTCCCCGCAGCCTGCCCCTTGGTGGGGCAGTACCCCCGGAGGCGAGGAAGTTCTGGGAAAGGCTGTCCAGGGGCAGGGGACCTGCTGGGTCCTGCCCCTGGCCTGTGGGGCCTCTGAGCACAACCGGCCCTCTCCCACTGGAAAACGTCCCCGGCTGCCTCGAAAGGCCGGTTTGCAAGCACTCCCGCCCACTGTTCCAACCAAGGGCGCACAACGCTCCCAAGCCCGGGAGAAAATCGCCTCGGGGTGGTGCTCTCTCCGGGCCCTATCCCCTGAGCCTGGGGGCCAGGAAGGGGGTCCACACTCCCAGGCCAAGGCAGAACGACATGCACACGTCTGTTCCTGCCCCATGCACCGGCAGAGAGCTCGGGGGAGCCAGAGTCTGTCAGGCAGCTAATGGGCTGGCCGCCTGTGTGGGAAGGGGCAGAGCCGACCTAGGGGCAAGTTGGGCCTCTTGCTCTCCCTGCTGCCCTGAGGCTGCTGGGCCAAAGAGATCTTGGGCATCCAGCCCCTTGCTTGTCCCTTCCCTCTGAGGAGGCCCTCTGAGCTCCAGCACCTTGCAGTGTGGAGACAGCCCCTGCCAGCAACCTCCTCTCCAAGGAGGCCTCAACCGAGGCCTAGGACCAGGGGAAAGGCACCAGCGGGGATGAGCCTGGGGAGGCGCCCGGGCATGTCTGGACCCAGTCCCCGCAGCCTGCCCCTTGGTGGGGCAGTACCCCCGGAGGCCAGGAAGGTCTGGGCAAGGCTGGCCACGGGCAGGGGCCCTGCTGGGTCCTGCCCCTGGCCTGTGGGGCCTCTGAGCACAACCGGCCCTCTCCCACTGGAAGACTTCCCCGGCTGCCTCCAAAGGCCGGTTTGCCAACACTCCCGCCCGCTGTTCCCGCCAGGCACGCACAATTCTCCCAAGCCCGGGAGAAAAGCGCTTCGGGGTGTTGCTCTCTCCGGGCCCTTGCCCCTGAGTGTGGGGGCGAGGCAGTGGGACCACACTCCCAGACCAACGCAGAACCACATGCACACGTCTGTTTCTGACCCCTGCACCGGCAGAGAGCTCGGGGGAGCCAGAGTCTGTCAGGCAGCTGCTGGGCTGGCCGCCTGTGTGGGAAGGGGCAGAGCCGACCTAGGGGCAAGTTGGGCCTCTTCCTCTCCCTGCTGCCCTGAGGCTGCTGGGCCAAAGAGGTCTTGGGCATCCAGCCCCTTGCTGGTCCCTTCCCTCTGACGAGGCCCTCTGAGCTCCAGCACCTTGCAGTGTGGAGACAGCCCCTGCCAGCAACCTCCTCTCCAAGGAGGCCTCAACCGAGGCCTAGGCCCAGGGGAAAGGCACCAGCGGGGATGAGCCTGGGGAGGCGCCCGGCCATGTCTGGACCCAGTCCCCGCAGCCTGCCCCTTGGTGGAGCAGTACCCCCGGAGGCCAGGAGGGTCTGGGCAAGGCTGCCAGGGGCAGGAATACTGCTGGGTCCTGCCCCTGGCCTGTGGGGCGTCTGAGCACAACCGGCACTCTCCCGCTGGAAGACCTCCCCGGCTGCCTCCAAAGGCCGGTTTGCAAGCACTCCCGCCCGCTGTTCCCGCCAGGCACGCACAATGCTCCCAAGCCCGGGAGAAAAGCTCTTCGGGGTGGTGCTCTCTCCGGGCCCTTGCCCCTGAGCCTGGGGGACAGGCAGGGGGAACACACTCCCAGGCCAAGGCAGAACGACATGCACACGTCTGTTCCTGCCCCCTACACCGGCAGAGAGTTCGGGGGAGCCAGAGACTGCCAGGCTGCTGCTGGGCTGGCTGCCTGTGTGGGACGGGGTAGAGCCGACCTAGGGGCAAGTTGGGCCTCTTGCTCTCCCTGCTGCCCTGAGGCTGCTGGGTCAGAGAGGTCTTGGGCATCCAGCCCTTTGCTGGTCCTTTCCCTCTGACGAGGCCCTCTGAGCTCCAGCACCTTGCAGTGTGCAGACAGCCCCTGCCGGCAACCTCCTCTCCAAGGAGGCCTCAACCGAGGCCTAGGCCCAGGGGAAAGGCACCAGCGGGGATGAGCCTGGGGAGGCGCCCGGGCATGTCTGGACCCAGGCCCCGCAGCCTGCCCCTTGGTGGGGTAGTACCCCCGGAGGCCAGGAAGGTCTGGGCAAGGCTGCCAGAGGCAGGGACACTGCTGGGTCCTGCCCCTGGCCTGTGGGGCCTCTGAGAACAACTGGCACTCTCCCGCTGGAAGACCTCCCCGGCTGCCTCCAAAGGCTGGTTTGCAAGCACTCAATCCCGCTGTTCACGCCAGCTGCGCACAATGCTCCCAAGCCCGGGAGAAAAGCATTTTGGGGTGGTGCTCACTCCGGGCTTTGGAAGACCTCCCCGGCTGCCTCCAAGGCCGGTTTGCAAGCACTTCTGCCTGCTGTTCCTGCCACCCGCGCACAATGCTCCCAAGCCCGGGAGAAAAGCGTTTCGGGGTGGTGTTCTCTCTGGGCCCAAGAAAGACCTCCCGGGCTGCCCCCAAATGCCGGTTTGCAAGCACTCCCACTCGCTGTTCCCGCCATCCGTGCAAATGCTCCAAGCCCAGGAGAAAAGCCCTTCAGGGTGGTGCTCTCTCCCGGCCCTTGGAAGACCTCCCCGGCTGCCTCCAAAGGCTGGATTTCAAGTACTCCCTCCCGCTGTCCCGCCAGCCGCACACAATGCTCCCAATCACGGGAGAAAAGCGCTTCGGGGTGGTGCTCTCTACGGGCCCTTGGAAGACCTCCCCGTTTGTCTCCAAAGGCCGGTTTGCAAGCACTCATGCCCGCTGTTCCCACCAGCCGCGCACAATGCTCCCAAGCCTAGGAGAAAAGCGCTTCGGGGTGGTGCTCTCTCCCGGCCCTTGGAAGACCTCCCCGGCTGCCTCCAAAGGCCGGTTTGCAAGCACTCAATCCCGCTGTTCCCGCCAGCCGCGCACAATGCTCCCAAGCCCGGGAGAAAAGCGCTTCGGGGTGGTGCTCTCTCCCGGCCCTTGGAAGACCTCCCCGGCTGCCTCCAAAGGCTGGTTTTCAAGAACTCCCTCCCGCTGACCCGCCAGCCGCACACAATGCTCCCAAGCCCGGGAGAAAAGCATTTTGGGGTGGTCTCTCTCCTGGCCCTTGGAAGACTCCCCGGCTGCCTCTAAAGGCCGGTTTGCAAGCACTCATGTCCTCTGTTCCCGACAGCCGCGAACAATGCTCCCAATTCCGTGAGAAAAGTGCTTCGGGATGGTGCTCTCTCCGGGCCCTTGGAAGACCTCCCAAGCTGCCTCCAAAGGCCGGTTTGCAAGCACTCCCGCCCGCTGTTCCCGCCAGCCTCGCACAATGCTCCCAAGACCGGGAGAAAAGCGCTTCGGGGTGGTGTTCTCTCCGTGCCCATGGAGGACCTCCCTGGCTGCCCCCAAAGGCCGGTTTGCAAGCACTCCCACTCGCTGTTCCCGCCAGCCACGCACAATCCTCCAAAACCCCGGAGAAAAGCGCTTCGGGGTGGTGTTCTCTCCGTGCCCATGGAAGACCTCCCGGGGTGCCCCCAAAGGCCGGTTTGGAAGCACTCCCACTCGCTGTTCCCGCCATCCGCGCACAATGCTCCCAAGCCCGGGAGAAAAGCATTTTGGGGTGGTGCTCACACCGGGCCCTGGAAGACCTCCCCGGCTGCCTCCAAAGGACGGTTTTCAAGCACTCCTGCCTGCTGTTCCCGCCACCCGCGCACAGTGCTCCCAAGCCTGGGAGAAAAGCGCTTCGGGGTGGTGCTCTCTACAGGCCCTTGGAAGACCTCCCCGGCTGCCTCCAAAGGCCGGTTTGCAAGGACTCCTTCCTGCTGTTCCCGCCATCCGCGCACAATGCTCCCAAGCCCGGGAGAAAAGCATTTTGGGGTGGTGCTCACACCGGGCCCTGGAAGACCTCCCCGGCTGCCTCCAAAGGACGGTTTTCAAGCACTCCTGCCTGCTGTTCCCGCCACCCGCGCAAAATGCTCCCAAGCCCGGGAGAAAAGCGCTTCGGGGTGGTGCTCTCTACAGGCCCTTGGAAGACCTCCCCGGCTGCCTCCAAAGGCCGGTTTGCAAGGACTCCTTCCTGCTGTTCCCGCCAGCCACGCACAATGCTCCCAAGCCCGGGAGAAAAGCATTTTGGGGTGGTGCTCACACCGGGCCCTGGAAGACCTCCCCGGCTGCCTCCAAAGGACGGTTTTCAAGCACTCCTGCCTGCTGTTCCCGCCACCCGCGCAGAATGCTCCCAAGCGCGGGAGAAAAGCGCTTCGGGGTGATGCTCTCTACAGGCCCTTGGAAGACCTCCCCGGCTGCCTCCAAAGGCCGGTTTGCAAGGACTCCTTCCTGCTGTTCCCGCCAACCACGCACAATGCTCCCAAGCCCGGGAGAAAAGCATTTTGGGGTGGTGCTCACTCCGGGCCCTTGGAAGACCTCCCCGGCTGCCTCCAATGGCCAGTTTGCAAGCACTGCTGCCTGCTGTTCCCGCCACCTGCGCACAATGCTCCCAAGCCCGGGAGAAAAGCGCTTCGGGGTGGTGCTCTCTACAGGCCCTTGGAAGACCTCCCCGGCTGCCTCCAAAGGCCGGTTTGCAAGGACTCCTTCCTGCTGTTCCCGCCAGCCACGCACAATGCTCCCAAGCCTGGGAGAGAAGCATTTTGGGGTGGTGCTCTCTACAGGCCCTTGGAAGACCTCCCCGGCTGCCTCCAGTGGCCAGTTTGCAAGCACTCATGCCCGCTGTTCCCACCAGCCGCGCACAATGCTCCCAAGCCCGGGAGAAAAGCTTTTTGGGGTGGTGCTCACACCGGGCCCTGGAAGACCTCCCCGGCTGCCTGCAAAGGCCGGTTTTCAAGCACTCCTGCCTGCTGTTCCTGCCACCCGCGCACAATACTCCCAAGCCCGGGAGAAAAGCGCTTCGGGGTGGTGCTCTCTACAGGCCCTTGGAAGACCTCCCCCGCTGCCTCCAAAGGCCGGTTTGCAAGGACTCCTTCCTGCTGTTCCCGCCAGCCACGCACAATGCTCCCAAGCCCGGGAGAAAAGTGCTTCGGGGTGGTGATCTCTCCGGGCCCTTGGAAGTCGTCCCCGGCTGCCTCCAAAGGCCGGTTTGCAAGCACTCATGCCCGTTGTTCCCACCAGCCGCGCACAATGCTCCCAAGCCCGGGAGAAAAGCATTTTGGGGTGGTGCTCACTCCGGGCCCTTGGAAGACCTCCCCGGCTGCCTCCAAAGGCCAGTTTGCAAGCAGTCCTGCCTGCTGTTCCCGCCAGCCGCGCACAATGCTCCCAAGCCCGGGAGAAAAGCGCTTCGGGGTGGTGTTCTCTCCGGGCCCTTGGAAGACGTCCCCGGCTGCCTCCAAAGGCCGGTTTGCAAGCACTCATGCCCGTTGTTCCCACCAGCCGCGCACAATGCTCCCAAGCCCGGGAGAAAAGCATTTTGGGGTGGTGCTCACTCCGGGCCCTTGGAAGACCTCCCCGGCTGCCTCCAAAGGCCAGTTTGCAAGCAGTCCTGCCTGCTGTTCCCGCCAGCCGCGCACAATGTTCCCAAGCCCGGGAGAAAAGCGCTTCGGGGTGGTGCTCTCTCCGGGCACTTTCAAGACCTCCCCGGCTGCCTCCAAAGGCCGGTTTGTAAGTACTCATTCCCGCTGCTTCCGCCAGCCACGCACAATGCTCCCAAGCCCGGGAGAAAAGCATTTTGGGGTGGTGCTCTCTCCGGGCCCTTGGAAGACCTCCCGGGCTGCCTCCAAAGGCCGGTTTGCAAGCATTCATGTCCGTTGTTCCCGACGGCCGCGCACAATGCTCCCAAGCCCGAGAGAAAAGCATTTTGGGGTGGTGATCAGTCCGGCCCTTGGAAGACCTCCCCGGCTGCCTCCAAAGGACAGTTTGCAAGCACTCATGCCCGCTGTTCCCGCCAGCCGCGCACAATGCTCCCAAGACCGTGAGAAAAGCGCTTCGGGGTGGTGTTCTCTCAGGGACCATGGAGGACCTCCCCGGCTGCCCCCAAAGGCCGGTTTGCAAGCATTCCCACTCGCTGTTCCCGCCAGGCACACACAATGTTCCAAAACCCCGGAGAAAAGCGCTTTGGGGTGGTGGTCTCTCCGGGCCCCTGCCCCTGAGCCTGGGGGCCAGGCAGGGGATCCACAGTCCCAGGCCAAGGCAGAACCACATGCACACGTCTGTTCCTGCCCCCTCCACCGGCAGAGAGCTGGGGGGAGCCAGAGTCTGTCAGGCAGCTGCTGGGCTGGCCGCCTGTGTGGGAAGGGGCAGAGCCGACCTAGGGGCAAGTTGGGCCTCTTGCTCTCCCTGCTGCCCTGAGGCTGCTGGGCCAAAGAGGTCTTGGGCATCCAGCCCCTTGCTGGTCCCTTCCCTCTGACGAGGCCCTCTGAGCTCCAGCACCTTGCAGTGTGGAGACAGCCCCTGCCAGCAACCTCCTCTCCAAGGAGGCCTCAACCGAGGCCTAGGCCCAGGGGAAAGGCACCAGCGGAGATGAGCCAGTGGAGGCGCACGGGCATGTCTGGACCCAGTCCCCGCAGCCTTCCCCTTGGTGGGGCAGTACCCCCGGAGGCCAGGAAGGTCTGGGCAAGGCTGCGAGGGGCAGGGGCCCTGCTGGGTCGTGCCCCTGGCCTGTGGGGCGTCTGAGCACAACCGGCACTCTCCCGCTGGAAGACCTCCCCGTCTGCCTCCAAAGGCCGGTTTGCAAGCACTCCTGTCGCTGTTCCCGCCAGGCACGCACAATGCTTCCAAGCCCGGGAGAAAAGCGCTTCGGGGTGGTGCTCTCTCCGGGCCCTTGCCCCTGAGCCTGGGGGCCAGGCAGTTGGAACACACTCCCAGGCCAATGCAGAACGACATGCACACGTCTGTTCCTGCCCCCTACACCGGCAGAGAGCTCGGGGGAGCCAGAGACTGCCAGGCTGCTGCTGGGCTGGCTGCCAGTGTGGGACGGGGCAGAGCCGACCTAGGGGCAAGTTGGGCCTCTTGCTCTCCCTGCTGCCCTGAGGCTGCTGGGTCAAAGAGGTCTTGGGCATCCAACCCTTTGCTGGTCCCTTCCCTCTGATGAGGCCCTCTGAGCTCCAGCACCTTGCAGTGTGGAGACAGCCCCTGCCAGCAACCTCCTCTCCAAAGAGGCCTCAACCGAGGCCTACGCCCAGGGGAAAAGCACCAGCGGGGATGATCCTGGGGAGGCGCACGGACATGTCTGGACCCAGTCCCCGCAGCCTGCCCCTTGGTGGGGCAGTACCCCCGGAGGCCAGGAAGGTCTGGGCAAGGCTGGCCAGGGGCAGGGTCCCTGCTGGGTCCTGCCCCTGGCCTGTGAGGCCTCTGAGCACAACCGGCCCTCTCCCACTGGAAGACCTCCCCAGCTGCCTCCAAAGTCCTGTTTGCAAACACTCCCGCCCGCTGTTCACGCCAGGCTCGCACAATGCTCCCAAGCCCGGGAGAAAAGCGCTTCGGGGTGGTGCTCTCTCCGGGCCCTTGCCCCTGAGCCTGGGGGCCAGGCAGTGGGTCCACACTCCCAGACCAAGGCAGAACCACATGCACACGTCTGTTCCTGACCCCTGCACCGGCAGAGAGCTCGGGGGAGCCAGAGTCTGTCAGGCAGGTGCTGGGCTGGCCGCCTGTGTGGGAAGGGGCAGAGCCGACCTAGGGGCAAGTTGGGCCTCTTGCTCTCCCTGCTGCCCTGAGGCTGCTGGGCCAAAGAGGTCTTGGTCATCCAGCCCCTTGCTGGTCCCTTCCCGCTGACGAGGTCCTCTGAGCTCCAGCACCTTGCAGTGTGGAGACAGCCCCTGCCAGCAACCTCCTCTCCAAGGAGGCCTCAACCGAGGCCTAGGCCCAGGGGAAAGGCACCAGCGGGGATGAGCCTGGGGAGGCGCCCGGGCATGTCTGGACCCAGTCCCCGCAGCCTGCCCCTTGGTGGGGCAGTACCCCCGGAGGCCAGGAAGGTCTGGGCAAGGCTGGCCAGGGGCAGGGGCCCTGCTGGGTCCTGCCCCTGGCCTGTGGGGCCTCTGAGCACAACCGGCCCTCTCCCACTGGAAGAACTCCCCGGCTCCCTCCAAAGGCCAGTTTGCCAACACTCCCGCCCGCTGTTCCCGCCAGGCACGCACAATGCTCCCAAGCCCGGGAGAAAAGCGCTTCGGGGTGGTGCTCTCTCCGGGCCCTTGCCCCTGAGCCTGTGGGCAAGGCAGGGGGATCACACTCCCAGACCAAGGCAGAAACACATGCACACGTCTGTTCCTGTCCCCTGCACCGGCAGAGAGCTCGGGGGAGCCAGAGTCTCTCAGGCAGGTGCTGGGCTGGCCGCCTGTGTGGGAAGGGGCAGAGCCGACCTAAGGGCAAGTTGGGCCTCTTGCTCTCCCTGCTGCCCTGAGGCTGCAGGGCCAAAGACGTCTTGGGCATCCAGCCCCTTACTGGTCCCTTCCCTCTGACGAGGCCCTCTGAGCTCCAGCACCTTGCAGTGTGGAGACAGCCCCTGCCAGCAATCTCCTCTCCAAGGAGGCCTCAACCGAGGCCTAGGCCCAGGGGAAAGGCACCAGCGGGGTGAGCCAGGGGAGGCGCCCGGGCATGTCTGGACCCTGTCCCCGCAGCCTGCCTCTTGGTGGGGCAGTACCCCCGGAGGCCAGGAAGGTCTGGGCAAGGCTGGCCAGGGGCAGGGGCCCTGCTGGGTCCTGCCCCTGGCCTGTGGGGCCTCTGAGCACAACCGGCCCTCTCCCACTGGAAGACCTCCCCGGCTGCCTCCAAAGGCCGGTTTGCAAGCACTCCCGCCCACTGTTCCCGCCAGGCGCGCACAATGCTCCCAAGCCCGGGAGAAAAGCGCTTCGGGGTGGTGGTCTCTCCGGGCCCTTGCCCCTGAGCCTGGGGGCCAGGCAGGTGGTCCACAGTCCCAGGCCAAGGCACAACAACATGCACACGTCTGTTCCTGCCCCCTCCACCGGCAGAGAGCTGGGGGGAGCCAGAGTCTGTCAGGCAGCTGCTGGGCTGGCCGCCTGTGTGGGAAGGGGCAGAGCCGACCTAGGGGCAAGTTGGGCCTCTTGCTCTCCCTGCTGCCCTGAGGATGCTGTGCCAAAGAGGTCTTGGGCATCCAGCCCCTTGCTGGTCCCTTCCCTCTGACGAGGCCCTCTGAGCTCCAGCACCTTGCAGTGTGGAGACAGACCCTGCCAGCAACCTCCTCTCCAAGGAGGCCTCAACCGAGGCCTAGGCCCAGGGGAAAGGCACCAGCGGGGATGATCCAGTGGAGGCGCACGGGCATATCAGGACCCAGTCCCCGCAGCCTGCCCCTTGGTGGGGCAGTACCCCCGGAGGCCAGGAAGGTCTGGGCAAGGCTGGCCAGGGGCAGGGTCCCTGCTGGGTCCTGCCCCTGGCCTGTGGGGCCTCTGAGCACAACCGGCCCTCTCCCACTGGAAGACCTCCCCGGCTGCCTTCAAAGGCGGGTTTGCCAACACTCCCGCCCGCTGTTCCCGCCAGGCACGCACAACGCTCCCAAGGCCAGGAGAAAAGCGCTTCGGGGTGTTGCTCTCTCCGGGCCCTTGCCCCTGAGCCTGGGGTCCAGGCAGTGGGTCCACACTCCCAGACCAAGGCAGAACCACATGCACACGTCTGTTCCTGACCCCTGCACCGGCAGAGAGCTCGGGGGAGCCAGAGTCTATCAGGCAGCTGCTGGGTTGGCTGCCTGTGTGGGAAGGGGCAGAGCCGACCTAGGGGCAAGTTGGGCCTCTTGCTCTCCCTGCTGCCCTGAGGCTGCTGGGCCAAAGAGGTCTTGGGCATCCAGCCCCTTGCTGGTCCCTTCCCTCTGACGAGGCCCTCTGAGCTCCAGCACCTTGCAGTGTGGAGACAGCCCCTGCCAGCAACCTCCTCTCCAAGGAGGCATCAACCGAGGCCTATGCCCAGGGGAAAGGCACCAGCGGGGATGAGCCTGGGGAGGCGCCCGGGCATGTCTGGACCCAGTCCCCGCAGCCTTCCCCTTGGTGGGGCAGTACCCCCGGAGGCCAGGAAGGTCTGGGCAAGGCTGGCCAGGGGCAGGGGACCTGCTGGGTCCTGCCCCTGGCCTGTGAGGCCTCTGAGCACAACCGGCCCTCTCCCACTGGAAGACATCCACGGCTGCCTCCAAAGTCCTGTTTGCAAACACTCCCGCCCGCTGTTCACGCCAGGCTCGCACAATGCTCCCAAGCCCGGGAGAAAAGCGCTTCGGGGTGGTGCTCTCTCCGGGCCCTTGCCCCTAAGCCTGCGGGCTAGGCAGGGGGAACACACTCCCAGGCCAAGACAGAACGACATGAACACGTCTGTTCCTGCCCCCTACACCGGCAGAGAGCTCGGGGGAGCCAGAGTCTCTCAGGCAGGTGCTGGGCTGGCCGCCTGTGTGGGAAGGGGCAGAGCCGACCTAGGGGCAAGTTGGGCCTCTTGCTCTCCCTGCTGCCCTGAGGCTGCTGGGCCAAAGACGTCTTGGGCATCCAGCCCTTTGCTGGTCCCCTCCCTCTGACGAGGCCCTCTGAGCTCCAGCACCTTGCAGTGTGGAGACAGCACCTGCCAGCAATCTCCTCTCCAAGGAGGCCTCAACCGAGGCCTAGGCCCAGGGGAAAGGCACCAGCGGGGATGAGCCTGGGGAGGCGCCCGGGCATGTCTGGACCCAGTCCCCGCAGCCTGCCCCTTGGTGGGGCAGTACCCCTGGAGGCCAGGAAGGTCTGGGCAAGGCTGACCAGGGGCAGGGGACCTGCTGGGTCCTGCCCCTGGCCTGTGGGGCCTCTGAGCACAACCGGCCCTCTCCCACTGGAAGACCTCCCCGGCTGCCTCCAAAGGCCGTTTTGCACGCACTCCCGCCCACTGTTCCCACCAAGCGCGCACAATGCTCCCAAGCCCGGGAGAAAAGCGCTTCGGGGTGGTGCTCTCTCCGGGCCCTTGCCCCTGAGCCTGGGGGCCAGGCAGGGGGTCCACAGTCCCAGGCCAAGGCAGAACCACATGCACACGTCTGTTCCTGACCCCTGCACCGGCAGAGAGCTCGGGGGAGCCAGAGTCTGTCAGGCAGCTGCTGGGCTGGCCGCCTTTGTGGGAAGGGGCAGAGCCGACCTAGGGGCAAGTTGGGCCTCTTGCTCTCCCTGCTGCCCTGAGGCTGCTGGGCCAAAGAGGTCTTGGGCATCCAGCCCTTTGCTTGTCCCTTCACTCTGACGAGGCCCTCTGAGCTCCAGCACCTTGCAGTGTGGAGACAGCCCCGGCCAGCAACCTCCTCTCCAAGGAGGCCTCAACCGAGGCCTAGGCCCAGGGGAAAGGCACCAGCGGGGATGAGCCAGTGGAGGCGCACGGGCATATCAGGACCCAGTCCCCGCAGCCTGCCCCTTGGTGGGGCAGTACCCCCGGAGGCCAGGAAGGTCTGGGCAAGGCTGGCCAGGGGCAGGGCCCTGCTGGGTCCTGCCCCTGGCCTGTGGGGCCTCTGAGCACAACCGGCCCTCTCCCACTGAAAGACCTCCCCGGCTGCCTCCAAAGGCGGGTTTGCCAACACTCCCGCCCGCTGTTCCCGCCAGGCACGCACAACGCTCCCAAGGCCAGGAGAAAAGCGCTTCGGGGTGTTGCTCTCTCCGGGCCCTTGCCCCTGAGCCTGGGGTCCAGGCAGTGGGTCCACACTCCCAGACCAAGGAAGAACCACATGCACACGTCTGTTCCTGACCCCTGCACCGGCAGAGAGCTCGGGGGAGCCAGAGTCTATCAGGCAGCTGCTGGGTTGGCTGCCTGTGTGGGAAGGGGCAGAGCCGACCTAGGGGCAAGTTGGGCCTCTTGCTCTCCCTGCTGCCCTGAGGCTGCTGGGCCAAAGAGGTCTTGGGCATCCAGCCCCTTGCTGGTCCCTTCCCTCTGACGAGGCCCTCTGAGCTCCAGCACCTTGCAGTGTGGAGACAGCCCCTGCCAGCAACCTCCTCTCCAAGGAGGCATCAACCGAGGCCTATGCCCAGGGGAAAGGCACCAGCGGGGATGAGCCTGGGGAGGCGCCCGGGCATGTCTGGACCCAGTCCCCGCAGCCTTCCCCTTGGTGGGGCAGTACCCCCGGAGGCCAGGAAGGTCTGGGCAAGGCTGGCCAGGGGCAGGGGCCCTGCTGGGTCCTGCCCCTGGCCTGTGGGGCCTCTGAGCACAACCGGCCCTCTCCCACTGGAAGAACTCCCCGGCTCCCTCCAAAGGCCAGTTTGCCAACACTCCCGCCCGCTGTTCCCGCCAGGCACGCACAATGCTCCCAAGCCCGGGAGAAAAGCGCTTCGGGGTGGTGCTCTCCTCGGGCCCTTGCCCCTGAGCCTGGGGTCCAGGCAGTTGGTACACACTCCCAGACCAAGGCAGAACCACATGCACACGTCTGTTCCTGACCCCTGCACCGGCAGAGAGTTCGGGGGAGCCAGAGTCTGTCAGGCAGGTGCTGGGCTGGCCGCCTGTGTGGGAAGGGGCAGAGCCGACCTAGGGGCAAGTTGGGCCTCTTCCTCTCCCTGCTGCCCTGAGGCTGCTGGGCCAAAGAGGTCTTGGGCATCCAGCCCCTTGCTGGTCCCTTCCCTCTGACGAGGCCCTCTGAGCTCCAGCACCTTGCAGTGTGGAGACAGCCCCTGCCAGCAACATCCTCTCCAAGGAGGCCTCAACCGAGGCCTAGGCCCAGGGGAAAGGCACCAGCGGGGATGAGCCTGGGGAGGCGCCCGGGCATGTCTGGACCCAGTCCCCGCAGCCTGCCCCTGGTGGGGCAGTACCCCCGGAGGCCAGGAAGATCTGGGCAAGGCTGGCCAGGGGCAGGGGCCCTGCTGGGTCCTCCCCATGGCCTGTGGGGCCTCTGAGCACAACCGGCCCTCTCCCACTGGAAGACCTCCCCGGCTGCCTCCAAAGGCCGGTTTGCAAGCACTCCCGCCCACTGTTCCCGCCAGGCGCGCACAATGCTCCCAAGCCCGGGAGAAAAGCGCTTCGGGGTGGTGCTCTCTCCGGGCCCTTGCCCCTGAGCCTGTGGGCAAGGCAGGGGGATCACACTCCCAGACCAAGGCAGAAACACATGCACACGTCTGTTCCTGTCCCCTGCACCGGCAGAGAGCTCGGGGGAGCCAGAGTCTCTCAGGCAGGTGCTGGGCTGGCCGCCTGTGTGGGAAGGGGCAGAGCCGACCTAGGGGCAAGTTGGGCCTCTTGCTCTCCCTGCTGCCCTGAGGCTGCAGGGCCAAAGACGTCTTGGGCATCCAGCCCCTTACTGGTCCCTTCCCTCTGACCAGGCCCTCTGAGCTCCAGCACCTTGCAGTGTGGAGACAGCCCCTGCCAGCAATCTCCTCTCCAAGGAGGCCTCAACCGAGGCCTAGGCCCAGGGGAAAGGCACCAGCGGGGTTGAGCCAGGGGAGGCGCCCGGGCATGTCTGGACCCTGTCCCCGCAGCCTGCCCCTTGGTGGGGCAGTACCCCCGGAGGCCAGGAAGGTCTGGGCAAGTCTGGCCAGGGGCAGGGGCCCTGCTGGGTCCTGCCCCTGGCCTGTGGGGCCTCTGAGCACAACCGGCCCTCTCCCACTGGAAGACCTCCCCGGCTGCCTCCAAAGGCCGGTTTGCAAGCACTCCCGCCCACTGTTCCCGCCAGGCGCGCACAATGCTCCCAAGCCCGGGAGAAATGCGCTTCGGGGTGGTGGTCTCTCCGGGCCCTTGCCCCTGAGCCTGGGGGCCAGGCAGGGGGTCCACAGTCCCAGGCCAAGGCACAACAACATGCACACGTCTGTTCCTGCCCCCTCCACCGGCAGAGAGCTGGGGGGAGCCAGAGTCTGTCAGGCAGCTGCTGGGCTGGCCGCCTGTGTGGGAAGGGGCAGAGCCGACCTAGGGGCAAGTTAGGCCTCTTGCTCTCCCTGCTGCCCTGAGGCTGCTGTGCCAAAGAGGTCTTGGGCATCCAGCCCCTTGCTGGTCCCTTCCCTCTGACGAGGCCCTCTGAGCTCCAGCACCTTGCAGTGTGGAGACAGACCCTGCCAGCAACCTCCTCTCCAAGGAGGCCTCAACCGAGGCCTAGGCCCAGGGGAAAGGCACCAGCGGGGATGAGCCAGTGAAGGCGCACGGGCATATCAGGACCCAGTCCCCGCAGCCTGCCCCTTGGTGGGGCAGTACCCCCGGAGGCCAGGAAGGTCTGGGCAAGGCTGGCCAGGGGCAGGGTCCCTGCTGGGTCCGGCCCCTGGCCTGTGGGGCCTCTGAGCACAACCGGCCCTCTCCCACTGGAAGACCTCCCCGGCTGCCTTCAAAGGCGGGTTTGCCAACACTCCCGCCCGCTGTTCCCGCCAGGCACGCACAACGCTCCCAAGGCCAGGAGAAAAGCGCTTCGGGGTGTTGCTCTCTCCGGGCCCTTGCCCCTGAGCCTGGGGTCCAGGCAGTGGGTCCACACTCCCAGACCAAGGCAGAACCACATGCACACGTCTGTTCCTGACCCCTGCACCGGCAGAGAGCTCGGGGGAGCCAGAGTCTATCAGGCAGCTGCTGGGTTGGCTGCCTGTGTGGGAAGGGGCAGAGCCGACCTAGGGGCAAGTTGGGCCTCTTGCTCTCCCTGCTGCCCTGAGGCTGCTGGGCCAAAGAGGTCTTGGGCATCCAGCCCCTTGCTGGTCCCTTCCCTCTGACGAGGCCCTCTGAGCTCCAGCACCTTGCAGTGTGGAGACAGCCCCTGCCAGCAACCTCCTCTCCAAGGAGGCATCAACCGAGGCCTATGCCCAGGGGAAAGGCACCAGCGGGGATGAGCCTGGGGAGGCGCCCGGGCATGTCTGGACCCAGTCCCCGCAGCCTTCCCCTTGGTGGGGCAGTACCCCCGGAGGCCAGGAAGGTCTGGGCAAGGCTGGCCAGGGGCAGGGGACCTGCTGGGTCCTGCCCCTGGCCTGTGAGGCCTCTGAGCACAACCGGCCCTCTCCCACTGGAAGACATCCACGGCTGCCTCCAAAGTCCTGTTTGCAAACACTCCCGCCCGCTGTTCACGCCAGGCTCGCACAATGCTCCCAAGCCCGGGAGAAAAGCGCTTCGGGGTGGTGCTCTCTCCGGGCCCTTGCCCCTAAGCCTGCGGGCTAGGCAGGGGGAACACACTCCCAGGCCAAGACAGAACGACATGAACACGTCTGTTCCTGCCCCCTACACCGGCAGAGAGCTCGGGGGAGCCAGAGTCTCTCAGGCAGGTGCTGGGCTGGCCGCCTGTGTGGGAAGGGGCAGAGCCGACCTAGGGGCAAGTTGGGCCTCTTGCTCTCCCTGCTGCCCTGAGGCTGCTGGGCCAAAGACGTCTTGGGCATCCAGCCCTTTGCTGGTCCCTTCCCTCTGACGAGGCCCTCTGAGCTCCAGCACCTTGCAGTGTGGAGACAGCACCTGCCAGCAATCTCCTCTCCAAGGAGGCCTCAACCGAGGCCTAGGCCCAGGGGAAAGGCACCAGCGGGGATGAGCCTGGGGAGGCGCCCGGGCATGTCTGGACCCAGTCCCCGCAGCCTGCCCCTTGGTGGGGCAGTACCCCTGGAGGCCAGGAAGGTCTGGGCAAGGCTGACCAGGGGCAGGGGACCTGCTGGGTCCTGCCCCTGGCCTGTGGGGCCTCTGAGCACAACCGGCCCTCTCCCACTGGAAGACCTCCCCGGCTGCCTCCAAAGGCCGTTTTGCACGCACTCCCGCCCACTGTTCCCACCAAGCGCGCACAATGCTCCCAAGCCCGGGAGAAAAGCGCTTCGGGGTGGTGCTCTCTCCGGGCCCTTGCCCCTGAGCCTGGGGGCCAGGCAGGGGGTCCACAGTCCCAGGCCAAGGCAGAACCACATGCACACGTCTGTTCCTGACCCCTGCACCGGCAGAGAGCTCGGGGGAGCCAGAGTCTGTCAGGCAGCTGCTGGGCTGGCCGCCTTTGTGGGAAGGGGCAGAGCCGACCTAGGGGCAAGTTGGGCCTCTTGCTCTCCCTGCTGCCCTGAGGCTGCTGGGCCAAAGAGGTCTTGGGCATCCAGCCCTTTGCTTGTCCCTTCACTCTGACGAGGCCCTCTGAGCTCCAGCACCTTGCAGTGTGGAGACAGCCCCTGCCAGCAACCTCCTCTCCAAGGAGGCCTCAACCGAGACCTAGGACCAGGGGAAAGGCACCAGCGGGGATGAGCCTGGGGAGGCGCCCGGGCATGTCTGGACCCAGTCCCCGCAGCCTGCCCCTTGGTGGGGCAGTACCCCCGGAGGCCAGGAAGGTCTGGGAAATGTTGGCCAGGGGCAGGGGACCTGCTGGGTCCTGCCCCTGGCCTGTGGGGCCTCTGAGCACAACCGGCCCTCTCCCACTGGAAGACCTCCCCGGCTGCCTCCAAAGTCCTGTTTGCCAACACTCCCACCCGCTGTTCACGCCAGACTTGCACAATGCTCCCAAGCCCGGGAGAAAAGCGCTTCGGGGTGGTGCTCTCTCCGGGCCCTTGCCCCTGAGCCTGGGGGCAAGGCATGGGGAACACACTCCCAGGCCAAGGCAGAACCACATGCCCACGTCTGTTCCTGTCCCCTGCACCGGCAGAGAGCTTGGGGGAGCCAGAGTCTGTCAGGCAGCTGCTGGGTTGGCCGCCTGTGTGGGAAGGGGCAGAGCCGCCCTAGGGGCAAGTTGGGCCTCTTGCTCTCCCTGCTGCCCTGAGGCTGCTGGGCCAAAGACGTCTTGGGCATCCAGCCCCTTACTGGTCCCTTCCCTCTGACGAGGCCCTCTGAGCTCCAGCACCTTGCAGTGTGGAGACAGCCCCTGCCAGCAACCTCCTCTCCAAGGAGGCCTCAACCGAGGCCTAGGCCCAGGGGAAAGGCACCAGCGGGGATGAGCCAGGGGAGGCGCCCGAGCATGTCTGGACCCAGTCCCCGCAGCCTGCCCCTTGGTGGGGCAGTACCCCCGGAGGCCAGGAAGGTCTGGGTAAGGCTGGCCAGGGGCAGGGGCCCTGCTGGGTCCTGCCCCTGGCCTGTGGGGCCTCTGAGCACAACCGGCCCTCTCCCACTGGAAGACCTCCCCGGCTGCCTCCAAAGGCCGGTTTGCAAGCGCTCCCGGCCACTGTTACCAGCAGGCGGGCACAATGCTCCTAAGCCCGGAAGAAAAGCGCTTCAGGGTGGTGCTCTCTCTGGGCCCTTGCCCGTGAGCCTGGGGGCAAGGCAGGGTGTCCACACTCCCAGGCCAAGGCAGAACCACATGCACACGTCTGATCTGCCCCCTGCACCGGCAGAGAGCTCGGGGGAGCCAGAGACTGTCAGGCAGCTGCTGGGCTGGCCGCCTGTGTGGGAAGTGGCAGAGCCGACCTAGGGGCAAGTTGGGCCTCTTGCTCTCCCTGCTGCCCTGAGGCTGCTGGGCCATAGAGGTCTTGGGCATCCAGCCCCTTGCTGGTCCCCTCCCTCTGACGAGGCCCTCTGAGCTCCAGCACCTTGCAGTGTGGAGACAGCCCCTGCCAGCAACCTCCTCTCCAAGGAGGCCTCAACCGAGGCCTAGGCCCAGGGGAAAGGCACCAGCGGGGATGAGCCTGGGGAGGCGCCCGGGCATGTCTGGACCCAGTCCCCGCAGCCTGCCCCTTGGTGGGGCAGTACCCCCGGAGGCCAGGAAGGTCTGGGCAAGGCCTGCCAGGGGCAGGGGCCCTGCTGGGTCCTGCCCCTGGCCTGTGGGGCCTCTGAGCACAACCGGCCCTCTCCCACTGGAAGAACTCCCCGGCTCCCTCCAAAGGCCAGTTTGCCAACACTCCCGCCCGCTGTTCCCGCCAGGCACGCACAATGCTCCCAAGCCCGGGAGAAAAGCGCTTCGGGGTGGTGCTCTCTCCGGGCCCTTGCCCCTGAGCCTGGGGGACAGGCAGGGTGTCCACACTCCCAGGCCAAGGCAGAACGACATGCACACGTCTGTTCCTGCCCCCTACACCGGCAGAGAGTTCGGGGGAGCCAGAGACTGCCAGGCTGCTGCTGGGCTGGCTGCCTGTGTGGGACGGGGTAGAGCCGACCTAGGGGCAAGTTGGGCCTCTTGCTCTCCCTGCTGCCCTGAGGCTGCTGGGCCATAGAGGTCTTGGGCATCCAGCCCCTTGCTGGTCCCCTCCCTCTGACGAGGCCCTCTGAGCTCCAGCACCTTGCAGTGTGGAGACAGCCCCTGCCAGCAACCTCCTCTCCAAGGAGGCCTCAACCGAGGCCTAGGCCCAGGGGAAAGGCACCAGCGGGGATGAGCCTGGGGAGGCGCCCGGGCATGTCTGGACCCAGGCCCCGCAGCCTGCCCCTTGGTGGGGTAGTACCCCCGGAGGCCAGGAAGGTCTGGGCAAGGCTGCCAGAGGCAGGGACACTGCTGGGTCCTGCCCCTGGCCTGTGGGGCCTCTGAGAACAACTGGCACTCTCCCGCTGGAAGACCTCCCCGGCTGCCTCCAAAGGCTGGTTTGCAAGCACTCAATCCCGCTGTTCACGCCAGCTGCGCACAATGCTCCCAAGCCCGGGAGAAAAGCATTTTGGGGTGGTGCTCACTCCGGGCTTTGGAAGACCTCCCCGGCTGCCTCCAAGGCCGGTTTGCAAGCACTTTTGCCTGCTGTTCCCGCCACCCGCGCACAATGCTCCCAAGCCCGGGAGAAAAGCGTTTCGGGGTGGTGTTCTCTCTGGGCCCAAGAAAGACCTCCCGGGCTGCCCCCAAATGCCGGTTTGCAAGCACTCCCACTCACTGTTCCCGCCATCCGTGCAAATGCTCCAAGCCCAGGAGAAAAGCCCTTCAGGGTGGTGCTCTCTCCCGGCCCTTGGAAGACCTCCCCGGCTCCCTCCAAAGGCTGGATTTCAAGTACTCCCTCCCGCTGTCCCGCCAGCCGCACACAATGCTCCCAATCATGGGAGAAAAGCGCTTCGGGGTGGTGCTCTCTACGGGCCCTTGGAAGACCTCCCCGTTTGTCTCCAAAGGCCGGTTTGCAAGCACTCATGCCCGCTGTTCCCGCCAGCCGCGCACAATGCTCCCAAGCCTAGGAGAAAAGCGCTTCGGGGTGGTGCTCTCTCCCGGCCCTTGGAAGACCTCCCCGGCTGCCTCCAAAGGCCGGTTTGCAAGCACTCAATCCCGCTGTTCCCGCCAGCCGCGCACAATGCTCCCAAGCCCGGGAGAAAAGCGCTTCGGGGTGGTGCTCTCTCCCGGCCCTTGGAAGACCTCCCCGGCTGCCTCCAAAGGCTGGTTTTCAAGAACTCCCTCCCGCTGACCCGCCAGCCGCACACAATGCTCCCAAGCCCGGGAGAAAAGCATTTTGAGGTGGTCTCTCTCCGGGCCCTTGGAAGACTCCCCGGCTGCCTCTAAAGGCCGGTTTGCAAGCACTCATGTCCTCTGTTCCCGACAGCCGCGAACAATGCTCCCAATTCCGTGAGAAAAGTGCTTCGGGATGGTGCTCTCTCCGGGCCCTTGGAAGACCTCCCAAGCTGCCTCCAAAGGCCGGTTTGCAAGCACTCCCGCCCGCTGTTCCCGCCAGCCTCGCACAATGCTCCCAAGCCCGGGAGAAAAGCGCTTCGGGGTGGTGTTCTCTCCGTGCCAATGGAGGACCTCCCTGGCTGCCCCCAAAGGCCGGTTTGCAAGCACTCCCACTCGCTGTTCCCGCCAGCCACGCACAATCCTCCAAAACCCCGGAGAAAAGCGCTTCGGGGTGGTGGTCTCTCCGGGCCCCTGCCCCTGAGCCTGGGGGCCAGGCAGGGGATCCACAGTCCCAGGCCAAGGCAGAACCACATGTACACGTCTGTTCCTGCCCCCTCCACCGGCAGAGAGCTGGGGGGAGCCAGAGTCTGTCAGGCAGCTGCTGGGCTGGCCGCCTGTGTGGGAAGGGGCAGAGCCGACCTAGGGGCAAGTTGGGCCTCTTGCTCTCCCTGCTGCCCTGAGGCTGCTGGGCCAAAGAGGTCTTGGGCATCCAGCCCCTTGCTGGTCCCTTCCCTCTGACGAGGCCCTCTGAGCTCCAGCACCTTGCAGTGTGGAGACAGCCCCTGCCAGCAACCTCCTCTCCAAGGAGGCCTCAACCGAGGCCTAGGCCCAGGGGAAAGGCACCAGCAGAGATGAGCCAGTGGAGGCGCACGGGCATGTCTGGACCCAGTCCCCGCAGCCTGCCCCTTGGTGGGGCAGTACCCCCGGAGGCCAGGAAGGTCTGGGCAAGGCTGCGAGGGGCAGGGGCCCTGCTGGGTCGTGCCCCTGGCCTGTGGGGCGTCTGAGCACAACCGGCACTCTCCCGCTGGAAGACCTCCCCGGCTGCCTCCAAAGGCCGGTTTGCAAGCACTCCCGCCCGCTGTTCCCGCCAGGCACGCACAATGCTCCCAAGCCCGGGAGAAAAGCGCTTCGGGGTGGTGCTCTCTCCGGGCCCTTGCCCCTGAGCCTGGGGGCCAGGCAGTTGGAACACACTCCCAGGCCAATGCAGAACGACATGCACACGTCTGTTCCTGCCCTCTACACCGGCAGAGAGCTCGGGGGAGCCAGAGACTGCCAGGCTGCTGCTGGGCTGGCTGCCTGTGTGGGACGGGGCAGAGCCGACCTAGGGGCAAGTTGGGCCTCTTGCTCTCCCTGCTGCCCTGAGGCTGCTGGGCCAAAGACGTCTTGGGCATCCAGCCCTTTGCTGGTCCCTTCCCTCTGACGAGGCCCTCTGAGCTCCAGCACCTTGCAGTGTGGAGACAGCACCTGCCAGCAATCTCCTCTCCAAGGAGGCCTCAACCGAGGCCTAGGCCCAGGGGAAAAGCACCAGCGGGGATGAGCCTGGGGAGGCGCCCGGGCATGTCTGGACCCAGTCCCCGCAGCCTGCCCCTTGGTGGGGCAGTACCCCCGGAGGCCAGGAAGGTCTGGGAAAGGCTGGCCAGGGGCAGGGGACCTACTGGGTCCTGCCCCTGGCCTGTGGGGCCTCTGAGCACAACCGGCCCTCTCCCACTGGAAGACCTCCCCGGCTGCCTCCAAAGTCCTGTTTGCCAACACTCCCACCCGCTGTTCACGCCAGACTTGCACAATGCTCCCAAGCCCGGGAGAAAAGCGCTTCGGGGTGGTGCTCTCTCCGGGCCCTTGCCCCTGAGCCTGGGGGCAAGGCATGGGGAACACACTCCCAGGCCAAGGCAGAACCACATGCCCACGTCTGTTCCTGTCCCCTGCACCGGCAGAGAGCTTGGGGGAGCCAGAGTCTGTCAGGCAGCTGCTGGGTTGGCCGCCTGTGTGGGAAGGGGCAGAGCCGCCCTAGGGGCAAGTTGGGCCTCTTGCTCTCCCTGCTGCCCTGAGGCTGCTGGGCCAAAGACGTCTTGGGCATCCAGCCCCTTACTGGTCCCTTCCCTCTGACGAGGCCCTCTGAGCTCCAGCACCTTGCAGTGTGGAGACAGCCCCTGCCAGCAACCTCCTCTCCAAGGAGGCCTCAACCGAGGCCTAGGCCCAGGGGAAAGGCACCAGCGGGGATGAGCCAGGGGAGGCGCCCGAGCATGTCTGGACCCAGTCCCCGCAGCCTGCCCCTTGGTGGGGCAGTACCCCCGGAGGCCAGGAAGTTCTGGGTAAGGCTGGCCAGGGGCAGGGGCCCTGCTGGGTCCTGCCCCTGGCCTGTGGGGCCTCTGAGCACAACCGGCCCTCTCCCACTGGAAGACCTCCCCGGCTGCCTCCAAAGGCCGGTTTGCAAGCGCTCCCGGCCACTGTTACCAGCAGGCGGCCACAATGCTCCTAAGCCCGGAAGAAAAGCGCTTCAGGGTGGTGCTCTCTCTGGGCCCTTGCCCCTGAGCCTGGGGGCAAGGCAGAGTGTCCACACTAACAGGCCAAGGCAGAACCACATGGAAACGTCTGACCTGCCCCCTGCACCGGCAGAGAGCTCGGGGGAGCCAGAGTCTGTCAGGCAGCTGCTGGGCTGGCCGCCTGTGTGGGAAGTGGCAGAGCCGACCTAGGGGCAAGTTGGGCCTCTTGCTCTCCCTGCTGCCCTGAGGCTGCTGGGCCATAGAGGTCTTGGGCATCCAGCCCCTTGCTGGTCCCTTCCCTCTGACGAGGCCCTCTGAGCTCCAGCACCTTGCAGTGTGGAGACAGCCCCTGCCAGCAACCTCCTCTCCAAGGAGGCCTCAACCGAGGCCTAGGCCCAGGGGAAAGGCACTAGCGGGGATGAGCCTGGGGAGGCGCCCGGGCATGTCTGGACCCAGTCCCCGCAGCCTGCCCCTTGGTGGGGCAGTACCCCCGGAGGCCAGGAAGGTCTGGGCAAGGCTGTCCAGGGGCAGGGGCCCTGCTGGGTCCTGCCCCTGGCCTGTGGGGCCTCTGAGCACAACCGGCCCTCTCCCACTGGAAGAACTCCCCGGCTCCCTCCAAAGGCCAGTTTGCCAACACTCCCGCCCGCTGTTCCCGCCAGGCACGCACAATGCTCCCAAGCCCGGGAGAAAAGCGCTTCGGGGTGGTGCTCTCCTCGGGCCCTTGCCCCTGAGCCTGGGGTCCAGGCAGTTGGTCCACACTCCCAGACCAAGGCAGAACCACATGCACACGTCTGTTCCTGACCCCTGCACCGGCAGAGAGTTCGGGGGAGCCAGAGTCTGTCAGGCAGCTGCTGGGCTGGCCGCCTGTGTGGGAAGGGGCAGAGCCGACCTAGGGGCAAGTTGGGCCTCTTCCTCTCCCTGCTGCCCTGAGGCTGCTGGGCCAAAGAGGTCTTGGGCATCCAGCCCCTTGCTGGTCCCTTCCCTCTGACGAGGCCCTCTGAGCTCCAGCACCTTGCAGTGTGGAGACAGCCCCTGCCAGCAACATCCTCTCCAAGGAGGCCTCAACCGAGGCCTAGGCCCAGGGGAAAGGCACCAGCGGGGATGAGCCTGGGGAGGCGCCCGGGCATGTCTGGACCCAGTCCCCGCAGCCTGCCCCTTGGTGGGGCAGTACCCCCGGAGGCCAGGAAGATCTGGGCAAGGCTGGCCAGGGGCAGGGGCCCTGCTGGGTCCTCCCCATGGCCTGTGGGGCCTCTGAGCACAACCGGCCCTCTCCCACTGGAAGACCTCCCCGGCTGCCTCCAAAGGCCGGTTTGCAAGCACTCCCGCCCACTGTTCCCGCCAGGCGCGCACAATGCTCCCAAGCCCGGGAGAAAAGCGCTTCGGGGTGGTGCTCTCTCCGGGCCCTTGCCCCTGAGCCTGTGGGCAAGGCAGGGGGAACACACTCCCAGACCAAGGCAGAAACACATGCACACGTCTGTTCCTGTCCCCTGCACCGGCAGAGAGCTCGGGGGAGCCAGAGTCTCTCAGGCAGGTGCTGGGCTGGCCGCCTGTGTGGGAAGGGGCAGAGCCGACCTAGGGGCAAGTTGGGCCTCTTGCTCTCCCTGCTGCCCTGAGGCTGCAGGGCCAAAGACGTCTTGGGCATCCAGCCCCTTACTGGTCCCTTCCCTCTGACGAGGCCCTCTGAGCTCCAGCACCTTGCAGTGTGGAGACAGCCCCTGCCAGCAATCTCCTCTCCAAGGAGGCCTCAACCGAGGCCTAGGCCCAGGGGAAAGGCACCAGCGGGGTTGAGCCAGGGGAGGCGCCCGGGCATGTCTGGACCCTGTCCCCGCAGCCTGCCCCTTGGTGGGGCAGTACCCCCGGAGGCCAGGAAGGTCTGGGCAAGGCTGGCCAGGGGCAGGGGCCCTGCTGCGTCCTGCCCCTGGCCTGTGGGGCCTCTGAGCACAACCGGCCCTCTCCCACTGGAAGACCTCCCCGGCTGCCTCCAAAGGCCGGTTTGGAAGCACTCCCGCCCACTGTTCCCGCCAGGCGCGCACAATGCTCCCAAGCCCGGGAGAAAAGCGCTTCGGGGTGGTGGTCTCTCCGGGCCCTTGCCCCTGAGCCTGGGGGCCAGGCAGGGGATCCACAGTCCCAGGCCAAGGCACAACAACATGCACACGTCTGTTCCTGCCCCCTCCACCGGCAGAGAGCTGGGGGGAGCCAGAGTCTGTCAGGCAGCTGCTGGGCTGGCCGCCTGTGTGGGTAGGGGCAGAGCCGACCTAGGGGCAAGTTGGGCCTCTTGCTCTCCCTGCTGCCCTGAGGCTGCTGGGCCAAAGAGGTCTTGAGCATCCAGCCCCTTGCTGGTCCCTTCCCTCTGACGAGGCCCTCTGAGCTCCAGCACCTTGCAGTGTGGAGACAGACCCTGCCAGCAACCTCCTCTCCAAGGAGGCCTCAACCGAGGCCTAGGCCCAGGGGAAAGGCACCAGCGGGGATGAGCCAGTGGAGGGGCCCGGGCATGTCTGGACCCAGTCCCCGCAGCCTGCCCCTTGGTGGGGCAGTACCCCCGGAGGCCAGGAAGGTCTGGGCAAGGCTGGCCAGGGGCAGGGTCCCTGCTGGGTCCTGCCCCTGGCCTGTGGGGCCTCTGAGCACAACCGGCCCTCTCCCACTGGAAGACCTCCCCGGCTGCCTTCAAAGGCGGGTTTGCCAACACTCCCGCCCGCTGTTCCCGCCAGGCACGCACAACGCTCCCAAGGCCAGGAGAAAAGCGCTTCGGGGTGTTGCTCTCTCCGGTCCCTTGCCCCTGAGCCTGGGGTCCAGGCAGTGGGTCCACACTCCCAGACCAAGGCAGAACCACATGCACACTTCTGTTCCTGACCCCTGAACCGGCAGAGAGCTCGGGGGAGCCAGAGTCTATCAGGCAGCTGCTGGGTTGGCTGCCTGTGTGGGAAGGGGCAGAGCCGACCTAGGGGCAAGTTGGGCCTCTTGCTCTCCCTGCTGCCCTGAGGCTGCTGGGCCAAAGAGGTCTTGGGCATCCAGCCCCTTGCTGGTCCCTTCCCGCTGACGAGGCCCTCTGAGCTCCAGCACCTTGCAGTGTGGAGACAGCCCCTGCCAGCAACCTCCTCTCCAAGGAGGCATCAACCGAGGCCTATGCCCAGGGGAAAGGCACCAGCGGGGATGAGCCTGGGGAGGCGCCCAGGCATGTCTGGACCCAGTCCCCGCAGCCTGCCCCTTGGTGGGGCAGTACCCCCGGAGGCCAGGAAGGTCTGGGCAAGGCTGGCCAGGGGCAGGGGACCTGCTGGGTCCTGCCCCTGGCTTGTGAGGCCTCTGAGCACAACCGGCCCTCTCCCACTGGAAGACCTCCACGGCTGCCTCCAAAGTCCTGTTTGCAAACACTCCCGCCCGCTGTTCAGGCCAGGCTCGCACAATGCTCCCAAGCCCGGGAGAAAAGCGCTTCGGGGTGGTGCTCTCTCCGGGCCCTTGCCCCTGAGCCTGGGGGCAAGGCAGGGGGAACACACTCCCAGGCTAAGGCAGAACCACATGCCCACGTCTGTTCCTGTCCCCTGCACCGGCAGAGAGCTTGGGGGAGCCAGAGTCTGTCAGGCAGCTGCTGAGTTGGCCGCCTGTGTGGGAAGGGGCAGAGCCGCCCTAGGGGCAAGTTGGGCCTCTTGCTCTCCCTGCTGCCCTGAGGCTGCTGGGCCAAAGACGTCTTGGGCATCCAGCCCCTTACTGGTCCCTTCCCTCTGACGAGGCCCTCTGAGCTCCAGCACCTTGCAGTGTGGAGACAGCCCCTGCCAGCAACCTCCTCTCCAAGGAGGCCTCAACCGAGGCCTAGGCCCAGGGGAAAGGCACCAGCGGGGATGAGCCTGGGGAGGCGCCCGGGCATGTCTGGACACAGGCCCCGCAGCCTGCCCCTTGGTGGGGCAGTACCCCCGGAGGCCAGGAAGGTCTGGGCAAGGCTGGCCAGGGGCAGGGGCCGTGCTGGGTCCTGCCCCTGTCCTGTGGGGCCTCTGAGCACAACTGGCCCTCTCCCACTGGAAGACCTCCCCGGCTGCCTCCAAAGGCCGGTTTGTAAGCGCTCCCGCCCACTGTTCCCAGCAGGCGTGCACAATGCTCCCAAGCCCGGGAGAAAAGCGCTTCAGGGTGGTGCTCTCTCCGGGCCCTTGCCCCTGAGCCTGGGGGCAAGGCAGGGTGTCCAAACTCCCAGGACAAGGCAGAACCACATGCACACGTCTGATCTGCCCCCTGCACCGGCAGAGAGCTCGGGGGAGCCAGAGTCTGTCAGGCAGCTGCTGGGCTGGCCGCCTGTGTGGGAAGGGGCAGAGCCGACCTAGGGGCAAGTTGGGCCTCTTGCTCTCCCTGCTGCCCTGAGGATGCTGGGCCAAAGACGTCTTGGGCATCCAGCCCCTTACTGGTCCCTTCCCTCTGACGAGGCCCTCTGAGCTCCAGCACCTTGCAGTGTGGAGACAGCCCCTGCCAGCAACCTCCTCTCCAAGGAGGCCTCAACCGAGGCCTAGGCCCAGGGGAAAGGCACCAGTGGGGATGAGCCAGGGGAGGCGCCCGAGCATGTCTGGACCCAGTCCCCGCAGCCTGCCCCTTGGTGGGGCAGTACCCCCGGAGGCCAGGAAGGTCTGGGCAAGGCTGGCCAGGGGCAGGGGCCCTGCTGGGTCCTGCCCCTGGCCTGTGGGGCCTCTGAGCACAACCGGCCCTCTCCCACTGGAAGACCTCCCCGGCTGCCTCCAAAGGCCGGTTTGCAAGCGCTCCCGCCCACTGTTCCCAGCAGGCGTGCACAATGCTCCCAAGCCCGGGAGAAAAGCGCTTCAGGGTGGTGCTCTCTCCGGGCCCTTGCCCCTGAGCCTGGGGTCAAGGCACGGTGTCCACACTCCCAGGCCAAGTCAGAACCACATGCACACGTCTGTTCCTGCCCCCTGCACCGGCAGAGAGCTCGGGGGAGCCAGAGTCTGTCAGGCAGCTGCTGGGCTGGCCGCCTGTGTGGGAAGTGGCAGAGCCGACCTAGGGGCAAGTTGGGCCTCTTGCCCTCCCTGCTGCCCTGAGGCTGCTTGGCCAAAGAGGTCTTGGGCATCCAACCCCTTGCTGGTCCCTTCCCTCTGACGAGGCTCTCTGAGCTCCAGCACCTTGCAGTGTGGAGACAGCCCCTGCCAGCAACCTCCTCTCCAAGGAGGCCTAAACCGAGGCCTAGGCACAGGGGAAAGGCACCAGCGGGGATGAGCCTGGGGAGGCGCCCGGGCATGTATGGACCCAGTCCCCGCAGCCTGCCCCTTGGTGGGGCAGTACCCCCGGAGGCGAGGAAGGTCTGGGAAAGGCTGGCGAGGGGCAGGGGACCTGCTGGGTCCTGCCCCTGGCCTGTGGGGCCTCTGAGCACAACCGGCCCTCTCCCACTGGAAGACGTCCCCGGCTGCCTCCAAAGGCCGGTTTGCAAGCACTCCCGCCCACTGTTCCAACCAAGGGCGCACAACGCTCCCAAGCCTGGGAGAAAATCGCCTCGGGGTGGTGCTCTCTCCGGGCCCTTTCCCCTGAGCCTGGGGGCCAGGCAGGGGATCCACTGTCCCAGGCCAAGGCAGAACCACATGCACACGTCTGTTCCTGCCCCCTCCACCGGCAGAGAGCTGGGGGGAGCCAGAGTCTGTCAGGCAGCTGCTGGGCTGGCCGCCTGTGTGGGAAGGGGCAGAGCCGACCTAGGGGCAAGTTGGGCCTCTTGCTCTCCCTGCTGCCCTGAGGCTGCTGGGCCAAAGAGGTCTTGGGCATCCAGCCCCTTGCTGGTCCCTTCCCTCTGACGAGGCCCTCTGAGCTCCAGCACCTTGCAGTGTGGAGACAGCCCCTGCCAGCAACCTCTTCTCCAAGGAGGCCTCAACCGAGGCCTAGGCCCAGGGGAAAGGCACCAGCGGGGATGAGCCAGTGGAGGCGCATGGGCATGTCTGGACCCAGTCCCTGCAGCCTGCCCCTTGGTGGGGCAGTACCCCCGGAGGCCAGGAAGGTCTGGGCAAGGCTGGCCAGGGGCAGGGGCCCTGCTGGGTCCTGCCCCTGGCCTGTGAGGCCTCTGAGCACAACCGGCCCTCTCCCACTGGAAGACCTCCCCAGCTGCCTCCAAAGTCCTGTTTGCAAACACTCCCGCCCGCTGTTCACGCCAGGCTCGCACAATGCTCCCAAGCCCGGGAGAAAAGTGCTTCGGGGTGGTGCTCTCTCCGGGCCCTTGCCCCTGAGCCTGGGGGCCAGGCAGTGGGTCCACACTGCCAGACCAAGGCAGAACCACATGCACACGTCTGTTCCTGACCCCTGCACCGGCAGAGAGCTCTGGGGAGCCAGAGTCTGTCAGGCAGGTGCTGGGCTGGCCGCCTGTGTGGGAAGGGTTAGAGCCGACCTAGGGGCAAGTTGGGCCTCTTGCTCTCCCTGCTGCCCTGAGGCTGCTGGGCCAAAGAGGTCTTGGGCATCCAGCCCCTTGCTGGTCCCTTCCCTCTGACGAGGCCCTCTGAGCTCCAGCACCTTGCAGTGTGGAGACAGCCCCTGCCAGCAACCTCCTCTCCAATGAGGCCTCAACCGAGGCCTAGGCCTAGGGGAAAGACACCAGCGGGGATGAGCCTGGGGAGGCGCCCGGGCATGTCTGGACCCAGTCCCCGCAGCCTGCCCCTTGGTGGGGCAGTACCCCCGGAGGCCATGAAGGTCTGTGCAAGGCTGCCAGGGGCAGGGACAGTGCTGGGTCCTGCCCCTGGCCTGTTGGACGTCTGAGCACAACCGGCACTCTCGCGCTGGAAGACCTCCCCGTCTGCCTCCAAAGGCCGGTTTGCAAGCACTCCCGCCCGCTGTTCCCGCCAGGCACGCACAATGCTCCCAAGCCCGGGAGAAAAGCGCTTCGGGGTGGTGCTCTCTCCGGGCCCTTGCCCCTAAGCCTGCGGGCCAGGCAGGGGGAACACATTCCCAGGCCAAGACAGAACGACATGAACACGTCTGTTCCTGCCCCCTACACCGGCAGAGAGCTCGGGGGAGCCAGAGTCTCTCAGGCAGGTGCTGGGCTGGCCGCCTGTGTGGGAAGGGGCAGAGCCGACCTAGGGGCAAGTTATGCCTCTTGCTCTCCCTGCTGCCCTGAGGCTGCTGGGCCAAAGACGTCTTGGGCATCCAGCCCTTTGCTGGTCCCTTCCCTCTGACGAGGCCCTCTGAGCTCCAGCACCTTGCAGTGTGGAGACAGCCCCTGCCAGCAACCTCCTCTCCAAGGAGGCCTCAACCGAGGCCTAGGCCCAGGGGAAAGGCACCAGCGGGGATGAGCCAGGGGAGGCGCCCGAGCATGTCTGGACCCAGTCCCCGCAGCCTGCCCCTTGGTGGGGCAGTACCCCGGAGGCCAGGAAGGTCTGGGTAAGGCTGGCCAGGGGCAGGGGCCCTGCTGGGTCCTGCCCCTGGCCTGTGGGGCCTCTGAGCACAACCGGCCCTCTCCCACTGGAAGACCTCCCCGGCTGCCTCAAAAGGCCGGTTTGCAAGCGCTCCCGGCCACTGTTACCAGCAGGCGGGCACAATGCTCCTAAGCCCGGAAGAAAAGCGCTTCAGGGTGGTGCTCTCTCTGGGCCCTTGCCCCTGAGCCTGGGGGAAAGGCAGGGTGTCCACACTCCCAGGCCAAGGCAGAACCACATGCACACGTCTGATCTGCCCCCTGCACCGGCAGAGAGCTCGGGGGAGCCAGAGTCTGTCAGGCAGCTGCTGGGCTGGCCGCCTGTGTGGGAAGTGGCAGAGCCGACCTAGGGGCAAGTTGGGCCTCTTGCTCTCCCTGCTGCCCTGAGGCTCCTGGGCCATAGAGGTCTTGGGCATCCAGCCCCTTGCTGGTCCCTTCCCTCTGACGAGGCCCTCTGAGCTCCAGCACCTTGCAATGTGGAGACAGCCCCTGCCAGCAACCTCCTCTCCAAGGAGGCCTCAACCGAGGCCTAGGCCCAGGGGAAAGGCACCAGCGGGGATGAGCCTGGGGAGGCGCCCGGGCATGTCTGGACCCAGTCCCCGCAGCCTGCCCCTTGGTGGGGCAGTACCCCCGGAGGCCAGGAAGGTCTGGGCAAGGCTGGCCAGGGGCAGGGGCCCTGCTGGGTCCTGCCCCTGGCCTGTGGGGCCTCTGAGCACAACCGGCCCTCTCCCACTTGAAGAACTCCCCGGCTCCCTCCAAAGGCCAGTTTGCCAACACTCCCGCCCGCTGTTCCCGCCAGGCACGCACAATGCTCCCAAGCCCGGGAGAAAAGCGCTTCGGGGTGGTGCTCTCCTCGGGCCCTTGCCCCTGAGCTTGGGGTCCAGGCAGTTGGTCCACACTCCCAGACCAAGGCAGAACCACATGCACACGTCTGTTCCTGACCCCTGCACCGGCAGAGAGTTCGGGGGAGCCAGATTCTGTCAGGCAGCTGCTGGGCTGGCCGCCTGTGTGAGAAGGGGCAGAGCCGACCTAGGGGCAAGTTGGGCCTCTTGCTCTCCCTGCTGCCCTGAGGCTGCTGGGCCAAAGAGGTCTTGGGCATCCAGCCCCTTGCTGGTCCCTTCCCTCTGACGAGGCCCTCTGAGCTCCAGCACCTTGCAGTGTGGAGACAGCCCCTGCCAGCAACATCCTCTCCAAGGAGGCCTCAACCGAGGCATAGGCCCAGGGGAAAGGCACCAGCAGGGATGAGCCTGGGGACGCGCCCGGGCATGTCTGGACCCAGTCCCCGCAGCCTGCCCCTTGGTGGGGCAGTACCCCCGGAGGCCAGGAAGATCTGGGCAAGGCTGGCCAGGGGCAGGGGCCCTGCTGGGTCCTCCCCATGGCCTGTGGGGCCTCTGAGCACAACCGGCCCTCTCCCACTGGAAGACCTCCCCGGCTGCCTCCAAAGGCCGGTTTGCAAGCACTCCCGCCCACTGTTCCCGCCAGGCGCGCACAATGCTCCCAAGCCCGGGAGAAAAGCGCTTCGGGGTGGTGCTCTCTCCGGGCCCTTGCCCCTGAGCCTGTGGGCAAGGCAGGGGGAACACACTCCCAGACCAAGGCAGAAACACATGCACACGTCTGTTCCTGTCCCCTGCACCGGCAGAGAGCTCGGGGGAGCCAGAGTCTCTCAGGCAGGTGCTGGGCTGGCCGCCTGTGTGGGAAGGGGCAGAGCCGACCTAGGGGCAAGTTGGGCCTCTTGCTCTCCCTGCTGCCCTGAGGCTGCAGGGCCAAAGACGTCTTGGGCATCCAGCCCCTTACTGGTCCCTTCCCTCTGACGAGGCCCTCTGAGCTCCAGCACCTTGCAATGTGGAGACAGCCCCTGCCAGCAATCTCCTCTCCAAGGAGGCCTCAACCGAGGCCTAGGCCCAGGGGAAAGGCACCAGCGGAGTTGAGCCAGGGGAGGCGCCCGGGCATGTCTGGACCCTGTCCCCGCAGCCTGCCCCTTGGTGGGGCAGTACCCCCGGAGGCCAGGAAGGTCTGGGCAATGCTGGCCAGGGGCAGGGACACTGCTGGGTCCTGCCCCTGGCCTGTGGGGCCTCTGAGCACAACCGGCCCTCTCCCACTGGAAGACCTCCCCGGCTGCCTCCAAAGGCCAGTTTTCCAACACTCCCGCCCGCTGTTCCCGCCAGGCACGCACAATGCTCCCAAGCCCGTGAGAAAAGCGCTTCGGGGTGGTGCTCTCCTCGGGCCCTTGCCCCTGAGCCTGGGGGCCAGGCAGTTGGTCCACACTCCCAGACCAAGGCAGAACCACATGCACACGTCTGTTCCTGACCCCTGCACCGGCAGAGAGCTCGGGGGAGCCAGAGTCTGTCAGGCAGCTGCTGGGCTGGCCGCCTGTGTGGGAAGGGGCAGAGCCGACCTAGGGGCAAGTTGGGCCTCTTCCTCTCCCTGCTGCCCTGAGGCTGCTGGGCCAAAGAGGTCTTGGGCATCCAGCCCCTTGCTGGTCCCTTCCCTCTGACGAGGCCCTCTGAGCTCCAGCACCTTGCAGTGTGGAGACAGCCCCTGCCAGCAACCTCCTCTCCAAGGAGGCCTCAACCGAGGCCTAGGCCCAGGGGAAAGGCACCAGCGGGGATGAGCCAGTGGAGGCGCACGGGCATGTCTGGACCCAGTCCCCGCAGCCTGCCCCTTGGTGGGGCAGTACCCCCGGAGGCCAGGAAGGTCTGAGCAAGGCTGCCAGGGGCAGGGACACTGCTGGGTCCTGCCCCTGGCCTGTGGGGCGTCTGAGCACAACCGGCACTCTCCCGCTGGAAGACCTGCCCGGCCGCCTCCAAAGGCCTGTTAACAAGCGCTCCCGCCCACTGTTCCCAGCAGGCGTGCACAATGCTCCCAAGCCCGGGAGAAAAGCGCTTCGGGGTGGTGCTCTCTCCGGGCCCTTGCCCCTGAGCCTGGGGGCAAGGCAGGGTGTCCACACTCCCAGGCCAAGGCAGAACCACATGCACACGTCTGATCTGCCCCCTGCACCGGCAGAGAGCTCGGGGGAGCCAGAGTCTGTCAGGCAGCTGCTGGGCTGGCCGCCTGTGTGGGAAGGGGCAGAGCCGACCTAGGGGCAAGTTGGGCCTCTTGCTCTCCCTGCTGCCCTGAGGCTGCTGGGCCAAAGAGGTCTTGGGCATCCAGCCCCTTGCTTGTCCCTTCCCTCTGACGAGGCCCTCTGAGCTCCAGCACCTTGCAGTGTGGAGACAGCCCCTGCCAGCAATCTCCTCTCCAAGGAGGCCTCAACCGAGGCCTAGGCCCAGGGAAAAGGCACCAGCGGGGTTGAGCCAGGGGAGGCGCCCGGGCATGTCTGGACCCTGTCCCCGCAGCCTGCCCCTTGGTGGGGCAGTACCCCTGGAGGCCAGGAAGGTCTGGGCAAGGCTGGCCAGGGGCAGGGGCACTGCTGGGTCCTGCCCCTGGCCTGTGGGGCCTCTGAGCACAACCGGCCCTTGCCCACTGGAAGACCTCCCCGGCTGCCTCCAAAGGCCGGTTTGCAAGCACTCCCGCCCACTGTTCCCGCCAGGCGCGCACAATGCTCCCAAGCCCGGGAGAAAAGCGCTTCGGGGTGGTGGTCTCTCCGGGCCCCTGCCCCTGAGCCTGGGGGCCAGGCAGGGGATCCACAGTCCCAGGCCAAGGCAGAACCACATGCACACGTCTGTTCCTGCCCCCTCCACCGGCAGAGAGCTGGGGGGAGCCAGAGTCTGTCAGGCAGCTGCTGGGCTGGCCGCCTGTGTGGGAAGGGGCAGAGCCGACCTAGGGGCAAGTTGGGCCTCTTGCTCTCCCTGCTGCCCTGAGGCTGCTGGGCCAAAGAGGTCTTGGGCATCCAGCCCCTTGCTGGTCCCTTCCCTCTGACGAGGCCCTCTGAGCTCCAGCACCTTGCAGTGTGGAGACAGCCCCTGCCAGCAACCTCTTCTCCAAGGAAGCCTCAAACGAGGCCTAGGCCCAGGGGAAAGGCACCAGCGGGGATGAGCCAGTGGAGGCGCACGGGCATGTCTGGACCCAGTCCCCGCAGCCTGCCCCTTGGTGGGGCAGTACCCCCGGAGGCCAGGAAGGTCTGGGCAAGGCTGGCCAGGGGCAGGGGCCCTGCTGGGTCCTGCCCCTGGCCTGTGGGGCCTCTGAGCACAACCGGCCCTCTCCCACTGGAAGACCTCCCCGGCTGCCTCCAAAGGCCGTTTTGCACGCACTCCCGCCCACTGTTCCCACCAAGCGCGCACAATGCTCCCATCCCGGGAGAAAAGCGCTTCGGGGTGGTGCTCTCTCCGGGCCCTTGCCCCTGAGACTGGGGGCCAGGCAGGGGATCCACAGTCCCAGGCCAAGGCACAACAACATGCACACGTCTGTTCCTGCCCCCTCCACCGGCAGAGAGCTGGGGGGAGCCAGAGTCTGTCAGGCAGCTGCTGGGCTGGCCGCCTGTGTGGGAAGGGGCAGAGCCGACCTAGGGGCAAGTTGGGCCTCTTGCTCTCCCTGCTGCCCTGAGGCTGCTGGGCCAAAGAGGTCTTGGGCATCCAGCCCCTTGCTGGTCCCTTCCCTCTGACGAGGCCCTCTGAGCTCCAGCACCTTGCAGTGTGGAGACAGCCCCTGCCAGCAACCTCCTCTCCAAGGAGGCCTCGACCGAGGCCTAGGCACAGGGGAAAGGCACCAGCGGGGATGAGCCAGTGGAGGCGCACGGGCATATCAGGACCCAGGCCCTGCAGCCTGCCCCTTGGTGGGGCAGTACCCCCGGAGGCCAGGAAGTTCTGGGCAAGGCTGGCCAGGGGCAGGGTCCCTGCTGGGTCCTGCCCCTGGCCTGTGGGGCCTCTGAGCACAACCGGCCCTCTCCCACTGGAAGACCTCCCCGGCTGCCTCCAAAGGCGGGTTTGCCAACACTCCCGCCCGCTGTTCCCGCCAGGCACGCACAACGCTCCCAAGCCCGGGAGAAAAGCGCTTCGGGGTGGTGCTCTCTCCGGGCCCTTGCCCCTGAGCCTGGGGTCCAGGCAGTGGGTCCACACTCCCAGACCAAGGCAGAACCACATGCACACGTCTGTTCCTGACCCCTGCACCGGCAGAGAGCTCGGGGGAGCCAGAGTCTGTCAGGCAGCTGCTGGGTTGGCTGCCTGTGTGGGAAGGGGCAGAGCCGACCTAGGGGCAAGTTGGGCCTCTTGCTCTCCCTGCTGCCCTGAGGCTGCTGGGCCAAAGAGGTCTTGGGCATCCAGCCCCTTGCTGGTCCCTTCCCGCTGACGAGGCCCTCTGAGCTCCAGCACCTTGCAGTGTGGAGACAGCCCCTGTCAGCAACCTCCTCTCCAAGGAGGCCTCAACCGAGGCCTAGGCCCAGGGGAAAGGCACCAGCGGGGATGAGCCTGGGGAGGCGCCCGGGCATCTCTGGACCCAGGCCCCGCAGCCTGCCCCTTAGTGGGGCAGTACCCCCGGAGGCCAGGAAGGTCTGGGCAAGGCTGGCCAGGGGCAGGGGCCCTGCTGCGTCCTGCCCCTGGCCTGTGGGGCCTCTGAGCACAACCGGCCCTCTCCCACTGGAAGACCTCCCCGGCTGCCTCCAAGGCCGGTTTGCAAGCGCTCCCGCCCACTGTTCCCAGCAGGCGTGCACAATGCTCCCAAGCCCGGGAGAAAAGCGCTTCAGGGTGGTGCTCTCTCCGGGCACTTGCCCCTGAGCCTGGGGTCAAGGCAGGGTGTCCACACTCCCAGGACAAGGCAGAACCACATGCACACGTCTGATCTGCCCCCTGCACCGGCAGAGAGCTCGGGGGAGCCAGAGTCTGTCAGGCAGCTGCTGGGCTGGCCGCCTGTGTGGGAAGGGGCAGAGCCGACCTAGGGGCAAGTTGGGCCTCTTGCTCTCCCTGCTGCCCTGAGGCTGCTGGGCCAAAGAGGTCTTGGGCATCCAGCCCCTTGCTGGTCCCTTCCCTCTGACGAGGCCCTCTGAGCTCCAGCACCTTGCAGTGTGGAGACAGCCCCTGCCAGCAACCTCCTCTCCAAGGAGGCCTCAACCGAGGCCTAGGCCCAGGGGAAAGGCACCAGCGGGGATGAGCCTGGGGAGGCGCCCGGGCATGTCTGAACCCAGTCCCCGCAGCCTGCCCCTTGGTGGGGCAGTACCCCCGGAGGCCAGGAAGGTCTGGGCAAGGCTGCCAGGGGCAGGGACACTGCTGGGTCCTGCCCCTGGCCTGTGGGGCGTCTGAGCACAACCGGCACTCTCCCGCTGGAAGACCTCCCCGTCTGCCTCGAAAGGCCGGTTTGCAAGCACTCCCGCCCGCTGTTCCCGCCAGGCACGCACAATGCTCCCAAGCCCGGGAGAAAAGCGCTTCGGGGTGGTGCTCTCACCGGGCCCTTGCCCCTGAGCCTGGGGGCAAGGCATGGGGAACACACTCCCAGGCCAAGGCAGAACCACATGCCCACGTCTGTTCCTGTCCCCTGCACCGGCAGAGAGCTTGGGGGAGCCAGAGTCTGTCAGGCAGCTGCTGGGTTGGCCGCCTGTGTGGGAAGGGGCAGAGCCGCCCTAGGGGCAAGTTGGGCCTCTTGCTCTCCCTGCTGCCCTGAGGCTGCTGGGCCAAAGACGTCTTGGGCATCCAGCCCCTTACTGGTCCCTTCCCTCTGACGAGGCCCTCTGAGCTCCAGCACCTTGCAGTGTGGAGACAGCCCCTGCCAGCAACCTCCTCTCCAAGGAGGCCTCAACCGAGGCCTAGGCCCAGGGGAAAGGCACCAGCGAGGATGAGCCAGGGGAGGCGCCCGAGCATGTCTGGACCCAGTCCCCGCAGCCTGCCCCTTGGTGGGGCAGTACCCCCGGAGGCCAGGAAGGTCTGGGTAAGACTGGCCAGGGGCAGGGGCCCTGCTGGGTCCTGCCCCTGGCCTGTGGGGCCTCTGAGCACAACCGGCCCTCTCCCACTGGAAGACCTCCCCGGCTGCCTCCAAAGGCCGGTTTGCAAGCGCTCCCGGCCACTGTTACCAGCAGGCGGGCACAATGCTCCTAAGCCCGGAAGAAAAGCGCTTCAGGGTGGTGCTCTCTCTGGGCCCTTGCCCCTGAGCCTGGGGGCAAGGCAGGGTGTCCACACTCCCAGGCCAAGGCAGAACCACATGCACACGTCTGACCTGCCCCCTGCACCGGCAGAGAGCTCGGGGGAGCCAGAGTCTGTCAGGCAGCTGCTGGGCTGGCCGCCTGTGTGGGAAGTGGCAGAGCCGACCTAGGGGCAAGTTGGGCCTCTTGCTCTCCCTGCTGCCCTGAGGCTGCTGGGCCAAAGACGTCTTGGGCATCCAGCCCCTTACTGGTCCCTTCCCTCTGACGAGGCCCTCTGAGCTCCAGCACCTTGCAGTGTGGAGACAGCCCCTGCCAGCAACCTCCTCTCCAAGGAGGCCTCAACCGAGGCCTAGGCCCAGGGGAAAGGCACCAGCGGGGATGAGCCTGGGGAGGCGCCCGGGCATGACTGGACCCAGTCCCCGCAGCCTGCCCCTTGGTGGGGCAGTACCCCCGGAGGCCAGGAAGGTCTGGGCAAGGCTGGCCAGGGGCAGGGGCCCTGCTGGGTCCTGCCCCTGGCCTGTGGGGCCTCTGAGCACAACCGGCCCTCTCCCACTGGAAGAACTCCCCGGCTGCCTCCAAAGGCCAGTTTGCCAACACTCCCGCCCGCTGTTCCCGCCAGGCACGCACAATGCTCCCAAGCCCGTGAGAAAAGCGCTTCGGGGTGGTGCTCTCCTCGGGCCCTTGCCCCTGAGCCTGGGGGCCAGGCAGTTGGTCCACACTCCCAGACCAAGGCAGAACCACATGCACACGTCTGTTCCTGACCCCTGCACCGGCAGAGATCTCGGGGGAGCCAGAGTCTGTCAGGCAGCTGCTGGGCTGGCCGCCTGTGTGGGAAGGGGCAGAGCCGACCTAGGGGCAAGTTGGGCCTCTTCCTCTCCCTGCTGCCCTGAGGCTGCTGGGCCAAAGAGGTCTTGGGCATCCAGCCCCTTGCTTGTCCCTTCCCTCTGACGAGGCCCTCTGAGCTCCAGCACCTTGCAGTGTGGAGACAGCCCCTGCCAGCAACCTCCTCTCCAAGGAGGCCTCAACCGAGGCCTAGGCCCAGGGGAAAGGCACCAGCGGGGATGAGCCAGTGGAGGCGCACGGGCATGTCTGGACCCAGTCCCCGCAGCCTGCCCCTTGGTGGGGCAGTACCCCCGGAGGCCAGGAAGGTCTGGGCAAGGCTGCCAGGGGCAGGGACACTGCTGGGTCCTGCCCCTGGCCTGTGGGGCGTCTGAGCACAACCGGCACTCTCCCGCTGGAAGACCTGCCCGGCCGCCTCCAAAGGCCGGTTAACAAGCGCTCCCGCCCACTGTTCCCAGCAGGCGTGCACAATGCTCCCAAGCCCGGGAGAAAAGCGCTTCGGGGTGGTGCTCTCTCCGGGCCCTTGCCCCTGAGCCTGGGGGCAAGGCAGGGTGTCCACACTCCCAGGCCAAGGCAGAACCACATGCACACGTCTGATCTGCCCCCTGCACCGGCAGAGAGCTCGGGGGAGCCAGAGTCTGTCAGGCAGCTGCTGGGCTGGCCGCCTGTGTGGGAAGGGGCAGAGCCGACCTAGGGGCAAGTTGGGCCTCTTGCTCTCCCTGCTGCCCTGAGGCTGCTGGGCCAAAGAGGTCTTGGGCATCAAGCCCCTTGCTTGTCCCTTCCCTCTGACGAGGCCCTCTGAGCTCCAGCACCTTGCAGTGTGGAGACAGCCCCTGCCAGCAATCTCCTCTCCAAGGAGGCCTCAACCGAGGCCTAGGCCCAGGGAAAAGGCACCAGCGGGGTTGAGCCAGGGGAGGCGCCCGGGCATGTCTGGACCCTGTCCCCGCAGCCTGCCCCTTGGTGGGGCAGTACCCCCGGAGGCCAGAAAGGTCTGGGCAAGGCTGGCCAGGGGCAGGGGCCCTGCTGGGTCCTGCCCCTGGCCTGTGGGGCCTCTGAGCACAACCGGCCCTTGCCCACTGGAAGACCTCCCCGGCTGCCTCCAAAGGCCGGTTTGCAAGCACTCCCGCCCACTGTTCCCGCCAGGCGCGCACAATGCTCCCAAGCCCGGGAGAAAAGCGCTTCGGGGTGGTGGTCTCTCCGGGACCCTGCCCCTGAGCCTGGGGGCCAGGCAGGGGATCCACTGTCCCAGGCCAAGGCAGAACCACATGCACACGTCTGTTCCTGCCCCCTCCACCGGCAGAGAGCTGGGGGGAGCCAGAGTCTGTCAGGCAGCTGCTGGGCTGGCCGCCTGTGTGGGAAGGGGCAGAGCCGACCTAGGGGCAAGTTGGGCCTCTTGCTCTCCCTGCTGCCCTGAGGCTGCTGGGCCAAAGAGGTCTTGGGCATCCAGCCCCTTGCTGGTCCCTTCCCTCTGACGAGGCCCTCTGAGCTCCAGCACCTTGCAGTGTGGAGACAGCCCCTGCCAGCAACCTCTTCTCCAAGGAGGCCTCAACCGAGGCCTAGGCCCAGGGGAAAGGCACCAGCGGGGATGAGCCAGTGGAGGCGCAAGGGCATGTCTGGACCCAGTCCCCGCAGCCTGCCCCTTGGTGGGGCAGTACCCCCGGAGGCCAGGAAGGTCTGGGCAAGGCTGCGAGGGGCAGGGGCCCTGCTGGGTCCTGCCCCTGGCCTGTGGGGCCTCTGAGCACAACCGGCCCTCTCCCACTGGAAGACCTCCCCGGCTGCCTCCAAAGGCCGGTTTGCCAACACTCCCGCCCGCTGTTCCCGCCAGGCACGCACAATGCTCCCAAGCCCGGGAGAAAAGCGCTTCAGGGTGTTGCCCTCTCCGGGCCCTTGCCCCTGAGCCTGGGGTCCAGGCAGTGGGTCCACACTCCCAGACCAAGGCAGAACCACATGCACACGTCTGTTCCTGACCCCTGCACCGGCAGAGAGCTCGGGGGAGCCAGAGTCTGTCAGGCAGCTGCTGGGTTGGCTGCCTGTGTGGGAAGGGGCAGAGCCGACCTAGGGGCAAGTTGGGCCTCTTCCTCTCCCTGCTGCCCTGAGGCTGCTGGGCCAAAGACGTCTTGGGCATCCAGCCCCTTACTGGTCCCTTCCCTCTGACGAGGCCCTCTGAGCTCCAGCACCTTGCAGTGTGGAGACAGCCCCTGCCAGCAACCTCCTCTCCAAGGAGGCCTCAACCGAGGCCTAGGCCCAGGGGAAAGGCACCAGCGGGGATGAGCCAGTGGAGGCGCAAGGGCATGTCTGGACCCAGTCCCCGCAGCCTGCCCCTTGGTGGGGCAGTACCCCCGGAGGCCAGGAAGGTCTGGGCAAGGCTGCGAGGGGCAGGGGCCCTGCTGGGTCGTGCCCCTGGCCTGTGGGGCGTCTGAGCACAACCGGCACTCTCCCGCTGGAAGACCTCCCCGTCTGCCTCCAAAGGCCGGTTTGCAAGCACTCCCGCCCGCTGTTCCCGCCAGGCAGGCACAATGCTCCCAAGCCCGGGAGAAAAGCGCTTCGGAGTGGTGCTCTCCTCGGGCCCTTGCCCCTGAGCCTGGGGGCCAGGCAGTAGGAACACACTCCCAGGCCAAGGCAGAACGACATGCACACGTCTGTTCCTGCCCCCTACACCGGCAGAGAGCTCGGGGGAGCCAGAGACTGCCAGGCTGCTGCTGGGCTGGCTGCCTGTGTGGGACGGGGCAGAGCCGACCTAGGGGCAAGTTGGGCCTCTTGCTCTCCCTGCTGCCCTGAGGCTGCTGGGTCAAAGAGGTCTTGGGCATCCAGCCCTTTGCTGGTCCCTTCCCTCTGACGAGGCCCTCTGAGCTCCAGCACCTTGCAGTGTGGAGACAGCCCCTGCCAGCAACCTCCTCTCCAAAGAGGCCTCAACCGAGGCCTACGCCCAGGGGAAAAGCACCAGCGGGTATGATCCTGGGGAGGCGCACGGACATGTCTGGACCCAGTCCCCGCAGCCTGCCCCTTGGTGGGGCAGTCCCCCGGAGGCCAGGAAGGTCTGGGCAAGGCTGGCCAGGGGCAGGGTCCCTGCTGGGTCCTGCCCCTGGCCTGTGAGGCCTCTGAGCACAACCGGCCCTCTCCCACTGGAAGACCTCCCCAGCTGCCTCCAAAGTCCTGTTTGCAAACACTCCCGCCCGCTGTTCACGCCAGGCTCGCACAATGCTCCCAAGCCCGGGAGAAAAGCGCTTCGGGGTGGTGCTCTCTCCGGGCCCTTGCCCCTGAGCCTGGGGGCCAGGCAGTGGGTCCACACTCCCAGACCAAGGCAGAACCACATGCACACGTCTGTTCCTGACCCCTGCACCGGCAGAGAGCTCGGGGGAGCCAGAGTCTGTCAGGCCGCTGCTGGGCTGGCCGCCTGTGTGGGAAGGGGCAGAGCCGACCTAGGGGCAAGTTGGGCCTCTTCCTCTCCCTGCTGCCCTGAGGCTGCTGGGCCAAAGAGGTCTTGGGCATCCAGCCCCTTGCTGGTCCCTTCCCTCTGACGAGGCCCTCTGAGCTCCAGCACCTTGCAGTGTGGAGACAGCCCCTGCCAGCAACCTCCTCTCCAATGAGGCCTCAACCGAGGCCTAGGCCCAGGGGAAAGGCACCAGCGGGGATGAGCCTGGGGAGGCGCCCGGGCATGTCTGGACCCAGTCCCCGCAGCCTGCCCCTTGGTGGGGCAGTACCCCCGGAGGCCAGGAAGGTCTGTGCAAGGCTGCCAGGGGCAGGGACAGCGCTGGGTCCTGCCCCTGGCCTGTGGGACGTCTGAGCACAACCGGCACTCTCCCGCTGGAAGACCTCCCCGTCTGCCTCCAAAGGCCGGTTTGCAAGCACTCCCGCCCGCTGTTCCCGCCAGGCACGCACAATGCTCCCAAGCCCGGGAGAAAAGCGCTTCGGGGTGGTGCTCTCTCCGGGCCCTTGCCCCTAAGCCTGCGGGCCAGGCAGGGGGAACACACTCCCAGGCCAAGACAGAACGACATGAACACGTCTGTTCCTGCCCCCTACACCGGCAGAGAGCTCGGGGGAGCCAGAGTCTCTCAGGCAGGTGCTGGGCTGGCCGCCTGTGTGGGAAGGGGCAGAGCCGACCTAGGGGCAAGTTGGGCCTCTTGCTCTCCCTGCTGCCCTGAGGCTGCTGGGCCAAAGAGGTCTTGGGCATCCAGCCCCTTGCTGGTCCCTTCCCTCTGACGAGGCCCTCTGAGCTCCAGCACTTTGCAGTGTGGAGACAGCCCCTGCCAGCAACCTCCTCTCCAAGGAGGCCTCAACCTAGGCCTAGGCCCAGGGGAAAGGCACCAGCGGGGATGAGCCAGTGGAGGCGCACGGGCATATCAGGACCCAGTCCACGCAGCCTGCCCCTTGGTGGGGCAGTACCCCCGGAGGCCAGGAAGGTCTGGGCAAGGCTGGCCAGGGGCAGGGTCCCTGCTGGGTCCTGCCCCTGGCCTGTGGGGCCTCTGAGCACAACCGGCCCTCTCCCACTGGAAGACCTCCCCGGCTGCCTCCAAAGACGGGTTTGCCAACACTCCCGCCCGCTGTTCCCGCCAGGCACGCACAACGCTCCCAAGGCCAGGAGAAAAGCGCTTCGGGGTGTTGCTCTCTCCGGGCCCTTGCTCCTGAGCCTGGGGTCCAGGCAGTGGGTCCACACTCCCAGACCAAGGCAGAACCACATGCACACGTCTGTTCCTGACCCCTGCACTGGCAGAGAGCTCGGGGGAGCCAGAGTCTGTCAGGCAGCTGCTGGGTTGGCTGCCTGTGTGGGAAGGGGCAGAGCCGACCTAGGGGCAAGTTGGGCCTCTTGCTCTCCCTGCTGCCCTGAGGCTGCTGGGCCAAAGAGGTCTTGGGCATCCAGCCCCTTGCTGGTCCCTTCCCTCTGACGAGGCCCTCTGAGCTCCAGCACCTTGCAGTGTGGAGACAGCCCCTGCCAGCAACCTCCTCTCCAAGGAGGCATCAACCGAGGCCTATGCCCAGGGGAAAGGCACCAGCGGGGATGAGCCTGGGGAGGTGCCCAGGCATGTCTGGACCCAGTCCCCGCAGCCTGCCCCTTGGTGGGGCAGTACCCCCGGAGGCCAGGAAGGTCTGGGCAAGGCTGGCCAGGGGCAGGGGCCCTGCTGGGTCCTGCCCCTGGCCTGTGGGGCCTCTGAGCACAACCGGCCCTCTCCCACTGGAAGAACTCCCCGGCTGACTCCAAGGGCCAGTTTGCCAACACTCCCGCCCGCTGTTCCCGCCAGGCACGCACAATGCTCCCAAGCCCGGGAGAAAAGCACTTCGGGGTGGTGCTCTCCTCGGGCCCTTGCCCCTGAGCCTGGGGGCCAGGCAGTTGGTCCACACTCCCAGACCAAGGCAGAACCACATGCACACGTCTGTTCCTGACCCCTGCACCGGCAGAGAGCTCGGGGGAGCCAGAGTCTGTCAGGCAGCTGCTGGGCTGGCCGCCTGTGTGGGAAGGGGCAGAGCCGACCTAGGGGCAAGTTGGGCCTCTTGCTCTCCCTGCTGCCCTGAGGCTGCTGGGCCAAAGAGGTCTTGGGCATCCAGCCCCTTGCTGGTCCCTTCCCTCTGACGAGGCCCTCTGAGCTCTAGCACCTTGCAGTGTGGAGACAGCCCCTGCCAGCAACATCCTCTCCAAGGAGGCCTCAACCGAGGCCTAGGCCCAGGGGAAAGGCACCAGCGGGGATGAGCCTGGGGAGGCGCCCGGGCATGTCTGGACCCAGTCCCCGCAGCCTGCCCCTTGGTGGGGCAGTACCCCCGGAGGCCAGGAAGATCTGGGCAAGGCTGGCCAGGGGCAGGGGCCCTGCTGGGTCCTCCCCATGGCCTGTGGGGCCTCTGAGCACAACCGGCCCTCTCCCACTGGAAGACCTCCCCGGCTGCCTCCAAAGGCCAGTTTGCCAACACTCCTGCCCGCTCTTCCCGCCAGGCACGCACAATGCTCCCAAGCCCGGGAGAAAAGCGCTTCGGGGTGGTGCTCTCTCCGGGCCCTTGCCCCTGAGCCTGTGGGCAAGGCAGGGGGAACACACTCCCAGACCAAGGCAGAAACACATGCACACGTCTGTTCCTGTCCCCTGCACCGGCAGAGAGCTCGGGGGAGCCAGAGTCTCTCAGGCAGGTGCTGGGCTGGCCGCCTGTGTGGGAAGGGGCAGAGCCGACCTAGGGGCAAGTTGGGCCTCTTGCTCTCCCTGCTGCCCTGAGGCTGCAGGGCCAAAGACGTCTTGGGCATCCAGCCCCTTACTGGTCCCTTCCCTCTGCCGAGGCCCTCTGAGCTCCAGCACCTTGCAGTGTGGAGACAGCCCCTGCCAGCAATCTCCTCTCCAAGGAGGCCTCAACCGAGGCCTAGGCCCAGGGGAAAGGCACCAGCGGGGTTGAGCCAGGGGAGGCGCCCGGGCATGTCTGGACCCTGTCCCCGCAGCCTGCCCCTTGGTGGGGCAGTACCCCCGGAGGCCAGGAAGGTCTGGGCAAGGCTGGCCAGGGGCAGGGGCCCTGCTGGGTCCTGCCCCTGGCATGTGAGGCCTCTGAGCACAACCGGCCCTCTCCCACTGGAAGACCTCCACGGCTGCCTCCAAAGTCCTGTTTGCAAACACTCCCGCCCGCTGTTCACGCCAGGCTCGCACAATGCTCCCAAGCCCGGGAGAAAAGCGCTTCGGGGTGGTGCTCTCTCCGGGCCCTTGCCCCTGAGCCTGGGGGACAGGCAGGGGGAACACACTCCCAGGCCAAGGCAGAACGACATGCACACGTCTGTTCCTGCCCCCTACACCGGCAGAGAGTTCGGGGGAGCCAGAGACTGCCAGGCTGCTGCTGGGCTGGCTGCCTGTGTGGGACGGGGTAGAGCCGACCTAGGGGCAAGTTGGGCCTCTTGCTCTCCCTGCTGCCCTGAGGCTGCTGGGTCAAAGAGGTCTTGGGCATCCAGCCCTTTGCTGGTCCTTTCCCTCTGACGAGGCCCTCTGAGCTCCAGCACCTTGCAGTGTGCAGACAGCCCCTGCCGGCAACCTCCTCTCCAAGGAGGCCTCAACCGAGGCCTAGGCCCAGGGGAAAGGCACCAGCGGGGATGAGCCTGGGGAGGCGCCCGGGCATGTCTGGACCCAGTCCCCGCAGCCTGCCCCTTGGTGGGGTAGTACCCCCGGAGGCCAGGAAGGTCTGGGCAAGGCTGCCAGAGGCAGGGACACTGCTGGGTCCTGCCCCTGGCCTGTGGGGCCTCTGAGAACAACTGGCACTCTCCCGCTGGAAGACCTCCCCGGCTGCCTCCAAAGGCTGGTTTGCAAGCACTCAATCCCGCTGTTCACGCCAGCTGCGCACAATGCTCCCAAGCCCGGGAGAAAAGCATTTTGGGGTGGTGCTCACTCCGGGCTTTGGAAGACCTCCCCGGCTGCCTCCAAGGCCGGTTTGCAAGCACTTCTGCCTGCTGTTCCCGCCACCCGCGCACAATGCTCCCAAGCCCGGGAGAAAAGCGTTTCGGGGTGGTGTTCTCTCTGGACCCAGAAAGACCTCCCGGGCTGCCCCCAAATGCCGGTTTGCAAGCACTCCCACTCACTGTTCCCGCCATCCGTGCAAATGCTCCAAGCCCAGGAGAAAAGCCCTTCAGGGTGGTGCTCTCTCCCGGCCCTTGGAAGACCTCCCCGGCTGCCTCCAAAGGCTGGATTTCAAGTACTCCCTCCCGCTGTCCCGCCAGCCGCACACAATGCTCCCAATCACGGGAGAAAAGCGCTTCGGGGTGGTGCTCTCTACGGGCCCTTGGAAGACCTCCCCGTTTGTCTCCAAAGGCCGGTTTGCAAGCACTCATGCCCGCTGTTCCCGCCAGCCGCGCACAATGCTCCCAAGCCCAGCAGAAAAGCGCTTCGGGGTGGTGGTCTCTCCGGGCCCCTGCCCCTGAGCCTGGGGGCCAGGCAGGGGATCCACAGTCCCAGGCCAAGGCAGAACCACATGCACACGTCTGTTCCTGCCGCCTCTACCGGCAGAGAGCTGGGGGGAGCCAGAGTCTGTCAGGCAGCTGCTGGGCTGGCCGCCTGTGTGGGAAGGGGCAGAGCCGACCTAGGGGCAAGTTGGGCCTCTTGCTCTCCCTGCTGCCCTGAGGCTGCTGGGCCAAAGAGGTCTTGGGCATCCAGCCCCTTGCTGGTCCCTTCCCTCTGACGAGGCCCTCTGAGCTCCAGCACCTTGCAGTGTGGAGACAGCCCCTGCCAGCAACCTCCTCTCCAAGGAGGCCTCAACCGAGGCCTAGGCCCAGGGGAAAGGCACCAGCGGGGATGAGCCAGTGGAGGCGCACGGGCATGTCTGGACCCAGTCCCCGCAGCCTGCCCCTTGGTGGGGCAGTACCCCCGGAGGCCAGGAAGGTCTGGGCAAGGCTGGCCAGGGGCAGGGTCCCTGCTGGGTCCTGCCCCTGGCCTGTGGGGCCTCTGAGCACAACCGGCCCTCTCCCACTGGAAGACCTCCCCGGCTGCCTCCAAAGGCCGGTTTGCCAACACTCCCGCCCGCTGTTCCCGCCAGGCACGCACAATGCTCCCAAGCCCGGGAGAAAAGCGCTTCGGGGTGTTGCTCTCTCCGGGCCCTTGCCCATGAGCCTGGGGTCCAGGCAGTGTGTCCACACTCCCAGACCAAGGCAGAACCACATGCACACGTCTGTTCCTGACCCCTGCACCGGCAGAGCGCTCGGGGGAGCCACAGTCTGTCAGGCAGCTGCTGGGTTGGCTGCCTGTGTGGGAAGGGGCAGAGCCGACCTAGGGGAAGTTGGGCCTCTTCCTCTCCCTGCTGCCCTGAGGCTGCTGGGCCAAAGAGGTCTTGGGTATCCAGCCCCTTGCTGGTCCCTTCCCGCTGCCGAGGCCCTCTGAGCTCCAGCACCTTGCAGTGTGGAGACAGCCCCTACCAGCAACCTCCTCTCCAAGGAGGCCTCAACCGAGGCCTAGGCCCAGGGGAAAGGCACCAGCGGGGATGAGCCTGGGGAGGCGCCCGGGCATGTGTGGACCCAGTCCCCGCAGCCTGCCCCTTGGTGGGGTAGTAACCCCGGAGGCCAGGAGGGTCTGGGCAAGGCTGCCAGGGGCAGGGACACTGCTGGGTCCTGCCCCTGGCCTCTGGGGCGTCTGAGCACAACCGGCACTCTCCCGCTGGAAGACCTCCCTGGCTGCCTCCAAAGGCCGGTTTGCAAGCACTCCCGCCCGCTGTTCCCGACAGGCACGCACAATGCTACCAAGCCCGGGAGAAAAGCGCTTCGGGGTGGTGCTCTCTCCGGGCCCTTGCCCCTGAGCCTGGGGGCCAGGCAGGGGGAACACACTCCCAGGCCAAGGCAGAACGACATGCCCACGTCTGTTCCTGCCCCCTACACCGGCAGAGAGCTCGGGGGAGCCAGAGACTGCCAGGATGCTGCTGGGCTGGCTGCCTGTCTGGGATGGGGCAGAGCCGACCTAGGGGCAAGTTGGGCCTCTTGCTCTCCCTGCTGCCCTGAGGCTGCTGGGCCAAAGACGTCTTGGGCATCCAGCCCCTTACTGGTCTCTTCCCTCTGACGAGGCCCTCTGAGCTCCAGCACCTTGCACTGTGGAGACAGCCCCTGCCAGCAACCTCCTCTCCAAGGAGGCCTCAACCGAGGCCTAGGCCCAGGGGAAAGGCACCAGCGGTGATGAGCCAGGGGAGGCGCCCGAGCATGTCTGGACCCAGTCCCCGCAGCCTGCCCCTTGGTGGGGCAGTACCCCCGGAGGCCAGGAAGGTCTGGGCAAGGCTGGCCAGGGGCAGGGGCCCTGCTGGGTCCTGCCCCTGGCCTGTGGGGCCTCTGAGCCCAACCGGCCCTCTCCCACTGGAAGACCTCCCCGGCTGCCTCCAAAGGCCGGTTTGCAAGGGCTCCCGCCCACTGTTCCCAGCAGGCGTGCACAATGCTCCCAAGCCCGGGAGAAAAGCGCTTCAGGGTGGTGCTCTCTCTGGGCCCTTGTCCCTGAGCCTGGGGGCAAGGCAGGGTGTCCACACTCCCAGGCCAAGGCAGAACCACATGCACACGTCTGATCTGCCCCCTGCACCGGCAGAGAGCTCGGGGGAGCCAGAGTCTGTCAGGCAGCTGCTGGGCTGGCCGCCTGTGTGGGAAGGGGCAGAGCCGACCTAGGGGCAAGATGGGCCTCTTGCTCTCCCTGCTGCCCTGAGGCTGCTGGGCCAAAGAGGTCTTGGCCATCCAGCCCCTTGCTGGTCCCTTCCCTCTGACGAGGCCCTCTGAGCTCCAGCACCTTGCAGTGTGGAGACAGCCCCTGCCAGCAACCTCCTCTCCAAGGAGGCCTCAACCGAGGCCTAGGCCCAGGGGAAAGGCACCAGCGGGGATGAGCCTGGGGAGGCGCCCGGGCATGACTGGACCCAGTCCCCGCAGCCTGCCCCTTGGTGGGGCAGTACCCCCGGAGGCCAGGAAGGTCTGGGCAAGGCTGGCCAGGGGCAGGGGCCCTGCTGGGTCCTGCCCCTGGCCTGTGGGGCCTCTGAGCACAACCGGCCCTCTCCCACTGGAAGACCTCCCCGGCTGCCTCCAAAGGCCGGTTTGCCAACACTCCCGCCCGCTGTTCTCGCCAGGCACGCACAATTCTCCCAAGCCCGGGAGAAAAGCGCTTCGGTGTGTTGCTCTCTCCGGGCCCTTGCCCCTGGGTGTGGGGGCCAGGCAGTGGTTCCACACTCCCAGACCAAGGCAGAACCACATGCACACGTCTGTTCCTGCCCCCTGCACCGGCAGAGAGCTCGGGGGAGCCAGAGTCTGTCAGGCAGCTGCTGGGCTGGCCGCCTGTGTGGGAAGGGGCAGAGCCGACCTAGGGGCAAGTTGGGCCTCTTCCTCTCCCTGCTGCCCTGAGGCTGCTGGGCCAAAGACGTCTAGGGCATCCAGCCCCTTACTGGTCCCTTCCCTCTGACGAGGCCCTCTGAGCTCCAGCACCTTGCAGTGTGGAGACAGCCCCTGCCAGCAACCTCCTATCCAAGGAGGCCTCAACCGAGGCCTAGGCCCAGGGGAAAGGCACCAGCGGGGATGAGCCAGTGGAGGCGCACGGGCATGTCTGGACCCAGTCCCCGCAGCCTGCCCCTTGGTGGGGCAGTACCCCCCGAGGCCAGGAAGGTCTGGGCAAGGCTGCGACGGGCAGGGGCCCTGCTGGGTCGTGCCCCTGGCCTGTGGGGCGTCTGAGCACAACCGGCACTCTCCCGCTGGAAGACCTCCCCGTCTGCCTCCAAAGGCCGGTTTGCAAGCACTCCCGCCCGCTGTTCCCGCCAGGCACGCACAATGCTCCCAAGCCCGGGAGAAAAGCGCTTCGGGGTGGTGCTCTCTCCGGGCCCTTGCCCCTGAGCCTGGGGGCCAGGCAGGTGGAACACACTCCCAGGCCAAGGCAGAACGACATGCACACGTCTGTTCCTGCCCCCTACAACGGCAGAGAGTTCGGGGGAGCCAGAGACTGCCAGGCTGCTGCTGGGCTGGCTGCCTGTGTGGGACGGGGCAGAGCCGACTAGGGGCAAGTTGGGCGTCTTGCTCTAACTGCTGGCCTGAGGCTGCTGGGTCAAAGAGGTCTTGGGCATCCAGCCCTTTGCTGGTCCCTTCCCTCTGACGAGGCCCTCTGAGCTCCAGCACCTTGCAGTGTGGAGACAGCCCCTGCCAGCAACCTCCTCTCCAAAGAGGCCTCAACCGAGGCCTACGCCCAGGGGAAAAGCACCAGCGGGGATGATCCTGGGGCGGCGCACGGACATGTCTGGACCCAGTCCCCGCAGCCTGCCCCTGGTGGGGCAGTACCCCCGGAGGCCAGGAAGGTCTGGGCAAGGCTGGCCAGGGGCAGGGGCCCTGCTGGGTCCTGCCCGTGGCCTGTGAGGCCTCTGAGCACAACCGGCCCTCTCCCACTGGAAGACCTCCCCAGCTGCCTCCAAAGTCCTGTTTGCAAACACTCCCGCCCGCTGTTCACGCCAGGCTCGCACAATGCTCCCAAGCCTGGGAGAAAAGCGCTTCGGGGTGGTGCTCTCTCCGGGCCCTTGCCCCTGAGCCTGGGGGCCAGGCAGTGGGTCCACACTCCCAGACCAAGGCAGAACCACATGCACACGTCTGTTCCTGACCCCTGCACCGGCAGAGAGCTCGGGGGAGCCAGAGTCTGTCAGGCAGGTGCTGGGCTGGCCGCCTGTGTGGGAAGGGGCAGAGCCGACCTAGGGGCAAGTTGGACCTCTTCCTCTCCCTGCTGCCCTGAGGCTGCTGGGCCAAAGAGGTCTTGGGCATCCAGCCCCTTGCTGGTCCCTTCCCTCTGCCGAGGCCCTCTGAGCTCCAGCACCTTGCAGTGTGGAGACAGCCCCTGCCAGCAACCTCCTCTCCAATGAGGCCTCAACCGAGGCCTAGGCCCAGGGGAAAGGCACCAGCGGGGATGAGCCTGGGGAGGCGCCCGGGCATGTGTGGACCCAGTCCCCGCAGCCTGCCCCTTGGTGGGGCAGTACCCCCGGAGGCCAGGAAGGTCTGTGCAAGGCTGTCAGGGGCAGGGACAGCGCTGGGTCCTGCCCCTGGCCTGTGGGACGTCTGAGCACAACCGGCACTCTCCCGCTGGAAGACCTCCCCGTCTGCCTCCAAAGGCCGGTTTGCAAGCACTCCCGCCCGCTGTTCCCGCCAGGCACGCACAATGCTCCCAAGCCCGGGAGAAAAGCGCTTCGGGGTGGTGCTCTCTCCGGGCCCTTGCCCCTAAGCCTGCGGGCCAGGCAGGGGGAACACACTCCCAGGCCAAGACAGAACGACATGAACACGTCTGTTCCTGCCCCCTACACCGGCAGAGAGCTTGGGGGAGCCAGAGTCTCACAGGCAGGTGCTGGGCTGGCCGCCTGTGTGGGAAGGGGCAGAGCCGACCTAGGGGCAAGTTGGGCCTCTTGCTCTCCCTGCTGCCCTGAGGCTGCTGGGCCAAAGACGTCTTGGGCATCCAGCCCTTTGCTGGTCCCTTCCCTCTGACGAGGCCCTCTGAGCTCCAGCACCTTGCAGTGTGGAGACAGCACCTGCCAGCAATCTCCTCTCCAAGGAGGCCTCAACCGAGGCCTAGGCCCAGGGGAAAGGCACCAGCGGGGATGAGCCTGGGGAGGCGCCCGGGCATGTCTGGACCCAGTCCCCGCAGCCTGCCCCTTGGTGGGGCAGTACCCCTGGAGGCCAGGAAGGTCTGGGCAAGGCTGACCAGGGGCAGGGGACCTGCTGGGTCCTGCCCCTGGCCTGTGGGGCCTCTGAGCACAACCGGCCCTCTCCCACTGGAAGACCTCCCCGGCTGCCTCCAAAGGCCGTTTTGCACGCACTCCCGCCCACTGTTCCCACCAAGCGCGCACAATGCTCCCAAGCCCGGGAGAAAAGCGCTTCGGGGTGGTGCTCTCTCCGGGCCCTTGCCCCTGAGCCTGGGGGCCAGGCAGGGGGTCCACACTCCCAGGCCAAGGCAGAACCACATGCACACGTCTGTTCCTGACCCCTGCACCGGCAGAGAGCTCGGGGGAGCCAGAGTCTGTCAGGCAGCTGCTGGGCTGGCCGCCTTTGTGGGAAGGGGCAGAGCCGACCTAGGGGCAAGTTGGGCCTCTTGCTCTCCCTGCTGCCCTGAGGCTGCTGGGCCAAAGAGGTCTTGGGCATCCAGCCCTTTGCTTGTCCCTTCCCTCTGACGAGGCCCTCTGAGCTCCAGCACCTTGCAGTGTGGAGACAGCCCCTGCCAGCAACCTCCTCTCCAAGGAGGCCTCAACCGAGACCTATGACCAGGGGAAAGGCACCAGCGGGGATGAGCCTGGGGAGGCGCCCGGGCATGTCTGGACCCAGTCCCCGCAGCCTGCCCCTTGGTGGGGCAGTACCCCCGGAGGCCAGGAAGGTCTGGGAAAGGCTGGCCAGGGGCAGGGGACCTGCTGGGTCCTGCCCCTGGCCTGTGGGGCCTCTGAGCACAACCGGCCCTCTCCAACTGGAAGACCTCCCCGGCTGCCTCCAAAGGCCGGTTTGCCAACACTCCCACCGCTGTTCACGCCAGACTTGCACAATGCTCCCAAGCCCGGGAGAAAAGCGCTTCGGGGTGGTGCTCTCTCCGGGCCCTTGCCCCTGAGCCTGGGGGCAAGGCATGGGGAACACCCTCCCAGGCCAAGGCAGAACCACATGCCCACGTCTGTTCCTGTCCCCTGCACCGGCAGAGAGCTTGGGGGAGCCAGAGTCTGTCAGGCAGCTGCTGGGTTGGCCGCCTGTGTGGGAAGGGGCAGAGCCGCCCTAGCGGCAAGTTGGGCCTCTTGCTCTCCCTGCTGCCCTGAGGCTGCTGGTCCAAAGACGTCTTGGGCATCCAGCCCCTTACTGGTCCCTTCCCTCTGACGAGGCCCTCTGAGCTCCAGCACCTTGCAGTGTGGAGACAGCCCCTGCCAGCAACCTCCTCTCCAAGGAGGCCTCAACCGAGGCCTAGGCCCAGGGGAAAGGCACCAGCGGGGATGAGCCAGGGGAGGCGCCCGAGCATGTCTGGACCCAGTCCCCGCAGCCTGCCCCTTGGTGGGGCAGTACCCCCGGAGGCCAGGAAGGTCTGGGTAAGGCTGGCCAGGGGCAGGGGCCCTGCTGGGTCCTGCCCCTGGCCTGTGGGGCCTCTGAGCACAACCGGCCCTCTCCCACTGGAAGACCTCCCCGGCTGCCTCCAAAGGCCGGTTTGCAAGCGCTCCCGGCCACTGTTACCAGCAGGCCGGCACAATGCTCCTAAGCCCGGAAGAAAAGCGCTTCAGGGTGGTGCTCTCTCTGGGCCCTTGCCCCTGAGCCTGGGGGCAATGCAGGGTGTCCACACTCCCAGGCCAAGGCAGAACCACATGCACACGTCTGATCTGCCCCCTGCACCGGCAGAGAGCTCGGGGGAGCCAGAGTCTGTCAGGCAGCTGCTGGGCTGGCCGCCTGTGTGGGAAGTGGCAGAGCCGACCTAGGGGCAAGTTGGGCCTCTTGGTCTCCCTGCTGCCCTGAGGCTGCTGGGCCAAAGAGGTCTTGGGCATCCAGCCCCTTGCTGGTCCCTTCCCTCTGACGAGGCCCTCTGAGCTCCAGCACCTTGCAGTGTGGAGACAGCCCCTGCCAGCAACCTCCTCTCCAAGGAGGCCTCAACCGAGGCCTAGGCCCAGGGGAAAGGCACCAGCGGGGATGAGCCTGGGGAGGCGCCCGGGCATGTCTGGACCCAGTCCCCGCAGCCTGCCCCTTGGTGGGGCAGTACCCCCGGAGGCCAGGAAGGTCTGGGCAAGGCTGGCCAGGGGCAGGGGCCCTGCTGGGTCCTGCCCCTGGCCTGTGGGGCCTCTGAGCACAACCGGCCCTCTCCCACTGGAAGAACTCCCCGGCTGCCTCCAAAGGCCAGTTTGCCAACACTCCCGCCCGCTGTTCCCGCCAGGCAAGCACAATGCTCCCAAGCCCGGGAGAAAAGCGCTTCGGGGTGGTGCTCTCCTCGGGCCCTTGCCCCTGAGCCTGGGGGCAAGGCAGTTGGTCCACACTCCCAGACCAAGGCAGAACCACATGCACACGTCTGTTCCTGACCCCTGCACCGGCAGAGAGCTCGGGGGAGCCAGAGTCTGTCAGGCAGCTGCTGGGCTGGCCGCCTGTGTGGGAAGGGGCAGAGCCGACCTAGGGGCAAGTTGGGCCTCTTCCTCTCCCTGCTGCCCTGAGGCTGCTGGGCCAAAGAGTTCTTGGGCATCCAGCCCCTTGCTGGTCCCTTCCCTCTGACGAGGCCCTCTGAGCTCCAGCACCTTGCAGTGTGGAGACAGCCCCTGCCAGCAACATCCTCTCCAAGGAGGCCTCAACCGAGGCCTAGGCCCAGGGGAAAGGCACCAGCGGGGATGAGCCTGGGGAGGCGCCCGGCCATGTCTGGACCCAGTCCCCGCAGCCTGCCCCTTGGTGGGGCAGTACCCCCGGAAGCCAGGAAGGTCTCGGCAAGGCTGCCAGGGGCAGGGACACGGCTGGGTCCTGCCCCTGGCCTGTTGGGCGTCTGAACACAACCGGCACTCTCCCGCTGGAAGACCTCCCCGTCTGCCTCCAAAAGACGGTTTGCAAGCACTCCCACCCGCTGTTCCCCCAGGCACGCACAATGCTCCCAAGCCCGGGAGAAAAGCGCTTCGGGGTGGTGCTCTCTCCGGGCCCTTGCCCCTGAGCCTGGGGGCAAGGCATGGGGAACACACTCCCAGGCAAGGGCAGAACCACATGCCCACGTCTGTTCCTGTCCCCTGCACCGGCAGAGAGCTTGGGGGAGCCAGAGTCTGTCAGGCAGCTGCTGGGTTGGCCGCCTGTGTGGGAAGGGGCAGAGCCGCCCTAGGGGCAAGTTGGGCCTCTTGCTCTCCCTGCTGCCCTGAGGCTGCTGGGCCAAAGAGGTCTTGGGCATCCAGCCCCTTACTGGTCCCTTCCCTCTGACGAGGCCCTCTGAGCTCCAGCACCTTGCAGTGTGGAGACAGCCCCTGCCAGCAACCTCCTCTCCAAGGAGGCCTCAACCGAGGCCTAGGCCCAGGGGAAAGGCACCAGCGGGGATGAGCCAGGGGAGGCGCCCGAGCATGTCTGGACACAGTCCCCGCAGCCTGCCCCTTGGTGGGGCAGTACCCCCGGAGGCCAGGAAGGTCTGGGTAAGGCTGGCCAGGGGCAGGGGCCCTGCTGGGTCCTGCCCCTGGCCGGTGGGGCCTCTGAGCACAACCGGCCCTCTCCCACTGGAAGACCTCCCCGGCTGCCTCCAAAGGCCGGTTTGCAAGCGTTCCCGGCCACTGTTACCAGCAGGCGGGCACAATGCTCCTAAGCCCGGAAGTAAAGCGCTTCAGGGTGGTGCTCTCTCTGGGCCCTTGCCCCTGAGCCTGGGGGCAAGGCAGGGTGTCCACACTCCCAGGCCAAGGCAGAACCACATGCACACGTCTGATCTGCCCCCTGCACCGGCAGAGAGCTCGGGGGAGCCAGAGTCTGTCAGGCAGCTGCTGGGCTGGCCGCCTGTGTGGGAAGTGGCAGAGCCGACCTAGGGGCAAGTTGGGCCTCTTGCTCTCCCTGCTGCCCTGAGGCTGCTGGGCCAAAGAGGTCTTGGGCATCCAGCCCCTTGCTGGTCCCTTCCCTCTGACGAGGCCCTCTGAGCTCCAGCACCTTGCAGTGTGGAGACAGCCCCTGCCAGCAACCTCCTCTCCAAGGAGGCCTCAACCGAGGCCTAGGCCCAGGGGAAAGGCACCAGCGGGGATGAGCCTGGGGAGGCGCCCGGCCATGTCTGGACCCAGTCCCCGCAGCCTGCCCCTTGGTGGGGCAGTACCCCCGGAGGCCAGGAAGGTCTGGGCAAGGCTGGCCAGGGGCAGGGGCCCTGCTGGGTCCTGCCCCTGGCCTGTGGGGCCTCTGAGCACAACCGGCCCTCTCCCACTGGAAGAACTCCCCGGCTGCCTCCAAAGGCCAGTTTGCCAACACTCCCGCCCGCTGTTCCCGCCAGGCAAGCACAATGCTCCCAAGCCCGGGAGAAAAGCGCTTCGGGGTGGTGCTCTCCTCGGGCCCTTGCCCCTGAGCCTGGGGGCCAGGCAGTTGGTCCACACTCCCAGACCAAGGCAGAACCACATGCACACGTCTGTTCCTGACCCCTGCACCGGCAGAGAGCTCAGGGGAGCCAGAGTCTGTCAGGCAGCTGCTGGGCTGGCCGCCTGTGTGGGAAGGGGCAGAGCCAACCTAGGGGCATGTTGGGCCTCTTCCTCTCCCTGCTGCCCTGAGGCTGCTGGGCCAAAGAGGTCTTGGGCATCCAGCCCCTTGCTGGTCCCTTCCCTCTGACGAGGCCCTTTGAGCTCCAGCACCTTGCAGTGTGGAGACAGCCCCTGCCAGCAACATCCTCTCCAAGGAGGCCTCAACCGAGGCCTAGGCCCAGGGGAAAGGCACCAGCGGGGATGAGCCTGGGGAGGCGCCCGGGCATGTCTGGACCCAGTCCCCGCAGCCTGCCCCTTGGTGGGGCAGTACCCCCGGAGGCCAGGAAGATCTGGGCAAGGCTGGCCAGGGGCAGGGGCCCTGCTGGGTCCTCCCCATGGCCTGTGGGGCCTCTGAGCACAACCGGCCCTCTCCCACTGGAAGACCTCCCCGGCTGCCTCCAAAGGCCAGTTTGCCAACACTCCTGCCCGCTCTTCCCGCCAGGCACGCACAATGCTCCCAAGCCCGGGAGAAAAGCGCTTCGGTGTGGTGCTCTCTCCGGGCCCTTGCCCCTGAGCCTGTGGGCAAGGCAGGGGGAACACACTCCCAGACCAAGGCAGAAACACATGCACACGTCTGGTCCTGTCCCCGGCACCGGCAGAGAGCTCGGGGGAGCCAGAGTCTGTCAGGCAGCTGCTGGGCTGGCCGCCTGTGTGGGAAGGGGCAGAGCCGACCTAGGGGCAAGTTGGGCCTCTTGCTCTCCCTGCTGCCCTGAGGCTGCTGGGCCAAAGAGGTCTTGGGCATCCAGCCCCTTGCTGGTCCCTTCCCTCTGACGAGGCCCTCTGAGCTCCAGCACCTTGCAGTGTGGAGACAGCCCCTGCCAGCAACCTCCTCTCCAAGGAGGCCTCAACCGAGGCCTAGGCCCAGGGGAAAGGCACCAGCGGGGATGAGCCTGGGGAGGCGCCCGGGCATGTCTGGACCCAGTCCCCGCAGCCTGCCCCTTGGTGGGGCAGTACCCCCGGAGGCCAGGAAGGTCTGGGCAAGGCTGCCAGGGGCAGGGGCCCTGCTGGGTCCTGCCCCTGGCCTGTGGGGCGTCTGAGCACAACCGGCACTCTCCCGCTGGAAGACCTCCCCGTCTGCCTCGAAAGGCCGGTTTGCAAGCACTCCCGCCCGCTGTTCCCGCCAGGCACGCACAATGCTCCCAAGCCCGGGGGAAAAGCGCTTCGGGGTGGTGCTCTCACCGGGCCCTTGCCCCTGAGCCTGGGGGCCAGGCAGGGGGAACACTCTCCCAGGCCAAGGCAGAACGACATGCACACGTCTGTTCCTGCCCCCTACACCGGCAGAGAGCTCGGGGGAGCCAGAGACTGCCAGGCTGCTGCTGGGCTGGCCCCCTGTGTGGGACGGGGCAGAGCCGACCTAGGGGCAAGTTGGGCCTCTTGCTCTCCCTGCTGCCCTGAGGCTGCTGGGTCAAAGAGGTCTTGGGAATCCAGCCCTTTGCTGGTCCCTTCCCTCTGACGAGGCCCTCTGATCTCCAGCACCTTGCAGTGTGGAGACAGCCCCTGCCAGCAACCTCCTCTCCAAGGAGGCCTCAACCGAGGCCTAGGCCCAGGGGAAGGCACCAGCGGGGATGAGCCTGGGGAGGCGCCCGGGCATGTCTGGACCCAGTCCCCGCAGCCTGCCCCTTGGTGGGGCAGTACCCCCGGAGGCCAGGAAGGTCTGGGCAAGGCTGGCCAGGGTCAGGGGCCCTGCTGGGTCCTGCCCCTGGCCTGTGGGGCCTCTGAGCACAACCGGCCCTCTCCCACTGGAAGACCTCCCCGGCTGCCTCCAAAGTCCTGTTTGCAAACACTCCCGCCCGCTGTTCACGCCAGGCTCGCACAATGCTCCCAAGCCCGGGAGAAAAGCGCATTGGGGTGGTTCTCTCTCCGGGCCCTTGCCCCTGAGCCTGGGGGCAAGGCACGGGGAACACACTCCCTGGCCAAGGCAGAACCACATGCCCACGTCTGTTCCTGTCCCCTGCACCGGCAGAGAGCTTGGGGGAGCCAGAGTCTGGCAGGCAGCTGCTGGGTTGGCCGCCTGTGTGGGAAGGGGCAGAGCCGACCTAGGGGCAAGTTGGGCCTCTTACTCTCCCTGCTGCCCTGAGGCTGCTGGGCCAAAGACGTCTTGGGCATCCAGCCCCTTACTGGTCCCTTCCTTCTGACGAGGCCCTCTGAGCTCCAGCACCTTGCAGTGTGGAGACAGCCCCTGCCAGCAACCTCCTCTCCAAGGAGGCCTCAACCGAGGCCTAGGCCCAGGGGAAAGGCACCAGCGGGGATGAGCCAGGGGAGGCGCCCGAGCATGTCTGGACCCAGTCCCCGCAGCCTGCCCCTTGTTGGGGCAGTACCCCCGGAGGCCAGGAAGGTCTGGGCAAGGCTGGCCAGGGGCAGGGGCCCTGCTGCGTCCTGCCCCTGGCCTGTGGGGCCTCTGAGCACAACCGGCCCTCTCCCACTGGTAGACCTCCCCGGCTGTCTCCAAAGGCCGGATTGCAAGCGCGCCCGCCCACTGTTCCCAGCAGGCGTGCACAATGGTCCCAAGCCCGGGAGAAAAGCGCTTCAGGGTGGTGCTCTCTCCGGGCCCTTGCCCCTGAGCCTGGGGGCAAGGCAGGGTGTCCACACTCCCAGGCCAAGGCAGAACCACATGCACACGTCTGATCTGCCCCCTGCACCGGCAGAGAGCTCGGGGGAGCCAGAGTCTGTCAGGCAGCTGCTGGGTTGGCCGCCTGTGTGGGAAGGGGCAGAGCCGACCTAGGGGCAAGTTGGGCCTCTTGCTCTCCCTGCTGCCCTGAGGCTGCTGGGCCAAAGAGGTCTTGGCCATCCAGCCCCTTGCTGGTCCCTTCCCTCTGACGAGGCCCTCTGAGCTCCAGCACCTTGCAGTGTGGAGACAGCCCCGGCCAGCAACCTCCTCTCCAAGGAGGCCTCAACCGAGGCCTAGGCCCAGGGGAAAGGCACCAGCGGGGATGAGCCTGGGGAGGCGCCCGGGCATGACTGGACCCAGTCCCCGCAGCCTGCCCCTTGGTGGGGCAGTACCCCCGGAGGCCAGGAAGGTCTGGGCAAGGCTGGCCAGGGTCAGGGGCCCTGCTGGGTCCTGCCCCTGGCCTGTGGGGCCTCTGAGCACAACCGGCCCTCTCCCACTGGAAGACCTCCCCGGCTGCCTCCAAAAGCCGGTTTGCCAACACTCCCGCCCGCTGTTCTCGCCAGGCACGCACAATTCTCCCAAGCCCGGGAGAAAAGCGCTTCGGTGTGTTGCTCTCTCCGGGCCCTTGCCCCTGAGTGTGGGGGCCAGGCAGTGGTTCCACACTCCCAGACCAAGGCAGAACCACATGCACACGTCTGTTCCTGACCCCTGCACCGGCAGAGAGCTCGGGGGAGCCAGAGTCTGTCAGGCAGCTGCTGGGCTGGCCGCCTGTGTGGGAAGGGGCAGAGCCGACCTAGGGGCAAGTTGGGCCTCTTGCTCTCCCTGCTGCCCTGAGGCTGCTGGGCCAAAGAGGTCTTGGGCATCCAGCCCCTTGCTGGTCCCTTCCCTCTGACGAGGCCCTCTGAGCTCCAGCACCTTGCAGTGTGGAGACAGCCCCTGCCACCAACCTCCTCTCCAAGGAGGCCTCAACCGAGGCCTAGGCCCAGGGGAAAGGCACCAGCGGGGATGAGCCAGTGGAGGCGCACGGGCATGTCTGGACCCAGTCCCCGCAGCCTGCCCCTTGGTGGGGCAGTACCCCCGGAGGCCAGGAAGGTCTGGGCAAGGCTGCCAGGGGCAGGGACACTGCTGGGGCTGCCCCTGGCCTGTGGGGCGTCTGAGCACAACCGGCACTCTCCCGCTGGAAGACCTGCCCGGCTGCCTCCAAAGGCCGGTTAACAAGCGCTCCCGCCCACTGTTCCCAGCAGGCGTGCACAATGCTCCCAAGCCCGGGAGAAAAGCGCTTCGCGGTGGTGCTCTCTCCGGGCCCTTGCCCCTGAGCCTGGGGTCCAGGCAGTTGGAACACACTCCCAGGCCAAAGCAGAACGACATGCACACGCCTGTTCCTGCCCCCTACACCGGCAGAGAGCTCGGGGGAGCCAGAGACTGCCAGGCTGCTGCTGGGCTGGCTGCCTGTGTGGGACGGGGCAGAGCCGACCTAGGGGCAAGTTGGGCCTCTTGCTCTCCCTGCTGCCCTGAGGCTGCTGGGTCAAAGAGGTCTTGGGCATCCAGCCCTTTGCTGGTCCCTTCCCTCTGACGAGGCCCTCTGAGCTCCAGCACCTTGCAGTGTGGAGATAGCCCCTGCCAGCAACCTCCTCTCCAAAGAGGCCTCAACCGAGGCCTACGCCCAGGGGAAAAGCACCAGCGGGGATGATCCTGGGGAGGCGCACGGACATGTCTGGACCCAGTCCCCGCAGCCTGCCCCTTGGTGGGGCAGTACCCCCGGAGGCCAGGAAGGTCTGGGCAAGGCTGGCCAGGGGCAGGGGCCCTGCTGGGTCCTGCCCCTGGCCTGTGAGGCCTCTGAGCACAACCGGCCCTCTCCCACTGGAAGACCTCCCCAGCTGCATCCAAAGTCCTGTTTGCAAACACTCCCGCCCGCTGTTCACGCCAGGCTCGCACAATGCTCCCAAGCCCGGGAGAACAGCGCTTCGGGGTGGTGCTCTCTCCGGGCCCTTGCCCCTGAGCCTGGGGGCCAGGCAGAGGGTCCACACTCCCAGACCAAGGCAGAACCACATGCACACGTCTGTTCCTGACCCCTGCACCGGCAGAGAGCTCGGGGGAGCCAGAGTCTGTCAGGCAGGTGCTGGGCTGGCCGCCTGTGTGGGAAGGGGCAGAGCCGACCTAGGGGCAAGTTGGGCCTCTTCCTCTCCCTGCTGCCCTGAGGCTGCTGGGCCAAAGAGGTCTTGGGCATCCAGCCCCTTGCTGGTCCCTTCCCTCTGACGAGGCCCTCTGAGCTCCAGCACCTTGCAGTGTGGAGACAGCCCCTGCCAGCAACCTCCTCTCCAATGAGGCCTCAACCGAGGCCTAGGCCCAGGGGAAAGGCACCAGCGGGGATGAGCCTGGGGAGGCGCCCGGGCATGTCTGGACCCAGTCCCCGCAGCCTGCCCCTTGGTGGGGCAGTACCCCCGGAGGCCAGGAAGGTCTGTGCAAGGCTGCCAGGGGCAGGGACAGCGCTGGGTCCTGCCCCTGGCCTGTGGGACGTCTGAGCACAACCGGCACTCTCCCGCTGGAAGACCTCCCCGTCTGCCTCCAAAGGCCGGTTTGCAAGCACTCCCGCCCGCTGTTCTCGCCAGGCACGCACAATGCTCCCAAGCCCGGGAGAAAAGCGCTTCGGGGTGGTGCTCTCTCCGGGCCCTTGCCCCTAAGCCTGCGGGCCAGGCAGGGGGAACACTCTCCCAGGCCAAGACAGAACGACATGAACACGTCTGTTCCTGCCCCCTACACCGGCAGAGAGCTCGGGGGAGCCAGAGTCTCTCAGGCAGGTGCTGGGCTGGCCGCCTGTGTGGGAATGGGCAGAGCCGACCTAGGGGCAAGTTGGGCCTCTTGCTCTCCCTGCTGCCCTGAGGCTGCTGGGCCAAAGACGTCTTGGGCATCCAGCCCTTTGCTGGTCCCTTCCCTCTGACGAGGCCCTCTGAGCTCCAGCACCTTGCAGTGTGGAGACAGCCCCTGCCAGCAACCTCCTCTCCAAGGAGGCCTCAACCGAGGCCTAGGCCCAGGGGAAAGGCACCAGCGGGGATGAGCCTGGGGAGGCGCCCGGGCATGTCTGGACCCAGTCCCCGCAGCCTGCCCCTTGGTGGGGCAGTACCCCTGGAGGCCAGGAAGGTCTGGGCAAGGCTGACCAGGGGCAGGGGACCTGCTGGGTCCTGCCCCTGGCCTGTGGGGCCTCTGAGCACAACCGGCCCTCTCCCACTGGAAGACCTCCCCGGCTGCCTCCAAAGGCCGTTTTGCACGCACTCCCGCCCACTGTTCCCACCAAGCGCGCACAATGCTCCCAAGCCCGGGAGAAAAGCGCTTCGGGGTGGTGCTCTCTCCGGGCCCTTGCCCCTGAGCCTGGGGGCCAGGCAGGGGGTCCACACTCCCAGGGCAAGGCAGAACCACATGCACACGTCTGTTCCTGACCCCTGCACCGGCAGAGAGCTCGGGGGAGCCAGAGTCTGTCAGGCAGCTGCTGGGCTGGCCGCCTTTGTGGGAAGGGGCAGAGCCGACCTAGGGGCAAATTGGGCCTCTTGCTCTCCCTGCTGCCCTGAGGCTGCTGGGCCAAAGAGGTCTTGGGCATCCAGCCCTTTGCTTGTCCCTTCCCTCTGACGAGGCCCTCTGAGCTCCAGCACCTTGCAGTGTGGAGACAGCCCCTGCCAGCAACCTCCTCTCCAAGGAGGCCTCAACCGAGACCTAGGACCAGGGGAAAGGCACCAGCGGGGATGAGCCTGGGGAGGCGCCCGGGCATGTCTGGACCCAGTCCCCGCAGACTGCCCCTTGGTGGGGCAGTACCCCCGGAGGCCAGGAAGGTCTGGGAAAGGCTGGCCAGGGGCAGGGGACCTGCTGGGTCCTGCTCCTGGCATGTGGGGCCTCTGAGCACAACCGGCCCTCTCCCACTGGAAGACCTCCCCGGCTGCCTCCAAAGTCCTGTTTGCCAACACTACCACCCGCTGTTCACGCCAGACTTGCACAATGCTCCCAAGCCCGGGAGAAAAGTGCTTCGGGGTGGTGCTCTCTCCGGGCCCTTGCCCCTGAGCCTCGGGGCAAGGCATGGGGAACACACTCCCAGGCCAAGGCAGAACCACATGCACACGTCTGTTCCTGACCCCTGCACCGGCAGAGAGCTCGGGGGAGCCAGAGTCTGTCAGGCAGCTGCTGGGTTGGCTGCCTGTGTGGGAAGGGGCAGAGCCGACCTAGGGGCAAGTTGGGCCTCTTGCTCTCCCTGCTGCCCTGAGGCTGCTGGGCCAAAGAGGTCTTGGGCATCCAGCCCCTTGCTGGTCCCTTCCCTCTGATGAGGCCCTCTGAGCTCCAGCACCTTGCAGTGTGGAGACAGCCCCTGCCAGCAACCTCCTCTCCGAGGAGGCATCAACCGAGGCCTATGCCCAGGGGAAAGGCACCAGCGGGGATGAGCCTGGGGAGGCGCCCAGGCATGTCTGGACCCAGTCCCCGCAGCCTGCCCCTTGGTGGGGCAGTACCCCCGGAGGCCAGGAAGGTCTGGGCAAGGCTGGCCAGGGGCAGGGGACCTGCTGGTTCCTGCCCCTGGCCTGTGAGGCCTCTGAGCACAACCGGCCCTCTCCCACTGGTAGACCTCCACGGCTGCCTCCAAAGTCCTGTTTGCAAACACTCCCGCCCGCTGTTCACGCCAGGCTCGCACAATGCTCCCAAGCCCGGGAGAAAAGCGCATTGGGGTGGTGCTCTCTCCGGGCCCTTGCCCCTGAGCCTGGGGGCAAGGCAGGGGGAACACACTCCCAGGCCAAGGCAGAACCACATGCCCACGTCTGTTCCTGTCCCCTGCACCGGCAGAGAGCTTGGGGGAGCCAGAGTCTGTCAGGCAGCTGCTGGGTTGGCCGCCTGTGTGGGAAGGGGCAGAGCCGCCCTAGGGGCAAGTTGGGCCTCTTGCTCTCCCTGCTGCCCTGAGGCTGCTGGGCCAAAGACGTCTTGGGCATCCAGCCCCTTACTGGTCCCTTCCCTCTGACGAGGCCCTCTGAGCTCCAGCACCTTGCAGTGTGGAGACAGCCCCTGCCAGCAACCTCCTCTCCAAGGAGGCCTCAACCGAGGCCTAGGCCCAGGGGAAAGGCACCAGCGGGGATGAGCCTGGGGAGGCGCCCGGGCATGTCTGGACCCAGTCCCCGCAGCCTGCCCCTTGGTGGGGCAGTACCCCCGGAGGCCAGGAAGGTCTGGGCAAGGCTGGCCAGGGGCAGGGGCCCTGCTGCGTCCTGCCCCTGGCCTGTGGGGCCTCTGAGCACAACCGGCCCTCTCCCACTGGAAGACCTCCCCGGCTGTCTCCAAAGGCCGGTTTGCAAGCGCTCCCGCCCACTGTTCCCAGCAGGCGTGCACAATGCTCCCAAGCCCGGGAGAAAAGCGCTTCAGGGTGGTGCTCTCTCCGGGCCCTTGCCCCTGAGCCTGGGGGCAAGGCAGTGGGTCCACACTCCCAGACCAAGGCAGAACCACATGCACACGTCTGATCTGTCCCCTGCAACGGCAGAGAGCTCGGGGGAGCCAGAGTCTGTCAGGCAGCTGCTGGGCTGGCCGCCTGTGTGGGAAGGGGCAGAGCCGACCTAGGGTCAAGTTGGGCCTCTTGCTCTCCCTGCTGCCCTGAGGCTGCTGGGCCAAAGAGGTCTTGGGCATCCAGCCCCTTGCTGGTCCCTTCCCTCTGACGAGGCCCTCTGAGCTCCAGCACCTTGCAGTGTGGAGACAGCCCCTGCCAGCAACCTCCTCTCCAAGGAGGCCTCAACCAAGGCCTAGGCCCAGGGGAAAGGCACCAGCGGGGATGAGCCTGGGGAGGCGCCAGGGCATGTCTGGACCCAGTCCCCGCAGCCTGCCCCTTGGTGGGGCAGTACCCCCGGAGGCCAGGAAGGTCTGGGCAAGGCTGCCAGGGGCAGGGACACTGCTGGGTCCTGCCCCTGGCCTGTGGGGCGTCTGAGCACAACCGGCACTCTCCCGCTGGAAGACCTCCCCGTCTGCCTCGAAAGGCCGGTTTGCAAGCACTCCCGCCCGCTGTTCCCGCCAGGCACGCACAATGCTCCCAAGCCCGGGAGAAAAGCGCTTCGGGGTGGTGCTCTCACCGGGCCCTTGCCCCTGAGCCTGGGGGCCAGGCAGGGGGAACACACTCCCAGGCCAAGGCAGAACGACATGCACACGTCTGTTCCTGCCCCCTACACCGGCAGAGAGCTCGGGGGAGCCAGAGACTGACAGGCTGCTGCTGGGCTGGCCGCCTGTGTGGGACGGGGCAGAGCCGACCTAGGGGCAAGTTGGGCCTCTTGCTCTCCCTGCTGCCCTGAGGCTGCTGGGTCAAAGAGGTCTTGGGCATCCAGCCCTTTGCTTGTCCCTTCCCTCTGACGAGGCCCTCTGATCTCCAGCACCTTGCAGTGTGGAGACAGCCCCTGCCAGCAACCTCCTCTCCAAGGAGGCCTCAACCGAGGCCTAGGCCCAGGGGAAAGGCACCAGCGGGGATGAGCCTGGGGAGGCGCCCGGCCATGTCTGGACCCAGTCCCCGCAGCCTGCCCCTTGGTGGGGCAGTACCCCCGGAGGCCAGGAAGGTCTGGGCAAGGCTGGCCAGGGTCAGGGGCCCTGCTGGGTCCTGCCCCTGGCCTGTGGGGCCTCTGAGCACAACCGGCCCTCTCCCACTGGAAGACCTCCCCGGCTGCCTCCAAAGTCCTGTTTGCAAACACTCCCGCCCGCTGTTCACGCCAGGCTCGCACAATGCTCCCAAGCCCGTGAGAAAAGCGCATTGGGGTGGTTCTCTCTCCGGGCCCTTGCCCCTGAGCCTGGGGGCAAGGCACGGGGAACACACTCCCTGGCCAAGGCAGAACCACATGCCCACGTCTGTTCCTGTCCCCTGCACCGGCAGAGAGCTCGGGGGAGCCAGAGTCTCTCTGGCAGGTGCTGGGCTGGCCGCCTGTGTGGGAAGGGGCAGAGCCGACCTAGGGGCAAGTTGGGCCTCTTGCTCTCCCTGCTGCCCTGAGGCTGCTGGGCCAAAGACGTCTTGGGCATCCAGCCCTTTGCTGGTCCCTTCCCTCTGACGAGGCCCTCTGAGCTCCAGCACCTTGCAGTGTGGAGACAGCACCTGCCAGCAATCTCCTCTCCAAGGAGGCCTCAACCGAGGCCTAGGCCCAGGGGAAAGGCACCAGCGGGGATGAGCCTGGGGAGGCGCCCGGGCATGTCTGGACCCAGTCCCCGCAGCCTGCCCCTTGGTGGGGCAGTACCCCTGGAGGCCAGGAAGGTCTGGGCAAGGCTGACCAGGGGCAGGGGACCTGCTGGGTCCTGCCCCTGGCCTTTGGGGCCTCCGAGCACAACCGGCCCTCTCCCACTGGAAGACCTCCCCGGCTGCCTCCAAAGGCCGTTTTGCACGCACTCCCGCCCACTGTTCCCACCAAGCGCGCACAATGCTCCCAAGCCCGGGAGAAAAGCGCTTCGGGGTGGTGCTCTCTCCGGGCCCTTGCCCCTGAGCCTGGGGGCCAGGAAGGGGGTCCACACTCCCAGGGCAAGGCAGAACCACATGCACACGTCTGTTCCTGACCCCTGCACCGGCAGAGAGCTCGGGGGAGCCAGAGTCTGTCAGGCAGCTGCTGGGCTGGCCGCCTTTGTGGGAAGGGGCAGAGCCGACCTAGGGGCAAGTTGGGCCTCTTGCTCTCCCTGCTGCCCTGAGGCTGCTGGGCCAAAGAGGTCTTGGGCATCCAGCCCTTTGCTTGTCCCTTCCCTCTGACGAGGCCCTCTGAGCTCCAGCACCTTGCAGTGTGGAGACAGCCCCTGCCAGCAACCTCCTCTCCAAGGAGGCCTCAACCGAGACCTAGGACCAGGGGAAAGGCACCAGCGGGGATGAGCCTGGGGAGGCGCCCGGGCATGTCTGGACCCAGTCCCCGCAGCCTGCCCCTTGGTGGGGCAGTACCCCCGGAGGCCAGGAAGGTCTGGGCAAGGCTGGCCAGGGGCAGGGGACCTGCTGGGTCCTGCCCCTGGCCTGTGGGGCCTCTGAGCACAACCGGCCCTCTCCCACTGGAAGACCTCCCCGGCTGCTTCCAAAGTCCTGTTTGCCAACACTCCCACCCGCTGTTCACGCCAGACTTGCACAATGCTCCCAAGCCCGGGAGAAAAGCGCTTCGGGGTGGTGCTCTCTCCGGGCCCTTGCCCCTGAGCCTGGGGGCCAGGCAGTGGGTCCACACTCCCAGACCAAGGCAGAACCACATGCACACGTCTGTTCCTGACCCCTGCACCGGCAGAGAGCTCGGGGGAGCCAGAGTCTGTCAGGCAGGTGCTGGGCTGGCCGCCTGTGTGGGAAGGGGCAGAGCCGACCTAGGGGCAAGTTGGACCTCTTCCTCTCCCTGCTGCCCTGAGGCTGCTGGGCCAAAGAGGTCTTGGGCATCCAGCCCCTTGCTGGTCCCTTCCCTCTGCCGAGGCCCTCTGAGCTCCAGCACCTTGCAGTGTGGAGACAGCCCCTGCCAGCAACCTCCTCTCCAATGAGGCCTCAACCGAGGCCTAGGCCCAGGGGAAAGGCACCAGCGGGGATGAGCCTGGGGAGGCGCCCGGGCATGTGTGGACCCAGTCCCCGCAGCCTGCCCCTTGGTGGGGCAGTACCCCCGGAGGCCAGGAAGGTCTGTGCAAGGCTGCCAGGGGCAGGGACAGCGCTGGGTCCTGCCCCTGGCCTGTGGGACGTCTGAGCACAACCGGCACTCTCCCGCTGGAAGACCTCCCCGTCTGCCTCCAAAGGCCGGTTTGCAAGCACTCCCGCCCGCTGTTCCCGCCAGGCACGCACAATGCTCCCAAGCCCGGGAGAAAAGCGCTTCGGGGTGGTGCTCTCTCCGGGCCCTTGCCCCTAAGCCTGCGGGCCAGGCAGGGGGAACACACTCCCAGGCCAAGACAGAACGACATGAACACGTCTGTTCCTGCCCCCTACACCGGCAGAGAGCTTGGGGGAGCCAGAGTCTCACA